>NC_068360.1:60919834-61270667 GCF_020536995.1 Dreissena polymorpha | reverse complement strand
AATTGATACTTAAACATGAGCCAGTTTCTGGGAAAACCAGACTTGATGACTGTGCGTAAAGTATCCTTCCAGATTAGCCTGTGCTGTCTGCACATGCTTATCTGGGATGACCGTTTTTGCTTTGACTGGGAATTTATTCAGCAGAGAATTCTTTTAAATAAAAAAATCCATTAAAGTGTTGTCTCTGATTAGCCTGTGTGAACTGCACAGGCTTATCTGGAACGATACTTTAAGCAACGGCATTATGCCTGGGTTTCCAAAAGTGTTGGTCATGTGATTGACGTCTCTGTAATTGTCTATTAGGTGCAAGAATTGTCCCGCATTACCTTGATAATTTGGTCACCCTCTGAAAGGCCTTCAATTTCTGCTGCTGTGTTTGGCTGGACTGAGGCTATAAATATCCCTGTGGCATTTCCCCCCGCCAGTCTCAATCCCAGACCAAGTTCTGGATCTTTCAGGAATGTTACGATCCTTGGATCTGGTCGTATATCCTTTCGTTTTCCAACGTATCGCCTGGAAAAGATTGGTTCCACTATGAATAACAATTACCACTTATAATGCTGTATTGAAGAAAGCAAACAGCACGATGAACAATGCTTAACATCAACCTTGCAAAATGCAACAAACAAAACAGGAGTTCAAACTGTTCACAAAATACCCTACTTTAAGGTCTGGTTTACATTGATAAAATTGGATGATAATCAGATTTAAACTATAAGAGTTAGAGAGCTGTCAATTTAAGGAGTCAAATTTCAGCTCATTAAAGTGTCATAAAGCATAAGTGTTTCATACAATCTAGCTTGCTATGACACTTTGCCGACATTTTAAGCCCTCAAACATTGTGACCAAGTATAATGATGATACAATTAAAACTAATTGAATTCAACGCAAAACAAGGTTAATTTGTAAAAAAAAATCATAATTAAAGGGCCATAATTCAGAAGTGTTTCATACTAACTACAAGCTCAACTGCCCAGAGGTGGTGAAATGTTACATGTATTAGGGCTATAAGAAATTAATATTTAATGTTATCTGGCTATTGGATTTTTTTATCAGTTTCTATAAAAGAAAAATGATTTGGGTTGACAGTTTAAATATAAAACTGTGAAGACTGTTTATGCAATCTAGTTGATATTCCACTTTGGCCATGCGTTATTATTTGCCCACAAATGTTATCGCCAAGTTTCATGATTCTATTTAAATTGTTCCAGTTAGAGAACATTCTTTTGTAATATGACAATTCATTTTTACTTCTATAGCCAATATTCACAATTGCCTCAAGAGATCCAGCTGATTATCAAACTTGGCTTATTATTCCCAACAAAATTTGAACTTTTTTGTTTCATTTGAAAATCACTTAAATGAATTCTAGAACTCACCTTTTCTAAGACTTCTTATTTTTCTGTAATGCTATCAAAATTCCCTTACATTATTCCTGACTTTTGCAAAGTCAAATTTCAAAAGATTACAAATTCCTAACCCTTCTGGCATCAATTTTCAGTTTCAGCTGACATAAATATAATTTGGTACGTCATTATTTGGAGAAAATCGTTGTCAACTGACATTGAAAATAAATTTCAATGTTACAAAAACAAAACAAAAAAACTACATTCATTGAAGGAAGATTCATGAAAGACTTGTCTGATATCCAGGCATTGAATAATTTTTCCAGAGCCACTCGCCCTGCAGGGCGAGTAGGCCTGACAATCCACTCGCCCTTCACTTTAATCTACTTGCCCTGCATTTAAAAAAAAATATATCTATATTTATAGTTATGATCAACCAGAACCTTTTTAACCTACTTAACATAGTGACACTAAACTGCAAGCAAATTAACTACATTATCTGATGAATTTTATTTGCTTTCCATATGTTTTCTGCACCTGTTTCCTTTTCTCAATACTTTCCGCTTCTCGTTTTGATGACCTTTCTTTCTGTTCCCTGTCTCCACCACCTTGCAGATATTTCAAAATTGAACCCTTTTCCATGCTGAGTTTTAATATTTCAGACGAACTTTTACTGAAAAACACGCTTGATTGACAAATGGTTACGATATGGTAAATTTTGGCTAAAGCTTCTGATAACGAATTATTCTGTTTATTAATACTTATTGCTTCTGTTTATTTTTAATTAAATATAAGTATTAAAATTAACCAGTTATGTATTTTTTTTTATTGATATTTACATTAAAATGAAATTTTATTCTTCAGGGAATGACCAATATATTTAACTTTTTTTTTCACTTTTAATCGATTAGCTAAGAGCACTGACACCTACAAAAAGAGCGCAGCCGATTTCGAGAATTATTTTTACAGTGCCCATGATGTCATTTTTCATTGTCAAAACGAAAGTGCAGTTTCTTTGTGTACTAAACCTATTTTTTGTTCGTTCGAAAAATTGTTCGCAATTTGTATCGATGTGGCAGGAGTTCTGGAACTGAATTTATATATCTCAACTTGAAAAACAGCACTCGCCCGGTCGGTCGAGTATTTAACATACTTTACTCGCCCGACCGTCAACTTCACTCGCATATGCGAGCGGTTGAGTGAATTCTTCAATGCCTGCTGATATCAATATCATTAAAATTTATTTTCAGTGCCACACAAAAAAACAATTTCAAAATGGTTCATGAACACTAATTTCATACATGTAGTAAATGTGATTTTGTTCCTTTTTTTCGATTGCAAGCCTTAATAGTGACTCACTCTTCATGGTGGCGTCGTAAGATTGGTATGTCTGTCTCATCAACAGTGGCGTAGTTCCCGTAGCTCTGTTTCCTGCGACGATCCTCTCCATCACTGAGATAACCGCCTTTAACTGGACTTGGGGAGCGCGGAGGACCACCTGGGAAATATACATTTGAGAAGCGTTATTCTAAAATTGGGAAAAATGCATGTGCGTAAAGTGGCGTTCCATGGGAAAAATGCATGTGCATAAAGTGGCGTTCCAGATAAGCCTGTACAGTCCACACCGGCTAATCAGAAATGACACTTTCCGCCTATAAGTGTTTTTTTTCTAAGATGAGACTTAAAAAAAAAAACACCATAAAAGCTTAAGTGGCGTCTACTGCACATGCTTATCTGGGCTGACACTTAATACACACACATTATGCCCAGTTTCCCAGAACCAGGCACATTTTACAAAATAAAAGCAGTCAATATAGATTTAATAATCATACACTTAAAATACTTGTCTTTTTAACATTTCTATGGTTAGTTAATGATTTTTGATTAATTATTTCAATTACTGCAAGACAATTGTGTTAAAAACAAGTATGATTTTCAATACTTTAAAAAACTTTTATAATAGCATTTTTCAAATTTGATATTTTGGTAATGTTTTCAGAATGAAATGAAAAAATACAACACAGTGTCAAATAACATGCTTCATGCAAAAATATTATGCAATACGCCATAAATGGCCAGCGTAGCTCCAGACCAGCCTGCCCATCTGTGCAGGCTGGCCCTGAGCTACCCTGTCTTCCTATAAGATCACTCAAGGTTTTGTGACTCATTAGCAGACAGGGTAGCTCCTTACCAGACTGCACACATATAAAGGCAGGTCTGGAGCTACCAATCTGCCTATGGCAAAGACCCATTTTAGCATGATGTCAATCATTATGATATAGTATACAAGCAGACCACAAGATAACTACACTTATTAAAAGCGGTAGAACGATATCTCTGTCTTTTAAAAGTTACAACATGTCTCACTGTTATCAATGCCCGAGGGGAGAGGAGGTCTGGGAGGTGCGGCCTCATGATCGTAGATGTATCTGCCGTCATATCTGGAGTGGGGGCTATTGGCAGGATACGCACCCGGGGGGATGTCCTGAAAGATACAATTATTTTGAAACTTGTTTATGGGATTTAATTTTGTATTTTTTGTATCATTACAGGTTTTTAACCCTTTACCACTTTGATACTCATATTAAAGCATTTTTAGTTCTTGGTAAATCAAATTAAAACTAGAAACCGTCGGAGACAGGTGATGCTCCCCAAAAGTTTTTTTGTCACAATATTTCACTATATATTCAGATAAAAGGAAACGTCTTGAGGGCACAGTAGTTGGGGGGACAAGAATATTTTTATATAAAATTTCAAAGGGCCATAACTCTGTGAAAAATCATCCGACCAGAACACGCTGATAATATGCACATCTCCTCTTGGTAGTGAAGCTTCCTATAAAGTTTCATTGAATTCCGGTCATTAGTTGCTGAGAAATAGCCCGGACAAGAATTGCACTATATGTACAGTTAATGGAAAATTTCAAAGGGCCATAACTCTGTGAAAAATCATCTGACCAGAACCCGCTGATAATATGCACATCTCCTCTTGGCAGTAAGCCTTCCCATAAAGTTTCATTGAATTCCAGTCATTAGTTGCTGAGAAATAGCCCGGACAAGAATTGCACTATATGTACAGTTAATGGAAAATTTCAAAGGGCCATAACTCTGTGAAAAATTAATCCGACCAGAACCCGCTGATAATATGCACATCTCTTCTTGGTAGTGAAGCTTCCCATAAAGTTTCATTGAATTCTGATCATTAGTGGCTGAGAAATAGCCCGGACAAGAATTGCACTTTATGTACAGTTAATGGAAAATTTCAAAGGGCCATAACTCTGTTAAAAATCATCCGACCAGAACCCGCTGATAATATGCACATCTCCTCTTGGTAGTGAAGCTTCCGATATAGTTTCATTGAATTCAGGTTATTAGTTGCTGAGAAATAGCCCGGACAAGAATTGCACTATATGTACAGTTAATTTGTACAGTTAATGGAAAATTTCAAAGGGCCATAACTCTGTGAAAAATCATCCGACCAGAACCCGCTGATAATATGCACATCTCCTCTTGGTAGTGAAGCTTCCCATAAAGTTTCATTGAATTCCTGTCATTAGTTGCTGAGAAATAGCCCGGACAAAAATTGCACTATATGTACAGTTAATGGAAAATTTCAAAGGGCAATAACTCTGTGAAAAATCATCCGACCAGAACCCGCTGATAATATGCACATCTCCTCTTGGTAGTGAAGCTTCCCATAAAGTTTCATTGAATTCCGGTCATTAGTTGCTGAGAAATAGCCCGGACAAAAATTGTGCACGGACGGACACACGGATGGACGGACGGACGGACAGACGAAGCGGCGACTATATGCTCCCCGCATAAAAAGAGCTTTCTTATAAGATTCAAGTTTTAACGGCTTCATTTCTGACCCCAAAGTAAAAGTGATAAGCAGCAAACACCCTGGGAGTAACTTGTAGGCTGGTCAGGTTTCATGCCGGTTGCAAAAGCTATTTTCACTTTGCTAGTGAGCGTGAAAGGGTTAATAACAAATATATAATTTGGAATAATTTAAAATAAATATGATATTTAGATGAACTTGAAATGTGTCCATAGGACATTGATGGCCGTGTTATATTTCACTAGAAAGAGGAATGAGTGTTGTGTGTCATATTAAATGTGAACAGGCAACACAGAATGATGTACACATCTTATGATAATTTATGTTTAACACGTGCATTTTCTGCTAAAATAATCCATTGTTGCTTCAAAGACTTCATTCCTTTAAGAGTTGTTCTAATAGAGTTGTAATTCCATTGGCCATTAGTTGACACATCAATATTTTTAAAAAATAAAATTTGGAAGCCAAGCCATTTACTCCACTGTATGTAAAGTAGTTGATGAAGCCTGCCTACATACCTGTGGTGCAAACTGTGCCTTGTATGGGCTATCCTCGATGTTTGACTTGGTCTGGTACACCTTGTCTGCGTGCTTTGGCAGGGTACTCTGCATTGTTCCATAGCCCAGGGAATACTCTGTGGATTTATTAAATGCATAGGATTGATAGACCAAATATAAACAAACAAGTGCTATATAAATACAATGCAGTGCAGTATTATTCCTCTTCTGTCACGGCATAATGAACATTTTCTGTCATCAACCAATATAAAAACTTTACAGCCAGAGAAAAAAAATAATACCTGAATAATGAAAATTTGCAACTGAGTATTTGCAAATTACGTGAAAATACATGGATGTGCCAGGAAACCAGATTTTCAACGCTGTTATAATTATTTTTATATTTTTAATTAATTCAGCAATCCCAAGCACAGTCAGAATGAAAGCTATCAATTAAAGCACAATACCGGTATATCAAGCTCATTTCTATATCACAACAAGAGCTGTGTTTAAGAAACACAATGCCCTCACCCATAATTTTGACCTTTGACCTTGACCTTTCACCACTCAAAATGTGCAGCTCCATGAGATACACACACATGCCAAATATCAAGTTGCTATCTTCAATATTGCAAAAGTTATGGCCAAGGTTAAAGTTTTGGGACAGACACACATCTACAATGACAGACAGACACACACATACAATGACAGACAGACACAAACATACAATGACAGACAGACACACACATACAATGACAGACAGACACAAACATACAATGACAGACAGACACACACATACAATGACAGACAGACACAAACACACAATGACAGACAGACAGGCCAAAAACAATCTACCCCTGATTTGGGAGCATACAAACCTAGACTAGCAAAAAATGAAGATTAAAAGCAAGCTTGTTATGTGCACAGTTTCATCAAGACTGGTCAATGCACAGTACTGTTATTGACAGGAAGACCGGTTTATACATAATGATATGAGTCGCGTTCTGCGAAAACTGGACATAATGCATGTGCATAAAATGTCGTCCGAGATTAGCATATGCAGTCCACACAGGCTAATCAGGGACGACACTTTCTGCTTTTATGAAATTTTTCGTTTAAATGAAGTCTCTTCTTAGCAAAATTCTAATTAAGGCGGAAAGTGTCGTCCCAGATTAGCCTGTGCTGACTGCACAGGCTAATCTGGGACGACACTTTACGCACATGCATTATGCCCAGTTTTCTCAGATCGCGAGTCATATTGTAACTAAAGCATCATTTCAACAAATGGATAATACAGATTCAACATTTCAAGAATACACACCGTTATACCTACCATCGTCTTTTCTGCGTTCGTTGTCTCGAGGTTTGGTGATGATGAACTGTAGTTTGTCCTTCGTCTTCTCTATCAGTTTTCTGGCCTCAATCAGTGAAAGACTGTCAATTGGTGCATTGTTTATCTGCAAACACAAATATAAAGATGCCTTTATAATTTTCTATAGAACAAGAGGTTCAAAGGCCTGAAGTTGCTCACCTGACACCTGAAGGAATACAACTATTCTTAGCTGCTTTTGTTATGTTCTTGTAATAAATATGACTTCTAACCTCCTTTTTACCAAGAACCATTTTGACCTAGGCTGAAATGTCATTAAAACAAATGTACAGATCCATGTTCATGCTGATTGTGTAAACTTGTGACTTAAAGAGCGTTTCAAAGGTTTCACTGAAGAGATTTTAGGAAAATTGTCGTACCCCTTCAGGAAAATATTTCAATAGACCATAATTTTTTTTCAACTCATATTATTTAAAAAAATGCTCTTAGTAAGTTTAATGAAGACTGGAATATAAATGTGACTGCTAGTGTTAACAAAGTTTCACTAAAGCTATATAAGGAAAAACATCCCAAGTCCCACCATGGTGGCCATGTTTTTCACTTTGCATCAATAAACAACAAGAGTTCCGCGGTCGGAGATGACCGCATTGAAGCCGGATTTTTGATTTAAATGACAGGAAAGTACCTTTCGTGTTTTTGTCAATGCAATACTTAAATTACTGAAATATTGTTCAAAGGTCAAAATGAAATGTAAGTACTTTTCTCTACACTTAGACTCTAGGTCTAAGCATACCAAAGTATTAACAACTTTAACATATTTACATCCAAGGTCACAGTGACCTCGACCTTCAAATGAATGACCTTGAAATGACCAGTGGTCATCTAAGTGTGCTTGCAAACCTTTACGTCAAGTTTGAGATTCTAGGTCCAAGCATACCAAAGTTACAACAATTTTAACATTTTAACATTTAAGTTCACAGTGACCTTGACCTTCAAATGAATGACATTGAAATGAATGACCTTGAAATGACCAGTGGTCATCTAAGTGTGCTTGCAAACCTTTACGTCAAGTTTGAGATTCTAGGTCCAAGCATACCAAAGTTATAACAATTTTAACATTTTAACATTGAAGGTCACAGTGACCTTGACCTTCAAATGAATGACATTGAAATGAGCAGTGGTGATCTTCTAGTACTGGCCAACCTTTATGTCAAGTTTGAAGACTCTAGGTACAAGCATACCAAAGTTATAACATGGAATAAGAACTTTAACATTTTTACCTACCAAAGTTATAAGAACTTTAACATTTTTACATTCAAGGTCACAGTGACCTTGACCTTAGAATGAATGACCTTGAAATGACCAGTGGTCATCTAAGTGTGCTTGCAAACCTTCATGTCAAGTTTGAAGACTCTATGTCCAAGCATACCAAAGTTATAACAATTTTAACATTTTAACATTTAAGGTCACAGTGACCTTGACCTTCAAATGAATGACATTGAAATGACCAGTGGTCATCTTCTAGTACTGGCCAATCTTTATTTCAAGTTTGAAGACTCTAGGTACAAGCATACCAAAGTTATAACATGAAATAAGAACTTTAACATTTTTACATTCAAGGTCACAGTGACCTTGACCTTCAAATGAATGACCTTGAAATGTCCAGTGGTTACTTACTAGTTCTGGCCAACCTTCATGTCAAGTTTCAAGACTCTAGGTCCAAGCATACCAAAGTTATAACAACTTTAACATTTTTACATTCAAGGTCACAGTGACCTTGACCTTCAAATGAATGACCTTGAAATGTCCAGTGGTTACTTACTAGTTCTGGCCAACCTTCATGTCAAGTTTCAAGACTCTAGGTCCAAGCATACCAAAGTTATAACAACTTTAACATTTTTATATTGAAGGTCACAGTGACCTTCACCTTCAAATGAATGACCTTGAAATGACCAGTGGTCATCTGTTAATCCTGGCCAACCTTCATGTCAAGTTTGAAGACTCTAGGTCCAAGCATACCAAAGTTATACCATGAAATAAGAACTTTAACATTTTTACATTCAAGGTCACAGTGACCTTGACCTTCAAATGAATGACCTTGAAATGACCAGTGGTTACTAACTAGTTATGGCCAACCTTCATGTCAAGTTTCAAGACTCTAGGTCCAAGCATACCAAAGTTATAAGAACTTTAACATTTTTTATATTGAAGGTCACAGTGACCTTGACCTTCAAATGAATGACCTTGAAATGACCAGTGGTCATCTGTTAATCCTGGCCAACCTTCATGTCAAGTTTGAAGACTCTAGGTCCAAGCATACCAAAGTTATACCATGAAATAAGAACTTTAACATTTTCGAGCACGCCGCCACCCCGCCCCGCCCCCCCGCCCGCCCGACAACATCAATCTATAAGCCGAGATTTTTTCGAAAAAAATCCGGCTAAAAAGTGATAACAAAAGTTCCAAAAGCCCACAATTAACATGTTGAGCTAAGGTGAGCTTAAAATGAGTTATCAGTTTGCATTGAAAAAAATAAGGGTTTATTTTGTAGCAATTTGGGAAAATGGCCTGTACCATAAAATTTAAGATATAGTTTCAACTGCACTTTGTTTATCACTCTTTATTTTTTTAAGTTAATAAGATGAAGATTTTTTATCTGAATTTAAAACAAACTTAAAACTTTGTCTAAAAACAATAAACTTAAGAATATCTACCTTTAAAATTGTATCCCCTTCCTTCAGTCCCCCATCCTCGGCTGCCAGACTGTTGGGCAGAATTTCTTTGATGAAAAACCTGCACCCTAGCACAACGCCATATTCTAGAATGGAAGATACAGACTTCTGAAAGCACTGCCATAGTATTTTTAAGAAGGCGAAATTTGTTCTTTTGTCTACAGGTATAGTTGCAATCATCCAACTCCCAGCTTTTGACCCTCTGGGTTGCTGGATGTTTTAACTGATAATGGCTTTTTTCATGTAAACTTGCCACCTGGATTTAATCAGTAATATTAACAAAATATCCCCCCTTATATAATTTACTGACAAGAGAATATAGAATGTGGGCTCCACTTTTACACATTTTAGGTACATCGATGTTTTTCCTACCATCTTTTCTGTTCCGTTTTGACAGCGTAACCTTGAGAGGTGGGGTTTCGGTTTCCAGGGATGCTGGTAAAACTATTCGCCTTCTTATAACCTGAAAGTAGACCATATTCAAGCATGTTCAAACATGCATTTTTTCAGCCTATGTGACATATATAAGAACTTATTATTGTGATTCTATTGACAAAGTACAAAATGATGTTGGTTAAACAAAGCAATAAACAACTTGAAATGAATGTTGCTATTCCTAAGTGTGATATAGGTAAAAATAGTCCTCACAGCAATAGTATTGCATACATAGAGAATAATAGGTTAGTGTTGATTATAGATCAGGTTTATCATGCGAGGCTTAGAAAACAAAAAGCACGAGCCTTGGCGAGTGCTTTTTCGTTTTCGTGCTGAGCATGATAAACCTGATCTATAATCAACACTAACCTATTATTCTATTTATCCCACTTTTTATTCAGTAAACTTTTTTTATTTAAACAAAATAAGTTTTCATGAGTGTTTGTCGTACTTTGATAATGACTGTAGTGTAACCAAGGTCAGTGTATTACTCCGCGTTCCAAAAATAACCGCTGATCAAATAATCATTTTTTTAAATCAGAATATCGTTCTGTAACAAAGTGTCGAGCGTTATTAAATACAATTTTAATCATATTGAATTGCAAATCTTTAAGTTTTATGATATCAATATGACATTAAGTTGTTATATACAAGGAACTACATTTGTTTACAACGTAGCCTAACACCACACACAATTCACTTTCGATATCAAACTATCGAGTCGATCACGAGGTGCACAATATTTGCTTCTTTGTTATAATATGTGGTTATTTCGTGACGAAATAACAAAGATTACTTGGATTTAAGCTAATTATATACATTAACATTTTGAATGTTGAAAGCGGCACCAAAGAATTGTGAGGCAAAGTTGTTCGAACTAGAGAAAGACATTTGCTGGTGAAGTGACTGGGTGGGGCGAACATCAAGATCAACTTGTTCGACGGTAGACAGTGGTTGTCTAGGCTGCATTTCGGCCATAGTTTCGGTGAAAGGGGGAGAACAGGAGGAATCTGTTGGATTGTAACATTTACTGGACTGAGCAAGAATGATCACTTTTACTGCTGTTCAACAGATATGTTGGAATAATTGGTTATGGACTGGACATTTTTGTGCCCTGTTATGGCCATGGTTTCAGTGGGTGGAATGTTTGCATTTCGAAGTTTTTGGACCAGTAATTTGCGAACTGAGTGGTTCGTTATTCTCTAATGCTTGAGAAAGCCGGCGTCTTTTGCCATGCCCATGGCCTTCAGCATCTGACCTAACTTTTTGACACCCAATTGTTGACACAAGAATCACCGGGATGCAGTGTCATTTGTGCGTATTGCCAGGTAGAAAAGATGCTTTGAAGAAAAATCAGATGGACACATATCCGAGTACAGCTTGTAAATGAACACAGGATTTCTTGGTCCAGACGATTGTTTTCTACGGTCAAAGGGGAGCAACTCGAACTGACTTCTTCAAAGGGGAGCAACAACAACAGAACCTATTTGCATAGTGTTAAATTTACCTAATACTAGGTTTTAATGACAATAAATGACAAAAAACTCGTTTTTGCTACTTTCCTTTGTTTTAAGGTCATTAAGATTGACAAACATTTGAGATTGTTTTTATTATTGATGCACTTGGCAAATACAGGTGACGAGGTGCGTGGGAAAAAGTAGTCCCGGTTCAGCAGTTGATGACGTCATTTCGTGCCATTGATTATAGCCTTGCCGTTGATAATAGATGAAATTTAATCAACGGGGCTTTAATCAACCGATTTCGCTGTAAAAGTGGGATAAATATTTTTTTTAGATTACCCCGGCATGTAAGAATAAGTTTGAACATTATTTTTTTTATCAATTGGGAACTCTTTTATATATTTTAAATAATTATTTTATTCTCTTTGGTATTAGAAACAGTATTTTTATAAACATCTGAACAAATTCAAAAACCTTTAATTCCCTTTTATAATGATGTATCCATTTAATCTTCAGTTCAAAGGGAGAGAAAGCAGTCAAAAAAATACAAACAAAGGGAGGGAATCAATTGAGAGAAAAAAAATTAAAAACTGTCATTACTACCTACCAAATTCACAGTACTTCCACAGTCTTTTAATACTGAAATGGCAGTGGAATGGTCCACATTCTCTAACGAATTCCCGTTCACACTTAACACTCTGTCATTGATCCTGGAAAACAAATTATTATTTAAAATATTTCAAATAATAATTTAACAAGAGCCTTTAAAAAGTGTCATGTTTAAACACTTTTTGCATAAAATTGAGAAGCAGAATGAAATAACAAAAGTTTCAATATATTCTGGGTTTAACTCATTCCAAAGATTATGCGGATTGTTATCATTACATACAACATAATTTGTTTAATGTCTGAGAGCTTGTATATAAAACAATAACACCCTTCTCCCTGATAATGCATTGTCTAATATGTCTGTACAATGTAATTATTTGTAAAATTAACTATACATATAATCTAAGTTGAACATGACTGACATGTGTCCAAAGGGCACAATCGCCCAAAATTCATTATTTCTGTGTGTGTGTTTTATTGCCCAATATAAAAATAAGCTTATATATTCAATACAAATCTAGAACTCACTGTAATTTCCCTTCTGCTGGTCCCGATTTCAGGACATCGGATATCGCTATGGAAGGGTCACCATTTGCAAAGTGAGGATTATCTTTCCCACCACTGACTGCAATACCGAAGCCAAAGCCTGGCACCTGATAAATAATGCAAACATTAATAAGCAACATAACAAAAATTGTATAATCACAAACAGGCTGTTTTATTAACTGTGATCAGTCTTCGAATATTCAAAAGCTGGTTGTGTGGTTTTTCAAAGCCTTGCTAAAAAAACTTATCTGTGCTCAACACTTAACTATTATTCTCTGTTTAACAAGCTAGAAATGTATTATGCACATTTAAATGTGTTTAATGCATATTAGTGTTTGTGTTTATTACATATCATAGGTGAAGCTGTCATGTTAGTACCAAGCAGTGCCGATTAAACCGTTGTATCAGATTTACTTTGGAACCCTATTGTTACTTTCTATGATAATGATAAATCTGAAATATGTCAAATCTTTGTAAAAAAAATGCAGGCATTTGGAAATCCAATTACTGCATTGGTTAAAACAGATAATTTTACAGAGGACTGTAAAACTGTCTGGACATACCATGGAAAAATACAAGGGAAGGGTGATTAAGTTGGAACTTAATTATCTTCTCATATGTTTAGTAACAAATTGTGCAATACCTTGAACACATTCCATACTTTTGTTTTTACAAGTGCCTGTTGCATGTGGACAAGTTACGGGTATCATGTTTATTTCTTTTTCGTAACATTTTAATGCATTAGACATAAACATTTAAGTTTTGACAGTATCATTTTAAAAGCATCATTGCAACTGATGTAAAGAAACCAAAGGTAATAATTCTTTTAGGATGTCAATATTCAGAGCGCATCTGATTCGCACAATGATATCAAATTAAAACCATCTGTTATGGTCGTTTTTTGGACCGTTGGGTTACACTTTACCTATAATTCAATTTTTTATTCAAAGCAAGTAGTATGCTTATGTAGACATTTGTTTTATAAGTAGTTTTTGTAATCATTACCAACCTTTGTTGGATCATTCACAGTATAAACTTTGTACTAAGAATCCAACAGTGGTTAGTAAAGATTAAACAAGAGGCCCATGAGGGCCTAAATCGCTCTACTGGCTGGAATCAATAGGGCTCAAGCCCTTGATAGTATGAACAATCTGAGTAAGTTTTAAATAAACAGACCCAAAATGGGAAATTTTTCGCATAAACAAGAAGAAACGTAAAATTTAAACTTCAAATGGCTCGTTTTCAACAATAAGTTGGACAAGTTTTCTTCACTCTCAGTGGGGTTCTGGCCCTTGATGATATAAAACATCCGTTGAAGTTTCAAAAGGATAGAACTTTATATGTAAACAAACAAGAAATGTGTTTGTCGGAAACACTATGTCCCCTTCTGCGCCACTTTGAATTTTTTTTTACCTTTGACCTTGAAGGATGACCTTGACCTTTCACCACTCAAAATGTCCAGCTCCATGAGATACACATGCATGCCAAATATGAAGTTGCTATCTTCAATATTGCAAAAGTTATGGCAAAATGTTAAAGATTTTCTTTTCTTTTATCTCAAATTCAAGGGGAGATAATTCTGGACTTATAACTCCGATATTGCTCATTTTCAAAAGGGTTTGACTCATCATTCCGATAAAGACACTGTGCAAGTTTGGAAATGATTGGATGAAAACTGTGGACTTTATTGCGTAACCAAGCCTTATTTCACAATTTTCTCAAATTCAAGGTGAGATAATTCTGGACTTTTTACTCTGATGTAACCCATTTTCAATAGGGTTGAGTCCTCATTAATATAAAGACACTGAACAAGTTTGAAAAGAATCGGATGAAAACTGTGGACTATCGCGTAAACAAGAAAAAGTCTAACGCACGCACGCATGGACGGACGACGGAAACCACGCCATGACATAAGCTCTTCAGGCCTTCGGCCAGTAGAGCTTAAAAATACAATTACAAAAACAGATAAGGATAATGTTTACTTACCCGCGTCAATGTCACCTTGTGAGTCTCCCAGACAACATTGTCCGAATTCTGGAAAAAAGAAGAAAAATACTTTTAAAATACAGTATCAAGTTAAATACAATTGAAAACTTTTTTAATGGGATGAATTAATATTTTTCATTGATTCTTTTACTAGCTCACAGAAATAAAACCAGTCAGTTATTTACAAATCTATTTTCTGAATCTTTCAATGATCTTTTCAGATTATTTTGTGACATATTTGTAATTTATATATATTTTTAAATTGGTAAATTATTGGTAAATTGCAGTGGGAAAGATCGTTTTTAGGGTTCCAAGTTAAAAATTGCACTAGTAAAAGGCTATTGGTTTGAGTTTGCTGGCTCAATAAAAAGGCTGTTTTAAAGGCTTGGCTAAATCATTTGTGTCCAGTGTTGTAAAAGAAAAATAAATTCGGAGTACAGTAAATGTGTAAATACATAGATATATTATTTTTATATTATTGAGTGTTAGTTTGTGAAGTCAATCATTAAACATAAGTATGAATATAGTTTTCCCAACACAGCTGTACGAATTGATACAGGTATTTGACCAGGTGTATAAACAAATATTTTGTAACTCATTTTTAAGCATTGACCAACTTTAATAGAACAAAAACTACATAAAAACATTGACTCATCATTATGTTTAATGCATACTTAAAACTGATTTGGAAAAAAACAGCGACTTCCCTCAGGGGAAGTAAACCTGTGTTTCTAATCTTTAACACAATCAAATCACCCACAGGCATTAACAGTCTGCAAGCATTTTGAACCAAAGAAAACAGACACTAATTTTGTGTATCACCTTATTAACATTATGTCTATAATTTACACCTCATTATTATGTTTGAGATTATAATTTGAGATAACAAGTAAAAAATGTCCAGATCAAGTATCCTTTGATAAAAAAGTAATTATCTTTCTTTGAAAAAATACATTTGACGATGTGATGATTTGCAATATTATTTATCAGCATTATAAAAATAGTTTCATCATCATCATCGTCATCATCATCACCATCATCATCATGATTTGATTGATATGTAAAAATAGATAAAATTTTATATTTTGGAGCATGATCATATGAATAAAATGTTAATTAGTCCCCTACCGGTTTCACCGGAGGGGACTTACGGTGTTGTCTCCGTCCGTCACACTTTTCTGGATCCTGCGATAACTTTAAAAGTTCTGAATATTTTTTCATGAAACTTGGAACATGGATAGATGGCAATATGGACATTATGCACGTCATTTAATTTTGTTCCTACGTCAAAAATTGTGGTTGCTATGGCAACAAATAGACTAGAAATAGTGCTGAAAATGGTGTGTTTTTCTGGATCCTGCGATAACTTTTAAAGTTCTTAATATTTTTTCATGAAACTTGGAACATGGATAGATGGCAATGTGGACATTATGCACGTCATTTCATTTTGTTCCTACGTCAAAAACTGTGGTTGCTATGGCAACAAATAGACTAGAAATAGTGCTGATAACCGTGTTTTTTCTGGATCCTGCAATAAGTTTTAAAGTTCTTAATATTTTTTTCATGAAACTTGCAACATGGATAGACGGCAATATGGACAGTATGCACGTCATTTCATTTTGTTCCTACGTCAAAAATTGTGGTTGTTATGGCAACAAATAGACTAGAAATAGTGCTGAAAATGGTGTTTTTTTGGATCCTGTGATAACTTTTAAAGTTCTTAATATTTTTTCATGAAACTTGGAACATGGATAGATGGCAATATGGACATTATGCACGTCATTTCATTTTGTTCCTTTGTCAAAAATTGTGGTTGCTATGGAAAAAAAATCTGAAAATGGTGAAATTTCTGACAATGGTGGAGCCGGTAGAGGACTTTTATTGCTTGGCAATAGTCTTGTTACAAATACTTTGGGAATATCAAAATCAAAGCCAATTCAATTGTAAACTATAACACAAAATTTTACATAAAATGTCTCAAACAAAAACATCAAAGAGGAACTGTTTTCATTCCCTGACAATTACTACTTTGATTGTTTGCTTATTGGACATTGATTGTATTTATAGGCAAATGATTGGAAATTAATAGACTAATCAACACTTTAAAAGCTGACAATCTGCCAAGGGCTTTTAAATCCTGTCCACAAGAAATTGCCAGTCAACTGTCTCCAAAGATTTTGCTAAAGTCTATTACTATGATTCTTTTATTATAATTATTGACACAAAAGACATCTTTCAAAGATAAAAAAGTGAATACTACAAACCAAAATATTCCATTTTACCATTTTTAATATTCATAAAATAAAATCAGAAAGGAAAGTGTAACTAGTTAATTTATTTATGTTTCATTTGTATCTATTATACATGTTCAATATTTCTTAAATTTATAGTTATATCTCTTTTAAATGTAAATATTTAGTTTTCAAACAAATGTGTAATGATCTATTTAAAATAACAGTTAAATGTAAAGTAGTATAACCTTAGTGAGTTATAAACTTTTTTCTTAACAAATAAACACATACCTTAATAGGAACATTATTCCTTGTGCAAAAAATCTTTGGCCAAATTCGCATGTTTTATTTTTGTATGTTCCAAAATCAAAACTTTTTTAAATTAGCACTTCTACTGCATGTAAAAATATATGTTTTTCAAGAAATGCCATTTATTTAAATACCCCAAAATAATGAATAATTAATACATTATTTTGTTATGCATGTCAACACTGTAAATATTACTTTAATCAATACCACAAATTACTTCCCTTAGCCAATGGGCAGCCATTTCTAAATTTCACTGACCAATAGCATTGCAGATCTAAAATCTGTTGACCAATGGCAATGCAGAGACAAGCAAGATTTTAATTAAGAGCATTTATTTTATACACTGTGATTTGCACAATTGTTTTCTGATGTTTAATGAAGATAAAAAAGGTCAGACAGCTTAAGGGCACAAGAAAATTACACCTTGGAACAATGATAATGTGAGAAATTTGTAGAATTTAAATGTTTAAGACTGCAAACATTGACTTAACACTGTAATACACAGATGTCTGCACATTTGAATAAAGTCCGAGACCTTTGTATTGAATTAAAAAATATATTATTGATCTATTTTCTTTATTGTTATTTTAATAATAACACTAGCCATTAACATGATTCATTCATCACCTTGAAGAAGATATTAGACATAAATTTAACATTAATTGAGAACTAATGATTTAAAGTCAATTGCTAAAAGAAAAAATGATACAATTTAATAACTTATTTAAACTTTAAGATTTTAATAATCATGTGTAACAAAAAATGCTTTTATGATGACCTTTTTATGTTAAATAATTCAAAGGATGTTATAATCTATTTACCTATGTATTACTTATTTTACAACCACAAGTAATGTTAGGTGGTTATTTTAAAAAAAACAATGGCAACACATTTTTTATTTCAATTATGCTTCCTATTGGAAAGAAAAAAGCATGTGACACATCAAGGTAAATATCAGTGACTTTTTCACTTTTTATTTTACAGCCTGTGACTTTTTGTTAGGGAAAAATGGCATGATTAACCAAGAAATTGGTACAAATAAAATATGACAAATATTATGAAAATATTACATTATTCCAATAATTGTTAGTATACAAATACAGTGATAAACTGCAGTTTTATAATATGAAGAACTAATTAGGTTTCTTTTTCAATGAAATTATAATGTTTTATTCCTTTTTTTTAATTTGCCCTATTTGTGTATTTTTTGTGAGAAAGAAATTCCATTTGGAAACAGTTTAATTTTGGTGTTAACTTTGATTTTACAAATATCACTGAATAATAAATACAATATTTCAAAGTTACAAATATCACTGAATAATATATACAATATTCCAAAGGGTGAAAAATGGTATGATAAATTAGATAACATTTGATAATTGTTAGTGTTGCTTTACAAACCATAAAATAAACAGATGTTTTGGTATGTCTTCATTCATCAATACTAACATTTACTGGAGAGGCCTTCAATACAGCCTTATTTTAGGTCAATTGGGTATTAATGCCACATCTTTCTTAAGAAGGTGGCAAATGAAATTCCAAGAAAATATACGAAGACTTCTTGCTTATGCATTGTTTGATATTTTAATGATTTTTTTTCTCATTAAGAATACAACAAGACTTAAAGATAACTTTACACCTTCGCAAAACACATAACACATATATTTTATCCATATGTATTTTATGTTCTTAATAAAGAGTGTTACAAATTTAACATGTTAAATACGGTAACACCACCCCAAACTCGTTACATTTAACAGAATTTATTAATTTAAGCCACTCTCCCTACACAATTAGCACTATCTAAGACAAAGGCTGTAATTAACATGTAACACTAACCATGTTACCACCCTTATCAAGTGAAACTCTAGACCCCAACGTTTGAAACTCTTAAGAAGACAGTAAACAGACCATTGGTTTACAACAAGGGAGATAAAAGCATGTTTACGCATACATTGGCACTTTAGAGGAGCCCTCTGTTGCATGCATATTAAAGGGACATGATTATATTTATAGTAAAATTTGCATATTTAAATGACATACCAATTTTTACATTTATATTAATGTTTCAGGGGCTTACTTTTTAACCCAGATTTGAACATGACTGACATGACTATATTGATCTGTTTATTATTCTGTAGTTTGGTTAGAATATTGGAAGGGAGATTTGCGTACGCCCAAGGTGAACCCAGGTTCTACCTCCACTCCCATCACACCTAAGGGTGGTAAAAAGTAACCATCGTCCTGGTACTCCGCCTTCACCCCAGAACCCAAGACCATACCAAAATTGAATATCTTTCAGTGAAAACGTAAATAGCTAAATTGCAGCCTTAACCCTTTATCACTTAGAAACATGTTTTGACACATTTGTAGTCTCTGAGAAAGTTAAATTTAATTAATACCTTTCTTACAAAATTCAAGTTTTAAAGGCTTCATTTTCAATTCCGAGATACTGATGAGAAGCAAACAGCATAAAACCTCAACAGACTGCAAGTTACTCGCAGGCTGTTCTGGTTTTATGCTGGTTGCAAAAGCCATTTTTCACTTGGCTTTTTATGAGGGAAACTTAAGAGTTAATTCAAATTTTGTCCCAATTTTCTTGAGTCTAGTAAGTTATTTACATAGCAGTGCTGGGACACCTCAAGGTCCATGCAGCATACAGTATGAAAGGACTTATTTCAAAACAAACATACACTCGTACACAATGATATCTGTATTATTTGCCATGTATAAAATGGTTATTACATTAATTATTTATTTCTACATTACTACTTTTATTATTATCATTCTGGTGATTTTTACACTTGAAGACTTTTCTAACGCAACACTTTTTAAACTTGAATATATCAGTTATTAGTTAAGATTTTGATTAAAATTTGTATGTGTGATCATTTGACTACATTCTGAGCAAGCTCAAAATAAAATCATTCATCCGTAACGATTGGACACTTTATAGCACTTGGGGTATGCATAGTTTCGTGGGGTATGTATAGTTTCGTCTTCTTGCACGTGGAAATGGTGAAACGTGACCTAAACAGATACTGCTTTCATTTATACATTAATTTAAAAGCATAAATTCTTACAATCTGCAAAGCCCACCAATGACCGAGATTTACAAACACTAAGCATTTAAAAAATCAGGTCGGAAATTAATTATTTGCTACATTGCATGTCAGAAGTCATAAACACAAGCTGTTCAGGGTAATTTAGGTAATTTGAGAAATTTAAGCAACACTTGATAAAGGGTCTTACATTTCACATTTTTGTGACCTTAGAAAAGCCTTCTCAATACTTACGACTGCGGGTAAAAGATAAGGTAGTCTTAAGTGACAGTGCACTCAATAAAATTGTGATTTGATACAAATACAAAGGCGTCAGAGCAGAAAAACATTGTCTTCCAGCAGTGATTAAACAAATGTTTATTTATAGTAGTGGAGTTAATGTAGTTATAAATATTTTTTAATCAAAAATTGGAACTTGATGCATCAGGGCCTGTACAAATGTGCAACAGCTTGGAAATCTGAACAATGAGGGCTTAAGGCAGTGCTCTCCCCTGAATACTCCCAAAATAGTCAATTGTTTATTTGGTTTACTTGCTTTATATTGTAGATCCATAATGCATGATTCACACTACCTCTTACCGATATGTCTTTACTAAAGGTAATTTTTTTATATTTTACAAATGGATTCATGCGTTTCACAAATATTTATGTTAAATCCATTATTGTTATAAGTGCTTTATTTACAAGAAAAAACAAACAATAAAATAAACCAAAAAAATCAGAAATATACTAATGAAGAACAATAAATGTATAAAGAAAAAATACAGCAATAAAACCAAGGATTATGAGTAACAGACTTAAAATCTTCTTCACAGAAATCAAAGCAAAACTGCATGGCATTATTTAGAAATAAACAAGGGCTGTTTGTAAAACATGCATGCCCCCCATATGGGCTGTCCGTTGTAGTGGCAGCCATTGTGTGAATACGTTTTTTGTCACTGTGACGACCTTTGACCTAGTGACCTGAAAATCAATAGGGGTCATCTGCGAGTCACGATCAATGTATCTATGAAGTGTCATGATCCTAGGCAAAAGCGTTCTTGAGTTATCATCCGAAAATCATTTTACTATTTCGGGTCACCATGAACTTGACCTTTGACCTTGTGACCTCAAAATCAATAGGGGTCATCTGCGAGTCATGATCAATCTACCCATGAAGTTTCATGATCCTAGGCGTATGCGTTCTTGAGTTATCATCCGGAAACCATTTTACTATTTCGGGTCAGCGTGACCTTGACCTTTGACCTAGTGACCTCAAAATCAATAGGGGTCATCTGCAATTCATGATCAATCTTCCCATGAAGTTTTATGATCCTAGGCGTATGCGTTCTTGAGTTATCTTTCAAAAACCATTTTACTATTTCTGGTCACCCTGACCTTGACCTTTGACCTAGTGACCTCAAAATCAATAGGGGTCATCTGTGAGTCATGATCAATGTACCTATGAAGTTTCATGATCCTAGGCCCAAGCGTTCTAGAGTTATCGTCTGACAACCACCTGGTGGACGGACCGACCGACCGACAGACCGACCGACAGACCGACATGAGCAAAGCAATATACCCCCTCTTCTTCGAAGGGGGGCATAAAAATACTGACTAACAATAGAAACCTTTTTTTTTCATGAACAGAAATTGTAACAGAAACACGTTTAAAAATTCATTGAAGTAACTTTGTATTAATTACCGTACATTCCTTTGTATAGCGCGCAGATTTTTTACCTCCAAATTTCAAATGAAATAATTGGTGCGCATAATACATTAATACAACGCTTTCCTTGCTGTTAAATTGCAAATAATTTATTTCGTAATCGTAAATAATCATAATAGCCGCCATTTTTGTATTCCAGAAAACTAGACCCTATAATCTTACAGACTGAAGGGGCTGTTGTCAAAACAACAAAAAGTTGGTAATGGCAGATATGAGCGGTGTCGCTTTAATTATTAACAATAAAATAAAATGTTGGAATAAAGTATGCAAACATTTATTTGTCTGTGTTTGTGCACTTCTACATTGGCAGCTTACTTTGGACTGGTAAAGGTATTTGGTCATTTTTGCAGGTAACCGTAGGTGTGAACAGGGACTTCTTAAGTGTTTTCCAGTTTGGTCCAGGTTTTTGGCGCATTCATTGTTCATCACATTCACGCCTGTGTAACGCGACAAACAATAACCCAAGAGTTTTACTTCAATACTGACATGTCTCAACAACTGTCTCCCATGCGCCACAAAGTTTTATTCAGCATTCAAATTTCAAAAAAAGCTCATGCTTTCCCCAAGGAAGAATGACATGATGTACATGAATTCTTATTTTCTCATGTTTTACACGAAATGCACATGGACTGTTAATCTGTTGCAAGATTTTTACAAAATTGTCAGAAAAGTATAGTGCTATGCAACCCATGCTCCAAATCATAATGACGCTTCCAATTTTGAATGCTTACCGGTAATTAAGCTTTCCAATGCTGCCCCGGATTATTGGATTGCGCAAAAGTAAAATGGCGGCCATTTTTGGTCCGATTTGGTGGTTTTATTGTCTTTAAATATTTTGTTCTCCATTTTTGCATTAATAAAACAGCCTGCGCGCTATACGAGGGGAACATTCGGTATAAGTGATCCCAGGATCTGAGCCCTATGTACAGTTTGTTCTACTTTGGTCTTTAGCTGGCATGGTTGAGATAAAAGGTGGACAATCTGGTTGAAATCGCCAGCGCACAAAGGATGATATTCAATTTCCATTTTTGCTACAAAGACCAAAAGCTCCTCTCCCCTCACCGCACCTCATATCAAGTTCTGTTAATTGTGTTAAATAACTTTTTCGTTAAATCAGCGTATAACTTTTTAAACAAATTATAATACAAATTGCATAGGAACAAAACTTGTTCATAAAGAACGAGATGTGTTTGTCAGAAACACAATGCCACCTGCTGCGCCGCTTTGATACATGTTTTTTACCTTTGACCTTGAAGGATGACCTTGACCTTGACGTTTCACCACTCAAAATGTGCAGCTCCATGAGATACACATGCATGCCAAATATCAAGTTGTTATGTGAACGGAAATAGATTAGTTATGAGCATTTTTCAAAACCTAAACGCAAAGTGTGACGGAAAGACGGACAGACAGAAGGTCCGATCGCTATATGCCCTCCTTTGGGGGCATAAAAATGCTGCACTTTAGCCCAATATTAATTTACTGACCCTGCATTACACCATACAGGATCAGAAAGAAGCCATGTTACTAATAATGTTGTACTTGGAAAATGGTACAACTTTGCGGCTAAAAGTTAGTTCTTCTTGAATGCTCTGAGCTTTTATGAGTACATACGTACAGCTCATAGTTCTTCTTTGTAAAATTAAAATCAATGTAAAACAAGGGACAAAATTGTCACAAAACCAGGTTTTCATTGTGAAAAAAAAATCTGATAAAGGGAGAAAACTCAAACTGAACTTTTGAAATGACCAAAAAAAATTAACCCCCTTTGTAAGTTTTTTTTTTTTTAAATCTATTTTTAGTCGTGGCGACCTTGACATTGGAGATATTGACGTGATTCTTTCGTGGGACACACCGTCCCATGATGGTGAACAAATGTGCCAAATGATTTTAAAATCTCACAATGAATGACATAGTTATGGCCAGGACAAGCTCATTTATGGCCATTTTTGACCTTTGAACTCAAAGTGTGACCTTGACCTTGGAGATATCGACGTAATTATTTCGCGCGACACACCGTCCAATGATGGTGAACAAATGTGCCAAATGATTTTAAAATCTGACGATGAACGACATAGTTATGGCTCGGACAAGCTCATTTATGGCCATTTTTGACCTTTGAACTCAAAGTGTGACCTTGACCTTGGAGATATCGACATAATTATTTCGCGCGACACACCGTCCAATGATGGTAAACAAATGTGCCAAATGATTTTAAAATCTGACGATGAACGACATAGTTATGGCTCGGACAAGCTCATTTATGGCCATTTTTGACCTTTGAACTCAAAGTGTGACCTTGACCTTGAAGATATCGACGTAATTATTTCGCGCGACACACCGTCCAATGATGGTGAACAAATGTGCCAAATGATTTTAAAATCTGACAATGAACGACATAGTTATGGCCCGGACAAGCTTATTCCGCCAGCCCGCCAGCCAGCCCGCCAGCCAGCCAGCCAGCCAGCCCGCCCGCATTCGCCAATCTAATAACCAGTTTTTTCCTTCGGAAAACCTGGTTAAAAATAATGTCACACATATGTCCATAAAATCGAGTTAAATCAACCTAATACATTGTTACAAACACAATACCTGTAACAATCGACATCAATTTGCGTCTACTTTGTTGAGAAATGCTCAAAACATAAAATTGATATCAAATCGTTTATGGCGGAAGTTGTTATTGTCGATTAGAGCAAAGGGAAAGAAAGGGTTACACTGCACAAATTGTTTTCACAGTGGTATCTGACGATCTGGTCTTATGTTAGCAGTTGAAATTGTATTGTGTATAACATTGTAGTTTGAATTAGGACACATTCTTATGACTGTAATTTCGCTGCGATCGGATAAGTGGCATGTTCCGTTAGTAAGTTGAATAATATCGGGCGTATGTTTGCATTGTAAACAAGTTGTTATTAAAATAAAGATACTATGTGGTGTTGGTGTAACTTTTACTATTTTACTAAGTGAACGAGGGTTGAAATGCTATGAAACACTTTCTGCACCAATTAAAATAGTTATTGAACATATTCCACATTTGTTTTCGGCTATTACGCTAGATTATTTAATATACATGTATACATAGAAAATATTGCAGACATACACACACACACACACAAAGTATAAAGAAATGGAAAAAAAGAAACACCATAAAATAAACTAAACAAACAAAACAAGAAAGAACAAAGAAATGAATATGCATCCAAAATAAACAGAAAGCAAAAAATTGATTGAAAAACATTCTGTGACCAATGGAAAATCTTGCTTCCAATTTCTTGTCGTTTATTAGATTGTATTCTGTCATGCACAGAGACTAAAGAAAAATGTGTTTTAGGTGAATAGCGAATTCTGTAAATATGAAAGAAACTATATATATGTATATATTGTATATGAATATATTAAATGTTGGTACTGTGAAGTTATAGTCGCCGTTAAGAAAATAGTGTGAACAAATTTTAAATGGTCGGGAGCAATGAAATAAGACAATTGATTCCAATTAATTGTATTCATAACTTAAATTTCGCACAACCGCAACACACATCAGTTACGGTTTATTTTTAAAGCAAGTTCTATATACTTCTTTATTTTCTGCAATAGTCGTTAACAATTAAAATATTTAAAAGATCGCCGTGGCGTAGTGGATATGGTGTCCGCCTAGCGATCGAGAAGTCACGGGTTAAAACCTCACTGTGAGCGTTCCTTCGATCTCCCCCAAAAGACACCAAGTACTGGTTCTAGTCCCAGGAAACAGATTCGAGAGCGTTTATAAAAGCATACGGCTTTCGATGCAATCGAGCTAAAATAAATAGGTTTAAACTAATTAAAATAAAACAAACAAACAATTTGAGCATATCTTTAGTTGCTCTACCTCCACATGTACCGGTAATAATAGATCATTATCGACCATTATTATGATATTACGACCATAATCGATCCCCATTAACGACCCGTAAATCATTCAAACGTGTTACCTATGCCCCTTATGCACACACCGCTGATAAGAGCGTGCATGTTTTGATTGAACGTTGGCCGAATGTAGACAGCATTCGGATTAAAGCTTGCAAGCTCTTGTGAAAATGTCAAGCGCACGCATTTTAGTCTGCGTGGCTAAAATCGCCTGGGGCAATCCCTGATTATATCTATCTATACATATGAATATATGGTTTTCGAATATATGTATGAATACAAGTTACACTTTGAATGGGTTGTTTTATATAAATCATTGTTCTTAAATCATGCTCCATTATTTTACTTATTGTTATAATGTATAATAATGTCTATCTCAGAAGTCAATGAATTACACTCAATATAAATATTAAAGTGATAAGTCTTATGTTACTAAGAAGTGAATTTTTAATTGATGTCTTACCTTATTAAAGTATCTGATGAATAAGTCATTATCAATTGAAAGTCATACAACTTATGTTACTTATCAGTGATTACTTTTTGTAACTTCTATCAATTCCTAGTTTTCATAATTCTTATAATCCATGCACTACACTTTTGTTATTTTCTATTTTGTTTATGGCTAAAAGCAATTGTATGCTTTAGAGCTAATAAATGTTGCTGCTGTAGATGCTGCTGTGTTATAATTCCCTTACGGCAGATCTAAGGGTCATCGTTCCTTTTGTTTCTTCCTAATGTCTGTTGTCTGAGCGCTATTCATATACAATTAACATGAGTATTAATTAAAATTTGAACACATTATATATAAAATTTCTGTCCATTTAAAACAAATATTTAATATTTAAAAATAACCTTTCTTAAAAACATAAATTGTATGTTCGGAGAAAAGCATAGGTAAACCGTTTATTAGCACATGTTGTAAACACACCGCATGCGTTCCTTTAATTTTTCTTTTGGTTAATAAAAACTGTTCGATACGCAAACAAGTTGACATTTACATTTACGCTTGACGTGTTTGAAACTTTGATTAAAATCTTTCTTCTGCGAGCACACCACATCATGTAAGTTATCTTAATTTGCTCATTATAGATATATTGACGATCTATTTGTGTTAATTCATGCCAGAAAATAGTTTATGTTGCTAATTTTACCAATAAATCCCCGCCTGAAATCCCGGCGGGGATTTTGCTATGGTAAATTGCGAAACCAGTTGCAACTCCCAGACCCGGAGGGTCAATAGCTGGGAGTTGAATTATTGCAACTAGGCTAAAAGTCAGTCATTCATGGTCAATCTACTTTGTTGCAAGAGGCATAAACATTTTTGCAACATGAACACACTACTCAAATACAACACACAATGTAAAACAAATTACCTGTTCAATAACTTTTAGCTTGACACCAAGTTTGATTTTCAGATCATCCTCCATTGTTCAAAACAGTTGCTAAACAGACAGATTTACCTCACTTTAAAGTGTCCAAATTATCTCACTTTGAAGGTTTTTCAGTTACAGAGTTAGCTCCATTTGCATCAATTTCCACTGGTCTTGCACTTGTTATATCCAAGTCACTGCCATAGACTGCATTTTCTAACAAATATTGAAACACAGATCACTTTTTCATTCAAATGCTTTTAAAAGACTGATGTATGCTACTTTGATGAATTATCTTCTTTGTTGTTGAAAATTTGTAAGATCAGCGAAAGCATCAATACAATTGTCTGTAATTTATAAATTAGCTTAAGTACTTATCCAACTTGAATACAATTGTTTTTCTTTTGTCTTGTTTTTTTTTTTCAGTAACAAAGTTAGTTTGATATAAAAATTGTTTACCTTGTCCTATTTAAATATTAGAAAAATGTGCTGTTTCAAAGTGGGTCCACACATAATGCAGCCTCAGATGTGGAAAGACCTCTTAAACCTCAAAATACTCTCACACACCTCAGTGTTTCAAAGTGTCTATTTATTATTCACAACATCCACTTTTATTCAAATGATAAAAACAAATTTATCCCCCTTAACTTGTTTAAAATAACTGATTTCCTTCTTACAGTACACTTGATTAACAATCCATTTTAAAAATCATACAATTTTAAAATTTGAAATTTCTTTGAAATACTGCTTTCCATAATCTTTGGAAAGCAAAAATACAAATGACTGCATCTACTTGCAACACCAACAGCCCACAGTTAACTTCTTAAGTTATCAATCTGCTTTGTTTATACCAAGCACCAATAATTGTTCTGAGCCAGCTTTGTCAGCTTATTCAGTCTGCATTCCTTCAAAGCCCTCTGTTTGAACATAAACCAGAGGAAACACTTGAAACCACCAAATAATGAGTTAGAAATATGAAGACAACAAAACAAATCCCATAAAATGTCAAGTGAATATGGCACAACCTTTAAAGAAAATAAATGTGCACTGATGTTTTATTGTTTTGTTTTCATTTGATATGCTGACTGTACAATTATGACGAGTATACCAGACTGGAAAAAGTCAAAGCAATATTTGGACCACATTTCTCTTCCATCACTAAACAAGGGAACTCTCAGTTCCTATATAACCAAATATTATTATTTTTGTAGACTAAAGCTTCACTAAAACTTGAAGAGGCATCATGTTTCATACAAGAATGCCAAAGGTCTAAAGGCGCTCACCTGAGACCTCAAGGAACTAACTAGATCTGAAAAGGTTACCAGTCTACAAAACAATGCTTTACTCAAGACATGAAAGGAACAAGAGATGTGTTTGTCAGAAACACAATGCCCCCTAATGCGCCGCTTTGAAGCCATATATTTGACCTTTGACCTTGAAGGATGACCTTGACCTTTCACCACTCAAAATGTTCAGCTCCATGAGATACACATGCATGCCAAATATCACGTTGCTATCTTCAATATTGCAAAAGTTATGACCAAGGTCAAAAGTTTTGGGACAGAATGGAGAATAACAGAATGACAGACAGACAGGCCAAAAAGAATATGTCCCCAATCATTCGATCCGGAGGCATAAAAAGTGCCCCCGCCACACACACACCTCAATTGGCAGGTTGTTTTCCCATTGATAAGAAATGTTTAACTAGGCCAAAAGATCATTAGAAAGAATGGTCTCTGAACGTGTTTCAAGATAATTTGGCAAAAAATGTACCTTAGAAAGTTCAACATCTTTTTATTTATTTTGACCCAGTGACCTAGTTTTTGACCCAATGTGACCCAGATTTGATGAAAACATAAGAATCACTAAATAAGCCGCTTTCGATAATTATGTTTCTCAAAAACCAGCAAACCACTGTATTGTCCTTAATGTTCTTTACAGTGAAAATGTAACTCTATCAACAGTTATTAAAACTTAACCATATGGTACTAAATAGAAATAAAAAGATCACTTACAATAACACGTTTTTAATTTTTCATGAACAGACATTATTGCAGAAAAATGATTGCCAAAGTCATGCGTAACAGCATATGAATTATTAGTGACCTTAGTTTACACTGCCAGTCATTTAATATTACCACTATACATCAGTAATCACTGAAGTTTATGGTTTGCAATTAGCTCATGGTAAATTGTACATTTGTTATTCCAGTAAATATTATTTCTGAAGCAATTTCAGATAAACAATACTTTGAACTTTAGTGTAAACTCATATTTCGACTTAAGAGAAACACCACTTTATACTACAGATCAACACCAATCTTTACTTCAGACCAATTTGATATCCACCCCAAAGAGAAATATTTTGATTCCAAATTCTGAGATTTTTCACCCTAATGCTAACACTTGTGACACAAAATCCAACAAAATGCACGCTGAATTAGCTGCTATTTAAACTGGCGTTTATGAATGAAAAACTTTCCATCACACTTCCTTCCGTTCATAGATCACTCCATTCACAAACTCTGTCCACATTAAATATTCCAAGTTTTTTAAACCACATTGTGGCATCCTAAGTAAGCATTTAGTACTCCTAATTATGCATTATTATAAATTCTGAATATTTCAGACAGTTTTACAGCTGTACATGATACAATCTTTAAACAATTATGTAACACAAACAACAAAAAATACTGTCCGAATATCCTGAAACATGACTACTTTTACAAAATGCAATCTGTTCACCTTGATACAAGATCAGTTTTCAATCTCTTTTTTTTTCAAACTTTATCCTTTCCTCACAAAGAATTTAGGTTACAACACTTTACGCCAAAATGACGTAATAATTTGTGTTAACAATGTTACACTTCTTTCAGTCTATTGCCCAAGTGGAAATAAACTCTCTGCCATACAGTGATATAATTAATAAGGCATAACATTTAGTGAATTATGAAACAGGAGTATTTATACATGGTGTTAATTTACCATAGTTGAGCATACTACCATAGCAGTTGCAAAAATTGTGTCACGAACATTGTACCGTAGGTTTCCACGTATAGCGCGCAGTTTTTTACCTCCAAAAATCAAATTAAAAAGTTGATGCGCGTTATACATTGATACAACGCTATCCTGGCTGCTAAATTGGTAAAAATATGTTGTGTAATCGTAAATAATCAAAATGGCCGCCATGTTTTTTTTCCAGATAACCACCACCCTATAATCTTACTGACTGACGGGCCATTGTCGAAACAACCATAAGTCGCTACTGGTAGGTATGAACGCTGTAGAAGAAGTTTTGTCAAAATAAATTTGTTTGAATAAACTTGCGGACATTTCTTTGTTTGTGTTTTAACACTTCCTTTTCGATGAATTCCGATGGGGATTGTTGTCGAGAGCAGGCAAAGGTAGGTGCGAACGAGGTCTTTTTACGGGTAACGGTAGGTGTGAAAGGGGATCATTTTGCACTTCGTAATTGGCAGATGATATTGAGTAATATGTGCCACGACTTGTGACAATATGCAATTGCATTTTGTGTGTATAAATATTCAACGTTCAACTGTGGTGTTTCAAACTATCGTTAGCAATCGCCTGAACTACAACACAGAGAGATATTGACATCGTCCTTCGCCCGCATACCTCAACAATTGTAACCCTGTCTTCTATGCGTAATTCAAATTTACCGGTAATGCCCACGCTTTCCCCGAGGAAAAATCACACGATGTACACTAATTCTTATTTTCTCACGTTTTTCACGAAATGCACGTGGACTGTTAATCTTTTGCAAGAAAATTATAAAATTGTCAGAAAAGTATAGTGCTATGCAACCCCTACTCCTAATCATAATGACGCTTCCTATTTTGAATGCTTAATTAAGCTTTCCAATGCCCCGGATTATTGGACTGTGTAATAGTAAAATGGCGGCCATTTTCGGTCCGATTTGGTGGTTTTATTGTCTTGAAATATTTTTTTCTCCATTTTTGCATTTAAAAAACAGCCTGCGCGCTATACACGGGTGCGCGCTATACGTGGAAACCTACGGTAAGCATATTTTAATGGAAAACAACACAAGTATTTGATAAGGGAGAAAAGAATCACTTGTTGTTTGACACATGAATAATGATACTATTGGTATAATCATAACTTTAACAATGAAGATCATTCTCAACTTTCCATTGCTACTGATGTTGATTGATTGTTTAGGTTCTAGAAGAATGTGACCCAATTAAATGTGATTGCTGTATTTACTACAGGAAGCAAATATTACTGGGCTTTTTATCATTATCATATTTGTAAGATGCAAGCATTTGTGGGCTTGTGTAATTATCATGTTTTTATGAAGCAAATATTTCTGGGCTTTTGTCATTATCATATTTGTAAAAGTATGGTGCGTAATTATGCGCTTTGTTAATGTATGCGTTAATTATGTGAAAACAAATCATTATTCAAGGAGCAATTAATCCCTAAATGCTAACTTGAGCCAATAACAGGACAATATGAGTATGCCCACCCTTTTGGAGTACTGCATATAAAGTGTCATAAAAGTCTAAAAGTCATTAAAAATTTTATACTACACATTAAAAGGCAATAACTGCCTGATAATATTTTAAGCAGAAGAACTTGAAAATATATGCATGTCCATCCACTTGAGATGCTGCATACCAATTTCAGATCATGAGTCTGAGATCTCACACAGCAACGACAAGTGTGAAGGCCATGCAGATGGAAAGACTGTCATTGAAAAGTGTTCTTATTAGCAACACTATGGTAGTAGCAATTAAATTCCAATTAGCAACTGACTCATCCCTAAGGACTGGTCAATGTGGTCAGCATGGCTGTGAATGTGACAGACGGGCCCCATATGAATTTGACCTGTACAACACTGAGACTCTTGCAAAAACATGTGACCGACCTTTCTCCACTCAAAACAAATAAAACAATTCTGGACACACCTAGAACACTAACTGAAACCTTCCTGCTCAGTTTTAAAGCCATTGTAGCAAAGCTGACCATGAAGCAGTCACATCTAACTATATTGAATGATTAACAACATAAACATTTTACAGTAACATGAATGTGTGTTTTGACTTGGTGCACACATAGATAACCTTCCAAATACAGTGCTTATAATAAGCAGCTTTAATCAAGACTGTGATCAAGTCCTTTAATGCAGGCTGTATTCAATGATTAACAACCGAAACATTTCTACTGTCAAGGGTACGTGTCAACTTGGTTCAAAATGCGGACCAGGAACTGACAGTTTGACAAGATAGCAGTGTAACAAACTTCTATTTTCTCACACAAAGATGTACAAAATACAAAAATCTAGTCAGATGCTATCTGTTCTGTTTTGAAAATATTGTCCCGGTATGGGGACAATGTTTAACTAAATAGTCAACACAAGTTTTCTTCTTACACAAGCAGTCTGTCGCACTCATCAAAAAAAGTTATGTGTTAAATCCAACTTTGAAAAAGTTAACATACTTACATAGTATAAGATAGATTGTGAATTTTCCTCAGAAAAAAATGCCAGCAAGTATTTTTATTATAAAAACAATACATGTAGTAAGAGCTCTTTTCCATTTTTGATGGGTAAAACAACACCAAGAACTCTTTTCTAAGCTTCAAATTAGAAAGAATTCTTTTAAAGATTTGAGATGACTGTGTGGATAAAACACTGAAACTTATTTCAGCTCAAGTAACGTGTGCAACACAATGAAGTATTTTCTCTTTAATCATTAATCAGACTTGGCTCTGATCATCGTAATCAACAACACTTTTTAGAAGCTGATTAAAGTAATACATTTTCGTAATTTTCTTACCCCAAAATTCCAATAATTGTCAGCCTCTCTTTCAAATGTTGGTACCCTCCACAGAGTCTTTCCATGAAGATCATTCAAACTCTTTGAATGTACACTATTGTGGTAAAACCGCTCTTTATTGGTCTTCAGATGCCGTGGTCCATACATGGCTGTTTTGTTTATTTTTTACACAACTGTTTGAATTGTTTTAGTGTTAAATTACATTAGACCTTTTAAAATTTAAGTTTCATCTATTTTATGCAGCAACTTTTTAAAATCATAGATTTTCCAAATTCAGTCAATTATACACTACAACTTCTCAATATTTTTGTTTGAAACAGTATTTTTGTCAATTTTATATATTCCTCATTTCCAAACAAAAGACACAACACAAAACCAATTCACAACCTGCTTGCTTCATTGTAAACATCCACAATAAATGCTATGATCAAAGTTTAAATGAGGCAATCAAATTACTCAACACGTAAAAGTATTTTTTCTTCAAAATTCAAGCTTCAGCATTAAAGCATAACACTAGATACATAAGATATTATTAAATTCTTTCATTTCTTAATGTGCACTTTCTATTCAACCATGGACGGATTGACTGTTTTCAAAACAAAATTTAACAAAACACTTTCCAATATTATGATCTTATGATTAATTTAATACCTATATAGAAAACAGATTACGTTTTTCTTCTTTATTCTCAACCCAGCTGGTATCTATAATACTTAAATGGCGATTACTCAATATTGAACGGCAAGTGCCCTTCAAGATTAAAGGACCATATTTTTTTACACAAACACAAGTTCCCTTAAGGATTATAGGAATAATACTTTTTTGACAAAAAAACAACAGCGACAAGTGATCTTGCCATGTGGGCAAACTGAAAAAAGAAGCTAATTTTCTTATGCTTGCAGCATTATGACTAATATTGCAACAAATTTTAGTTAGAATAATAATCTTCTATGTATGTGACGATTTAAGTCCCTATTACATTTATATAACAATATAGTAATATGCAAGAAGTTTTATCGTTACATCACAATAAAAATTCTTTTGTTTAAAACATTTTTTCTAAATTCAAATTTTTCAATGAATCTTAATATTCATAAATATTATAAAGCATAAGGTAAAAACAGCACTAAAATAACAAATCCAACAAGAAAACCAAAAGTTGAAAAATAATTGTTTCTTGAAGATTTCACTCATAGTTCTATTTACTGATTAATAAGCTAAATATTTGGGAAAAAAAGCCAAAAAAAAACAAAAACACCAGCGCAAAATATCATACAACAAATAAAACATGCCCAAGCTTCTTAAAATGTTTCATAAAATATTGAAAAAAAATGTAACAGCTGAAAATATTTCACACGATATAAACTACCGGTACACATTGTATTTCACATGTTCACCGAATTCACTGTAAGACATACATTGTGTTTCACATCTTCACCGAATTTGCTGTTAGACACTGGCCCCAGCTATATCTATCTTAATTGCTCAATGCACACTTTCATTAGCCACACATCCCATATTGGAATTCACAACATTCATTATCAATTAAAGTAATTGCTTATTTGCGAAGAGAATAGGGGATAAAATTGATAACCTAACAACCCTATCTAATTCATTTTCTGCTTATCAGGCAAGGGTTTGCCTGTGTGCATGCTAACTACACCATGGTCAGCAGGCCCCAATAATCTTCCAGGTTAGGTAGGGTCTGGAAATTTTTCACTTGCTTAGGTCAGTGTGTATGAGCAAATAAAACTTGTGTGCACATTTTTGCTTGGCTATATTACGAATTAATGTTATTTTACATGGTTTTAAGATTCAAAAATCCTAAATTGTTTTATCCTAAAATGAAATGCAAACAACTGGGATTTATCATTACGTTTGCGTAAATATTTATTTATTTTGGTAATTTAAAAGCATGTGATAAAAAAGACTTGACACTCGTTGTCATTTCATACCATATTTTATTAAACTTGTCCAGGAAATTCGTTAGTAAGCTCGCCAAAGGCTTGCTTACTAACAAAATTCCTGAACTCGTTAAATAAAATATGGTATGATATGGCAACTCGTTCCAGATCCTATATTTATTACTCACCACTATAAGGATGTGTCACAGTCTTTAATCTGTCGAATACTGACCATTTAAGCCCATGTTAATCCCTTCGAGTGGGTTCACTGACCCACACTCACCCACAACTGACCCACATAAATGCAACAGCTCGATTTTAATAATATTGAACTATAAAAGCATACTACGCAGCAGACATGTTTATATACCAAAATATGATTTTGTTATTGCAACATGTTGTAATTGTTTAGCTACAGAAGCTTTACGTTCTGTAGCAATATAATTCGATGTGTATACTAAATACAAAACAAGGGACAAAATTGTCACAAAACCAGGTTTTCATTGTGAAAAAAAATCTGATAAAGGGAGAAAACTCAAACTGAATTTTTGAAATGACCAAAAAAAATTAACCCCCTTTGTAAGTTTTTTTTTTTTTTTTTTTAATCTATTTTTAGTCGTGGCGACCTTGACATTGGAGATATTGACGTGATTCTTTCGTGGGACACACTGTCCCATGATGGTGAACAAATGTGCCAAATGATTTTAAAATCTCACAATGAATGACATAGTTATAGCCAGGACAAGCTCATTTATGGCCATTTTTGACCTTTGAACTCAAAGTGTGACCTTGACCTTGGAGATATCGACGTAATTATTTCGCGCGACACACCGTCCAATGATGGTGAACAAATGTGCCAAATGATTTTAAAATCTGACGATGAACGACATAGTTATGGCTCGGACAAGCTCATTTATGGCCATTTTTGACCTTTGAACTCAAAGTGTGACCTTGACCTTGGAGATATTGACGTAATTATTTCGCGCGACACACCGTCCAATGATGGTGAACAAATGTGCCAAATGATTTTAAAATCTGACAATGAACGACATAGTTATGGCCCGGACAAGCTTATTCCGCCAGCCCGCCAGCCCGCCAGCCAGCCAGCCAGCCCGCCAGCCAGCCAGCCCGCCAGCCAGCCAGCCCGCCCGCATTCGCCAATCTAATAACCAGTTTTTTCCTTCGGAAAACCTGGTTAATAAACGTTTATTCTAATTTACAAACAATATTGCAGTTACGATGAATTGTAATTTAAAGTTGAAAATATGTTTAAGAACACTCAATCCTTCTTTAATGTGTTGAAAACTAACATAATTACACTGTAACTCCAATATAACGCGCTCCGTTATAACGCTGAATCCAATATAACGCGGAGGGTGCTTGGATCCCATTTTTTCTCCAACCTTCCATTTGTTTTCTGATTCAAATCCGTATTATGCAACTTCATGTATTTTCAGACAATTTAAAGATTGCGGCAATCACATGTTGATTGCTTTATTCAACCGTCCGTTGAACCGATTATAATCGCCTCGAGGTTAAACAACACCGACAGCTAATTTGTGTTAATCTGTTGTGTAATGTCAATAAAGGTGTGAAAAACTCGCGTGTCAGTGTTTATTACATGTATTCCTCATCAGAGCTGTTCAGTGCGATACTTTCCATAAGTTAAGTGCAAGTGGGATATTTATACAATTTAAGTAATTCAAAACAATTGAAACATTCTTACTTTGATATGGTTGCAGTTTGACTATATTAAATGAGCGGCTGTGAAATATACTGCCTACTGTATAAAACAACTTTTTCTGTCATTTCATTATCATTCTAGTATTATGTCATTTAATCTTTCAATTCGTGTATAAGAAATTAAATAATGCAGACGATTTATTTACATGCGAACGCAGTGTACCGGTAATTGTAAACAGAGTTTCACTTTCATTTTCGCGCGGTATCAGAAAGTCCCCGGGAAACACGTTTTTTGCATGCGCATGACGCAATAAAACAATTTTTTGTACATGAGTCGTATTGCATTGAATCAAAATTTAGTCGCTCGTCCAATGAAAGCTCTGCCCCATAATGCACTGTACTCTTAACACTTCTGAAAATGGCATATATGCGTACGGTTGTGTTTACGAATTTCTTAAACATATAAAATTATCATCATTAATGTTCAAGATTATTATTTTTTAAGTGATGTTGCAATTTTATTGGATTATAGGATAATTGTGCACATAAGAAAAGCGGTTTCTATACTGTTATCGATACGATTCGGTTTATATGCATGTATTTGCGTCAACACAGCATGGCAATATACATGGCCTATATTATAGGCTATTCTATACCTGTTTTTTTTTATAGCGCCCTCCAGTAAATGAGCTCAAAACCTATAACGCGGATCCGTTATAACGCTGTTTCGCGGCTTGGACCCCATTGACCGCGCTATATTGGAGTTACAGTGTATTTGGGTAAGGGAAATACTAAATCCACAAGTCAGGTTTTTAGGCAAAAATGATTAGCTTGGGGATGTGGCCTTGACTGCAATTTTTAAAAGGTAGTCTTTCAAATTTAACAAAATATTCAGATATCAATCTTGCGACCTCAATCATGTGACCGCCTTTCTTATCCCATTTATTCATCTACGCACTTTTTTATCACCAAACAGAAAAAGACTGACTCAGTTGCAAAGAATGTGTCTACTTTCAAACGGTCCAATGTTCCGTAACAAAACATGATTTTGATGCAATAAGATGTTTATGGATAAGTGGGATATGAAGCAGAAGTGTGGAAACACAGAGATACAATATGAAGGAAAACAAATGGCCTTTATGATAACATATCCTGTTTGAAACAGCTGTTATGACTAGTTTGACAATCAGATTTCGTTTGAAATTATGTGATTTAAACTTTAAATTTGCATTACATTTATGGAAGATTTAACACAAAAATTGTTGCATTGTTTCCACCCCCAACCCCACCCCCCCAAAAATGGCTACAAAAAGTCAGATGCATTTATGACAATTTTAACTACAGTTCCTTATAATCTAATATATGCACCAACTACAGAATTCATTTTTCAAGCCTGGCTATGCATTAAGGATATACAACACTTAAATATTTAAATGACTCATGAATGAAATCTTGACTCACAAATGTTGTGACCACAGACTAATGGAAATTATCAGATTAATTTCATTACAGACACTTGCCTGAGTAAATAATGACCATGGAGTGTATGGTGTTTAAAACTCAATAATCTAACCTTTAAATAAAGCATTCACTCCTATAGTGGCATTCAATTTTGAACTTTCACAATTTAAACTAAGCTGGTGATATTAAAACAAATTTTTTGAAAAAATAATAGCTATATGAAGTGTTTGCATCCCATTTAATTTTTATATGTTGCTTTAATTTTGAATGATGTCTTGTCTTTAAATTGAAACACCATATTATACGTAAAAATTCATTTGAAAGAGGCTCAAAGTGAAGTTTATACATTATAATTAACTTGTAAGGTGTGTATTTTCAACACAGGGCAGTCTGGTCTGGAGCTTCCCTGTCCTCTACCATGCATTACTTTATAGCTACACACAGCGTAGCTCCAGACCAGATTGCGGGATTGCACAGGCTCGGATGGAGCTTCGCTGGCCTCAAACTGAATAAGACCCATTTTTGCATTATGCTGGTAAACAAACTTGAAAGGTACTTACCAACCGCATCTGAAGCTTTCTAAAACCGCCCATTACATCCATTTTTTTTATTCACGCTGTATACAACCACAAATCAACAATTCTGTGAGTCACATAATTCATGAATTATGATGATCGTAACATCCAAGATGAATCTTTTCTTTTCATCATTTTTCTTTGAGTTAATTGATCATTTTTTGGTATTGTTGTTTCCTTGCAATGATTATATATATATATATATATATATATATATATATATATATATATATATATATATATATATATTTGTTCAATAAACACCATTTGCTGCACTATTTCCAATGTTTACTTTTGAAATGTCTGTATTCCTCACTTAAAACACACACAAGTTACATCAAAATAAAAATTAACTCAGCATACCCACTTAATTTTCCATATACCTCAAGTATTATGATATTACCAGTTCAATATACAAACAGAGGAAATAAAATGTATTCAAACCTGATAAACAATCCTTCGAATGCACATGTGTACATAATAACTTCATAAATACTTTGTTGACTATCACGACATCACGATTTTAAATATGAAAACGACATGATTGAAACAAACTTTAACCCTGATAAAAAAATCAATTAAGTGCACAATCGAGGAATTATTTTTTGTTAAATCTAAAACCCCTTATTTCTAGTACATGCAACATTAATTTACACTCTCAAAATATTAAACGCACTTAAAAATGCAAAATTCAATGGAATTTTGCAAACATTAACACAATATGTCACAAAAGCTCAAGTAAACTGTTAGTGTTTATTTTCGTTATCCATTAAACTCTTTGCAATCTTTGAGTAATCTTGTCACATTTGCACAAAAGAAAAATCCGCGACATAATTTGTATCCATGCCTTATCTAATGAATATCTACATGTAGCCAGGTACATATTTGTCACTTTGCGCAATAAAAATACTGTGAGACTATGTCAGTACGTCAACTTTATGACACACAAATTTCAATCAGTCGTCGGTACAACAGACAACAATGAATATGTATCTATCTTGAGTGTATCTTGAGCTACTTCAAACAAAAATATCACCCAAATGGCCTCAAGGCTGCACAAATGCAATGCTTTAATAAACATGAGTTCAGTTGTACCACAACACGTATTTGTAATACTTCCGAAAATAATCTTGAAATTTGTGTGAAATACCATCAGAAAGAATCTCAAGTGTTTTTTTACAATAGGTTAGAAAGAATCTCAGAGTCTTTAAGAAATTACATTTTGAAAGAATCTAAAAATATTGTTTAAATCAGATCAAAATCAAATCTCACAATATTTTTGAAATCAGATTACAATAATGTAAAATTTGAAGAATTAATTAACAACCAAGTTCTCTTATTTAACGATGAAGTATAAACATGTGATTGGTCAATATTCCTGCAAAGATTGGCAAGTACCTTCTTATCAATCACCTGTATTAAAACACCTTGAATTTTCAAACACTGTCACCATAAATGATTTAAAAAAAAGATAAATCAATAATTCAATTAAATAAGAGCACTTGGTTGTTTAATTATTTGTGTTCAATTATTGTTTATTCTTCATTTTGCATGATTCATTCAAAATGAAGAATATACAATAATTGAACACAAATAAATAAAAAAAAGTATCAAAAACTCTGAAGAATTAAACCTTTATTAACTTTTGCCATCCAATGATCATAAAAAATCACACATTGAAACACAAATTGATAATTTAACAAAAGAGCACTATATTATCCCCTTAATTCACACAAAAATCCCTAAACCTATGAAGAATTTACCATTCCAAAGGGGTTTTAAACTGTAACCAAATTCCTTGGCTACTATACTGGACGACATATCATAGAACCTAACTTATTGCCCATTAAAAGCACTTCATCATTTACGGTTTGATGGGTTTACACACTTTTTAAAAGCCGCAAATTTGTTACCAGTGCAAATTGTGGTGATTTATACTTTAAAGGTAATGCTGTAAACGGAAAAGTGAGACAAAACAAGAATGAAAGGGTAAACTGATTTTCATCGTCAAGAATTTAAGCAAAAGTAAAAAATATCACTATAACACTATTACAAATGTTCTCAAACATAATTCTTTCTACATTTTTTTTCTGTAAAATATGGAAGTTCGTAATCTAGTTTATTTGTTGTTGTTTGTTTAATCCCTCAACACTTTGCTCAACCTTGGCCTGACACCATCTAAAAAATGTGTGACTTCGGATATCACTTTGTAAACGGAGATAACAATCTCAGAAATTCAGAAAGAAAACATGACGCCTCTGATGGAAGGCTTGCAAGCACTCTCTCATTTGCACAAGTCTTATTTAAAAGAAGGTCAAAGTCATGGTCAACTGAACTCAGAAAGCCAACAGTATCAAAATTTTCAATCAAGTGACATTGATGTCAGCACATGGTTAATTTTGGTTCAAGAAGAACTTTTCCCTTTCTGAAAAGTGGTAGCACAAAAGTATGTCAATGTCAAGGTCGAAATAAGGTCAGGTGAGGTTTACCCCAGGAAACCCAATGCCTGGTGAGCAGCGTAATACCAATCGAGCAGCGCTGCGTATTTACGCATGAACTTACATAGGGTAAGTAAATTGGAAAGATTAAAAATGTTCAAAGTCCAATTTGAAACAACTGTGAATTCACATTGATAACAAAGGTATTGGCCTACATGTCAAAAAAATCCTGACAAATTTTCTTAAAAAATTAGCGAAATATGGCTCCCTGAAGTAGAAGATCGGGCAAAATGGGCCATGTTCAGGCATTTAGGGGAGAAATACTGCTTTAATTTGCAAGCCCTTACAATAATGAAAGGATTTATTCAAACTTACACATGTCTGCCATAACCTCTCAGCAGGGTTTTTCCAGAAAACTAAAACTATTTCTTGTGGAGAAATTTGCGTTTTTAAAAACCATGTTGGGAAAACATGGATACCAAATGGAGAAGACCAGGAAACCTTATGCGAGCAGCGATTTTATAATTCTTTTTCGTGACAAAAAAAATTCCAGCAATTTGTTGCAATTTATTTGCTTTGTTGAGACCTATAGTAAGTGCAGTGCTCCAGCTAGGCCTAAATCGAAGGGCGCCGCGCCCTGCCCTCCTGAATTTCCGCCCTGCCCTCCCGAACCTCCGCCCTGCCCCCCCCCCCCCCTGCCCTTAAAAAAAAAAAACACATTTTTTTTTTTTTTTTTTTTTTAAATATGATAATTCATTGTAATTACTTTAATCCTCATTGTAGACATTATATTTGAATGGTTTAATAATAATGGGAATAATATATTATAACAATTATAAATAACATATAAATTAACATGCTACAGGAAGCATTCAAGAAAAAACCGCGCTCTCAAACGTGCCCTTATCACAAAATACTGCCATTGAAAGTGCTCTTTTGACAAAATACTGCGCGTCGAAAGTGCCCTTTTGACAAAAAAGCCCCCCTGCCCTTTTCAAATCCTAGCTGGAGCACTGAAGTGTATGTGGGCACATATGCCTACAAATGTACTTTTAATACCTTATATAATTATCAATAGTGCATTTTCAACATGCTCCAGTTTTATTTCTTTTTACCAACACTATTTTGGAAAATATAAAGAATAGTTGACCAGGGTTGTCATTATTAACCGATTGCCGATCGAACTCATCGGTTAAAATCACCAGAAAATCGGTTGTTTTTCCCGAATCTTTAAAATTGCGATCGGAAGTTTGTATCATGCAAACCTAAAATAATTGATGAGGAATAAACATACTATAGTAGAGCGACGCCCGGTCATTCAGTCAGTCCATTAACTCCGCCTAAGAGCTACTGTTTTCAATGAATTTCTCAGCGAGTGGCCAATATTGATTTTTTCAGCTGTCAATCAAATTCTTCTTGGTGAGAACGTCAACCAATCAGCGCTCGGGCAGCCGAATACACGTCCACTCCACGTGAAATTGTATCAAATAGCTGTACATTTGACAGATTATTACTGACCGTATCTCAACAAATGCTGCACTGTAGAGCGTAATTAACTAGTTTTTTTAGTAAGAGAAAAAGTTTCCACATATTAAAAAATCATATTAAAAAATGCTCTCTGATTTTCTACCATGCGACCTCTGCGCTACGAAGTTGTTATTCAGCATCTAAATATTAAAGTCCACGCTTTCTCCAAGGAAGAATGACGTGATGTTATACATGAAGTCTAACTTTGGCATGATTTTAATCTGTACATGAAAAACACGATAAATGTGTCTCTGTTGCTAGAATCTTCTTAATTTTCCATGAATAATGAAATCTGAAAATGATTTCGGATAACACATTTAATTATACGCATTTGAAAATACTTCAATTAAATAATGCATTTTGTTATACAAATGGTCATAACACATAATGTAATAAGTAGGTAAATAACGTGTTTTGAGATTGCCAAACTATGCATACATATAGGTCTACATGCATGAATGATCTGACAAGTTATATCACGATCCGGAATGAAAAGTACTCGGTAAAATTTAAAGAAAGGCGCGTTTTTATTTTCAGAAATTCACTTTCACTTTCGCAAACTTTTCTGAAAGGAGGTAACGTACATGTAACAGTTTAGATTGAGTGTTTGACTTGTCGTTATTACTAAATATAAACGGTTCTCAATGCTCTCAAATCGCGTCACGTGATTCACGCATGTTCAATCGGAATTTGTATATGCACTTACGTTAAATGGCGGACGACATTCATCGTCAAAATTGGGCGTAATTTGGTTTTGAAAAAAAGAAATCGTAATAATACTGGATTATCTTGTAATGGATATTATTGGAACATGCAAAGATTTATCAATATAATATGTTTTTACATTGTACAGTATACTAAAAATGTGAAAATCTTAAAATTCGCTATTCTTTTTAGACCTCATTTTAACTTTTTATGCTCTGAGAATAGCAGTATTTTGTCTCTAAAATGTCTATAATTCGTTTTCGGTCGGGGGGCTTCGCCCACCTGACCTCCCTACCAGGGCCTTGGACCTACAAGGGGGCCTAGGCGGCCCCCTTGACCCCGGCCGAATCGGTTACTTTTCCAAAATAATCCTTTGTTTACAATCATAATGACAACCCTGGTTAACTGCTTTGTCTCATAAATTAATTGGTAAGGTACATAGAATGATGTTTTAAGAAGGGTATGTGGGGGTTGTATGTATAATATTCAATTGTGGCGTCTTCTGAGACTTTAGGTAATAATTCTGCAAGCGTCTTAATGAGAAAAACTCATTTGAAATGGCGTCGCTTAACTTGCGCTTAATATTGTTTAGATTGCCAAATGTTTTCTGTGATTTTACTGTTTCACGTATTTAAGTCATATAAAATCGGCACAAACTGGCCATGGAAGGAATTGTCTATCAAACAAATAGTTGATTTTGACCTTTTAATTTCAATGAGCTGACTTGTTAACGAATTTGGCCATGGCGAGTTTATAGACACAAACAACACTTCAACACATGTTGAAACCGATTTTAGCTTGATGCTATTAATATTATTTGGATTTAACTTGTCTGTGAGCAAGGTGTAATTCTTTTAATCAACTTTACTTTTTATGGTTAAATGTACAAAATAAGTACACAAATAAAAAACATATTTTCAAACGAAAATGAAAGTAAAATTGGCTACCACAGGGACCTATACAAACAACTATCGTTTGTATAGGTCCCTGGCTACCATGGCCTTTCGAAGTTCCTGTTATATTTTGTTAACCAGGTTTTCCTGGTTATTAGATTGGCAAATGCGGGTGGGCTGGCGGGCTTGCGGGCTGGCTGGTGGGCGGGCGGAACAAGCTTGTCCGGGCCATAACTATGTCGTTCATTGTCAGATTTTAAAATCATTTGGCACATTTGTTCACCATCATTGGACGTTGTGTCGCGCGAAAGAATTACGTTGATGTCTCCAAGGTCACACTTTGAGTTCAAAGGTAAAAAAATGGCCATAAATGAGCTTGTCCGGGCCATAACTATGTCATTCATTGTCACATTTTAAAATCATTTGGCACATTTGTTCACCATTATTGGACGGTGTGTCACGCGAAAGAATTACGTAGATATCTCCAAGGTCAAGGTCGCCATGACTAAAAATAGATTGATTTTGAAACAAGGGGGTTAAAGGGGCCTTTTCACAGATTTTGGCATTTTTTAAACTTATTCATTAAATGCTTTATATTGATAAATGTAAACATTGGATCGTAAAAGCTCCAGTAAAAAATCAAGAAAAAAAATAAAAAAAGGAAAAGAACATTGCCCGGAGAAGGTTTCGAACCAGTGACCCCTGGAGTCCTGCCAGAGTCCTGAAGTAAAAACGCTTTAACCTACTGAGCTATTCCGCCGAGTACACATTGTTGACGTATTTTATACCTTATATGAGCAATCTTCGTAGTTTCAAAAAATTTAACGACAAAAACAGAACTCTCCAAATTATTCAATCGTTTCGCGTTGCAACGCTTTATAATTTTTAGGTTTTAAAATCGTCAAAAGATGCATATAATGGCTATATTAGAGCATGGTTAATGTTCAGTATTACTGTTTCCTCACAAATATCATAACTAAAACGAAAACTTACGAATCTGAAACAACTTTTTTCAATTTTGTCAATTTACAAAAGCGTGAAAAGATCCCTTTAACTGTGATGAACAATCAGTGGCAATGCACATTTTGAGTTGTAGTTGTCTCCCTTTATCAGACTTTTTTTTTTTAACCTGGTTTTGTGACAATTTTGTCCCTTGTTTACAGTTTAATACAACTTTGAAGTTCGTCACTGTTTTCTTATGGTTGAATGAGAAATTCAATCTGGTATTAATGCATATTTTTTTTTAGATATTTCATTCCCAAATTTGTCTATAACAAGAGCACCGCATAACGGGTGCCACGCTCGGCTGCGAAAGCTTGTCAGAATTTTTTTTTTTTTTAGAGGTCACAGTGACCTTGACCTTTGACCCAACAAGAGATGTGTTCGTCAGAAACACAATGCCCCCTAGTGCAGCACTTTGAAATAAAATTTCTAATTATCATTTGGCAGGTATAGAAATAATCTCCCTTTAAAGCTTATAACTTCCCTTGGATTTTGTTCAATCCAACCGGGGGGGTGGGGGTCTGAAGACAGTCAAAAATGACCAAGTCAGACATCACTGACAACCAAGGCCTGTGGTTTATCAAAGAGATCATAGCCAGAGTTCATCATTTATCTATGGACATCTGAACGCAGATTTTGAAACCTAAATGCGGACCCTAAGTTCAAGGTCACAGGGGTCAAAATTTGTAAGTGCATGGAAAGGCCTTGTCCATAGACACATGCATACCAAATATGAAGGCTATATCTCAAGGGACATAGAAGTTATGAGCATTTTTCGAAACCCAAACGCAAAGTGGGACGGAAAGACGGACAGACAGACGGACAGTCCGATCACTATATGCCCCCTTTTCTTCGAAAGGGGGCATGAAAAGTTCTATGTCTTAGCTTTAAATGAGGTAAGGATGATGTTAATTGATTGATGATGTTCAAGAAAACAATCCATCCAACTATCAAAGCTATGTTCGTATTTGCATTATTGATGTCATATGAAACGTGTCATTTTGGGTTAACAAAAAAACACAAGACTCAAAGTATGGACCAGCCATTGCTTTTTTGTCTCTGATGCCAGGGGGCATAAAAACCCTTCAGGGAAGTTTATAATGAAATTAATTATTGCACTCCCCCTTAAACATTCCTATGAAAAACAGTTTGTGGAATATTTGTAATAGCTCATATTGTTTACCAACATCTCTTTTTTTCACACCTAAAAACTTCACTTCAATCAAATGTATCAAAAATCTTTGAATGTACATATTCTAAGTGACTGAAATTGTTTGAGATAATTCAAACTATTTTCAGTTTCAATATCCAAACATAAACTCTGCAATAAAAAGAATTGCCTACCTTTAACACTTTCTGTAAGGCGTTCCAAAGACTGGTGTGTAACCGCAAACTCATTGTTTTTAAACGTTTTCTATTATTTTTTTCTCATAAATATTCCAGGTTTTATTTCATCTTTTGAGATGGTTAAAATTTTTGTGGAATTTCTTTGGAACTTTATTTTTAAGTTATTCAGCAGTTGTTGTTTACATTGAATACCATCATGATGTATGCACATTGGTCGAACATTTATTTTAATTTGTATCTAAATTCAGTTCATCTTTGATATTTTGGATACCACAATATCATTTGATGTCAAGAATTAATCACATAATATGTTTGTTTTTCCTGTTTTTATAGACTATTGTAAACAAATGTCATCCTTCCAAAGCTGAATGCCCTGCAACTTGTCTTATTTTGGCTTTTCCAACACTGTCATTGTTTATTCCACACTACAATTCATATCATGAACTCATCACTATTCATTCACAAAAAGAAACACAAAACTACATAATGTAAGATTAAAAACATTGTCTATGCAATATTTGTTCATATTACAAAACAGATTATCAAATGTGCATAAACATTTCAGGAGACTTCACCCAGACATGGTTGCCTCTGCTCTACATTTTAACCAGAATTTTAAATTAAAGTTCTATGCAAATCTAACCCATCAGGCACAATAGTGTGTAAGTAATCCGTTTCACCTAATAAGAAATGTGATCTTGCATAATACAGAGCCTTTTTTGTTTCTTATCTTAATATCACTTATCTTACAACACCTCTGCCACATTAATTTTCTTCCAGTCTTTTCCAGAAGTTTTTCATTATTTACAAGATAAAAAGTAACAGTAAGATTTACAAACACATGGCTTAGGTGTTTTCTTTCTAAAATCAAATAAATTCCATCAAATGGAAAGCTAACTGTCAACAACAGATTTTTTTTTAACTTAATGCTTTAAACCATTCTTCAATTAAATCTTTTTTTTAAATAATAACATGCTTAATTCTTTTTTACAAGCACATGCAATTGTGGTAAATATCTAAGAGAAAAATGTATAATTGCATACTTTACCTATTAATTGTCCCAAACACATACTCCATGTTTACACATTTGATAATTACCACATATTATTTCTATTAATGATCAGGTCAATACTCTTTCAATGAACATCTTGTGTAAGTACATAATATTGTTTGTAACTCCTTTGTGAAAGCGAAGCAACTCTCTTTTCATGTTAAAATGTGTATAATCAGATTTCTTTAGAATTGTTCACATAAAACTTAAGTGTACTGGTAGTAACATTTATTAATTGTTAAACTTTAAGTAATAACCACACATTAAATTGTTCACCACACTTCCATTAAACAATAATATCACCGCAACAACCATGCACCACTGAAAAACAAATTATTTTGTAATCATCCTTTTAATTAAAAAAAAGGAAAACAAACAAAATCTATTTACTATCACACTGATTTGTTCCCTACGTTTCAAAAATAAAGTGAAAACATAACCCCTTATTAATATTTTAACAAGGGCTGTTTGTAAAACATGCATGCCCCCCATATGGGCTGTCAGTTGTAGTGGCAGTAATTGTGTGAATATGTTTTTTGTCACTGTGACCTTGACCTTTGACCTAGTGACCTGAAAATCTATAGGGGTCATCTGCCAGTCATGATCAATGTACCTATGAAGTTTCATGATCCTATGCTTAATTATTCTTGAGTTATCATGAGGAAACCATTTTACTGTTTCGAGTCACTGTGACCTTGACCTTTGACCTAGTGACCTGAAAATTAATAGCGGTCATCTGCCAGTCATGATCAATGAACCTATGAAGTTTCATGATCCTAGGTGTAAGCATTCTTGAGTTTTCATCTGGAAACCATTTTACCATTTTGAGTCACTGTGACCTTGACTTTTGACCTAGTGACCTGAAAATCAATAGGGGTCATCTGCCTGTCATGATCAATGTTCCTATGAAGTTTTATGATCCTAGGCATAAGCATTCTTGAGTTATCATCCGGAAACCATTTTACTATTTAGAGTCACTGTGACCTTGACCTTTGACCTAGTGACCTGAAAATCAATAGGGGTCATCTGCCAGTCATGGTCAATGTTCCTATGAAGTTTCATGATCCTAGGCGTAAGCATTCTTGAGTTATCATCCGCAAACCATTTTACTATTTCGAGTCACTGTGACCTTGACCTTTGACCTAGTGACCTGAAAATCAATAGGGGTCATCTGACAGTCATGATCAATGTACCTATGAAGTTTCATGATCCTAGGCCTAAACGTCTTGAGTTATCATCCGGAAACCATCTTGTGGACGGACAGACCGACATGAGCAAAACAATATACCCCCTCTTCTTCGAAGGGGAGCATAAAAACTGGTTGGCTCAAAGAAATTTTGGGACAGCGCTAGCCCTGGTAGATAGACCCCATGACACCAGTACATAATATAATCTGCAAATGTGGTCCTAAACCGCATCCAAGAACGAGTCACTGTGACCTTTGACCTAGTGACCTCAAAATCAATAGGGGTCATCTGCCAGTCATGATCAATGTACCTATGAAGTTTCATGATCCTAGGCCTAAGCGTTCTTGAGTTATCATCAAACCATCTGGTGGACAGACTGACATACGGATGAACGGACGGACTGACATGAGCAAAACAATATACCCCCTCTTCTTCGAAGGGGAGCATAAATATCAATGATAGTTTATAAAAAAAAAGGTTCAACTTTTTCTTGAACCATCATAAGAAGCCAATTGCAAAAATCCTTTGTCCATATTAACCTGCATGTCTGTAGGCCACCTATTTTCTTCAATTTAGCAAAACCACAAGAAAAAAAACATCTTTTGAAGATTTAAGTTCTTCTTGACCTCCCACCTTAAAAATGTACTTAAAGTAAACAGAACATATAATGACACTAACATTATTCACGGTGCGTTTGATAGGATTTCAATTATCGCACAAATACATCACAATTAATAATACTGGTTCTTGTATAAATGTAAGGCTATGTAAACAAAAATTTGTATTTAGAATATTTCAAATGATCACAGTCTCAAAACTTCTATCAAAATAAAGACTGAATTTGTTTTAACCCTCGAAAACAACTACATGATAGCACTTTTTGTGCATGCCATATTATTTTTATCCCTTCTAGATTTTTTTTATGCAAAACACATCATTTGCAACCAGAGTTAAATTCTCTTAACAACTAGAGCTTTGTCACAGACGTGACGTATACCCCCATATGCTGCATTGACACAGACTATTTTGCATTCTGTCTTCACAAAACAAGAGAAGCTAATTTATGGCGATTTTTAAGAATTATTAAGCCATTATCATTTATGGCCATTTTGACCTTCAAACTCTTGAATTCTTTCGCATGGCAAGCCATCCAATGACTGTGAACAAAATAAATGTACCGAGTCATTTTAAAATCTCACAATGAATGACATAGTTATGGCCCCGACAAGATTTTTTATGTCCATTTTTGACCTTTGAACTCAAAGTGTGACCTTGACCTTGGAGATATTGACATATTTCTTTCGTGTGACACACCTTCAAATGATGGTGAACAAATGATTTTAAAATCTCACAATTAACGACATAGTTATGGCCCGGACAAGCACATTTTTTGACCTTTGAACTCAGTGTTACCTTGACTTTGGAGATATCGACATAATTCTTTCGCCAGACACACCGTCCAATGATGGTGAACAAATGTGCCAAATGACTTTAAAATCACACAATGAACGATATAGTTATGGCCAGACAAGCTCATTTATGGCCTTTTTTTACCTTAGAACTCAGTGTGACCTTGACCTTGGAGATATCGACGTAATTCTTTCGAGCGACACACTGTCCAATGATGGTGAACAAATGTGCCAAATGATTTTAAAATCTCACAATGAACGACATAGTTATTGCCTGGACAAGCTCATGTATGGCCATTTTTTACCTTTGAACTCAAAGTGTGACCTTGACCTTGGAGATATTGACGTAATTCTTTGGTGCGACACACCGTCCAATGATGGTGAACAAATGTGCCAAATGATTTCAAAATCTGACAATGAGTGACATAGTTATGGCCCGTACAAGCTTGTTCCGCCCGCCCGCCCGCCAGCCAGCCCGCCCGCATTCGCCAATCTAAGAACCAGTTTTTTCCTTCGCAAAACCTGGTTAACAAATGTTACAATAAAACTTGCAATCTGACAGGTAATTTAATTTTGTTAGTTAAATGTTCATTAAGTTAATAAGCCACTTGCACTTTCATTTTAAAAATAAAAGGACTACATTAAGTATCGTTTCTTTTTTAAATTATAAATTTGCTTTTAAACAGTATTTTTTACTCTCTTTTTTCAGACACCATAAAAAAGTACCTACAAACATATTATTGAATATGTAAGGCTGCCTTTGTATACCCTATCAAAATTACATATCTGCAATACATTTTAAAATGTAAAACGTTTTATAATAGGTCCCACAAATAACTGTAACTAAAGTGTATTCTATAACAACTTTGAAAAATATTTTAAAGTGTTAAAAGCGGTCTGTTTGAGTCATTTAAAATTACTCGTTTTCTTTTTCAATCACTTTTGACTTTGTAAAAACTGTTTGGTTGGATTTTATATTAAAACAAGATTTGTATTTTTCAGAAACACTGTGTCCCCTTCTGTGCCGCTTTGAAGCTATATATTTGACCTTTGACCTTGAAGGATGACCTTGACCTTTCACCACTCAAAATGTGCAGCTCCATGAGATACACATGCATGCCAAATATCAAGTTGCTATCTTCAATTTTGTAAAAGTTATGGCAAAATGTTAAAGTTGGAGCAAACAAACACACAAACCAACCAACCAACAGACAGGGCAAAAACAATATGTCCCCCTCTATAGTGGTGGGAGACATAAAAATAAAAAACATTTTCTTTTATTACATTTCATTCATTCCAGTAAGAACTATGACAACAAAAGATATATGCCGTAAAGTTAACCTTTTAATGAACCAAAATCTTCAAAACCCTTGATAAGCATTACTACTTTTACATCTATTTACATAACATTGAAAATGTCAAAAGACACTTCAAACAGATCTGAAGAAATCTTATGCCAAAAACAAAGGCTCTGTTATCGGTAGATTCTTGTTATAAATATTTCACAACCTGATAAGAAATGTAGGCAATTGAGTACAAAAGTCTAAATGAAGTTAGATTTCTGTAAAAAAAATGAAGACAGTGAAAATGTTTGAAAAAGCAGATTCTTGGATAAATTTTCATTAAAACCATCTCAAAGACATTGTTCACACAGAAATCACTGCAATTGATTTAAAAAAAACATTTGTCATCTGTGAACTTGGAATTTTGACAGCAACATTATACATTCTTAAGAAATGATCAGAAATTACCTTCTATTTATTGTTAAATAAATATTGTACCCTGATTATCAAAATTACGCAAGTAACATTTCAGAATCAAGCCTGAAAAGATCATTCAAAATGCTTCCAAATACATACCTGGCATTTGATCCTCCTTCTAGAGGCATCCACATAATTTGGTTTGATCGTTCTTCCATTTTTGATCACACGTTTTTTGCAAATAACTTTGCCATTACGATATTTTTGACGGTCACTTTGGCTTCGCATATTTGTTTTTCTTGTTATAATGTCTTTTTATTTTTAATATTGTATATCTTTTTTTATTTCTTTAAACAATAATTTATGCACCTATTGTAGAAAAGAATGCATTTTATTCTTAACTATGTCACTTTAACTGGTTTTGTCAAAGGTTTTGTATTTATGTAGTAATTCAAATATAAAATTATTACTTTCCATATAATTATGTTTTTTTCATTTTAACCTTCTATAAAAATAGCAACACAAACATTTGAATAAACAAAATGAAAAAATAATGAAACCAAAATAATTCTTAAAACATTAACACCACAAAAGCCAAGAAATAACACCAGAAACGCTGAAAAAATGTCAAGTAAACTACCAGAACATATACTGCCCCATTGCAGTACAGTTCAAATTTTGGGCACCTACTTAATGATAAGTACCATGTTTAGTTGCACGAAAGTTATAACCAATTAAATACCGTAAATATTCTAAAAGGGGAGGAATACTCTATACATTCTAAAAGAGGGGGAATCAATTGTATATGCATGCTTTGATTTACAATAAATATGTATTATGTCTTGGAAAAAATCAGTCCGCTTTCATCAAATGCGGCACTCTCTATTAAAGGTCATACTGAGTTTCATGCAGCAAAACCAGTGTGTTTGTACCTTGTCAGCATTAGACAAAACAAGCAATATAAATTATATGATGAAATGTGAAGTTTAAAAATTCAAATTCAAAAGGAAAATCACAAAAGGATGGCTTTTTATTAACAGCTAAGGGTGCTAAAGGAGATAATTTGCCAAATTATTTGTGAGTGATAAATATGGTAGTTTCCAGTAAACAAGAGGGCCAAGATGGCCCTAGTTCGCTCACCTGAGAGGAGTCGGCTCATTAAATCTTTACCAAATGTCAAACTTGACCTAGATATTGTCCAGACAAACATCCTGGTCAAGTTTCATCATTATTGAACCAAAACTCAGGCATATGGAGTAATTTTGTTTTTGTAAGATTTGACCTGGTGACCTATATTTTGAGTAGACCCCCCTAACCAAATATCAAACTTTGCTTACAAAAATAAATATTATGACTAAGATTCATAAAATCTGAAACAAAATTGTGACCTCTAGAGTGTTAACAAGGATTTTGTATAATATAATGAAAATTTGGACAATCTAAGGGCAATAATTATGGCATTAATGATGTGATATATATAAAACCAATCTTTTCACCAAGTTTCATGATGATTGGGCAAAAAATGTGACTTCTTGAGTGTTCACAAGCTTTTTTTACAATATAAATATAAGAAAACTACCCCCCCCCCCCTGGCAGCCATGTTATTCAACTGACCGGAACCATTTTCAAACTCAACTCTCATATCAAGGAAACAAATGTTCTGACCTAATTTCATGAAAATTGAGCCAAAAATGTGACTTCTAGCGTGTTCACATGTTTTCACTATATACATATAGAGAAAAATGCCCCGCCCACTGGCGGCCATGTTTTTTCACCGATCTGGACCATTTTCGAACTCTTCTGAGATATCAATAAAACCAATGTTTTGACCAACTTTCATGATGATTGGGCAAAAATTGTGACTTCTTGAGTGTTTACAAGGTTTCTCTATAGCCAAATAAGGAAAACTGCCCCCCCCCCCCCCCCGGCAGCCATGTTATTCAACTGACCGAAACCATTTTTGAACTCAACTCTCATATCAAGGAAACAAATGAAAATTGGGCCAAAAATGTGACTTCTAGAGTGTTCACATGTTTTCACTTTATACATATAGAGAAACATATATAGTGTTTACAAGGTTTCTCTATAGCCAAATAAGGAAAACTGCCCCGCCCACTGGCGGCCATGTTTTTCAACGGACCGGAACCACTTTTCAACTCAACCAACATATAATTAAGACAAACATTTTGACAAAATTACATGAAGATTGGGCATAAAATGTTACTTCTACAGTGTTTACAAGTTTTTTCTCTTTTTTGACCTAGTGACCTAGTTTTTGACCCGGCACGACCCAGTTTCGAACTCGACCGAGATTTCATTGGGACAAAGCTTCTGACCAAGTTTCATGAAGATCGGACAATAAATGTGGCCTCTAGAGTGTTTACGAACAAATGTGGACGGACGGACTGACAGACGACGGACAAAGACCGGTCACAAAAGCTCACCTGAGCAATCAGGTGAGCTAAAAAAAGCCTTAACTTCTGTGCATTTTATATTTCTTTACTGTCATCAATATGTTGAATTTCAAGTAATGCAAAATGCGCAATATATCGGAACACTTATACCATAATAATATTAAAATTGATCTTACACTTAAACTTAAAGTTACAATATCAATACAATCTATGACATGCAGTTCTGTTATTACAGAATTGTCATAAAGAAGCATCCTTCGTAGGCTGTGACAATTTTAAACTTCAGCTTCATATGTCAATGTCTGCTCCACAGAAGCAAACAGATTAAGAATTATGAAATAAACATAATAAGCCTTTATTTTTGCAGTGTTTTTTTTTCATCGGTTTGGGAATGGGGCCGGGTCCCTTTGGATTGGGAAAATTTGCGGCGTTTTGACTCAAATTGGGAAATTAGTGTTGTTGTTGTTGTTTTGCTAAAAAATGCTTCAAAATTGAGGATAAAAGTGTATCCAGTATTATATTTACTTAGGTTCAACTTATATGGATGGGAGATGAACAAAATATTGAGATCTACAAAAAAACAAACATTTTTAAACCTTCCATTGGGAATTTTTAACTCCCATTTGGGTCCAGTTAGCGACCCGATTTTAAATGAAAAAAAAACACTGTTTTGGCTTTGGGAAAAATCATTTATTAATATTTGTTATCCTGATACAGACACAGAGGAATTTTGGCTTTGCATCTTTGCAAAAAAATAATAAGAATTATTACACTATGCAGTGAGATGATAGTTTTACTTCCATGCAATTAACAGTTTATGCAAGATAATTACCATAAAGTTACAATAATTTTTAAAACAAGAGCACCGCCTTGCAGGTGCAGACCGCTCATCTATTTTCTTTTTAAAGGTGAAGGGACTCTCATTTTCAATCACAAAGGAGGGAGGGGTGGAGTGAAGAGGGGTGTACAGTGTGGGGTTGTGGACAATTATTACATTGTCTTCCAAAAAAGCGGGGGGAGGGGGGGGGTATAGTGTGAGGGTGTGGTGGTCATTTGTGAGATGATCTTAAAAAAAAAAAAAAATAGGGGGGGGGGGAGGTGGGGGGGAGGGCACGGGGGACGGTTTGGGTGGAGTCTATTGTGGTATGTCAGGTAAGAGTAGTTTCGTCAAAGTATCAATCAAATCTAATCATAAATAAAGAAGTTATGGCAATTTTAGCAAAATTTAATAATTTGACCTTGAGAGTCAAGGTCATTCAAAGGTCAAGGTAAAATTCAACTTGCCAGGTACAGTAACCTCATGATAGCATGAAAGTATTTGAAGTTTGAAAGCAATAGCCTTGATACTTAAGAAGTAAAGTGGATCGAAACACAAAATTAAACCATATATTAAAAGTTACTAAGTCAAAAAAGGGCCATAATTCCGTAACAATGACAACCCTTATGATAGTTTTTGAGTGTTCCAAGTATGAAAGCAATATCTATGATACTTTAGGGGTAAAGTGGACCAAAACATAAATCTTAACCAAATTTTCAATTTTCTAAGTATAATGGGCCCATAATTCCGTCCAAATGCCAGTCAGAGTTACATAACTTTGCCTGCACGGTCCCCTTATGATAGTTAATAAGTGTTGCAAGTATGAAAGCAATAGCTTTGATACTGTAGGAATAAAGTGGACCTAAACACAAAACTTAATCAAATTTTCAATTTTCTAAGTATAAAAAGGGCACATAATTCTGTCAAAATGCCAGTCAGAGTTACATTACTTTGCCTGCACAGTCCCCTTATGAAAGTTAGTAAGTGTTGCAAGTATGAAAGCAATAGCTTTGATGCTTAAGGAATAAAATGGACCTAAACACAAAACTTAACCAAAATTTTCAATTTTCTAAGTATAAAAAGGGCACATAATTCTGTCAAAATGCATGCCAGAGTTATCTAACTTTGCCTGCCCAGTCCCCTCATGATAGTAAGTAAGTGTAACAAGTTTGAATGCAATAGCATTGATACTCACTGAGAAAAGTGGACCTAAACGCAAAACTTAACCAAAATTTTCAATTTTCTAAGTATAAAAAGGGCACATAATTCTGTCAAAATGCACGCCAGAGTTATCTAACTTTGCCTGCCCAGTCCCCTCATGATAGTAAGTAAGTGTACCAAGTTTGAATGCAATAGCATTGATACTTTCTGAGAAAAGTGGACCTAAACACAAAACTTAACCGGACGCCAACGCCAACGCCGACGCCAAGGTGATGACAATAGCTCATAATTTTTTTTCAAAAAATAGATGAGCTAAAAATGCTTTCATACTGTTTGTTGCAGTGTAACTGGCACATTTCACCCCATTGGGGTGTAACAGTCAACATTTTGATGAACCTAATACTATCTTAATTAATAAAAAAGCAAGGGTAATTATGTTGATAAACAAATGGGCTGGTCTCTAGAAAAACCGAGCCTAATACATGTGCACACAGGCAAAATAGGTATGACACTTTAAACTTTTATGAAATTTTTGTTTTAAGGATGTCTGTTCTAAACAAAAAGCCAGTCTAGACAGAAAGTGTCATCCCTGATCAGCCTGTGGGACTTTAAAAGGCTAATCTGGGACTACGTTTTAAAATGCCCATGCATTAAGCCTTGTTTTCCCAAAAGCGCTGCTTAAGACAATTAGGAACCATGTTTTATTCTGTATCATGTCTCTTGCTGGCCGAGGCTGGTTTTCCTCTGTCTAGAAAATCATGAACAATTTTAAGTTGTTGGTAAATAATGATTCTTTTGTCAATTTCTCTACAAATGTAAGAATAAACAAAGCATTGCCTGTCTGAATAGTTCTGGCATCCATGTTAGTCACGTTAACTTGACAACATAGAAATCGTCTTTCATTCAATTTAATATGGTATGGGTACAAAAAGAAAAAATTTTAGCTAAAATTCAATTGCCAATGTGTGTAGAAAATTCAGAACATAAATGTTGTTGACTAATTCCTAGAAAGGGTAGTCAAATTGTTTAAGTATTATTTCTACAGATTCTACAAAGTATATCAAACCAATTACTTGTTTCACACAATGCAAGTCAAGCTATTTAATAGAAGATAGATAAAGATATCAATTCCATGCTGTAACACATCTGAATATAATCAATGCTAAGTGAATATTGGTAAAATGATCTAAAAAGTAACATTTTTAATCTGCAAAGTTTTCGAGTTATTTTATTATTATATTGCTTGTTTTAGTATGTATAGTATCATTGAAGTCAAACATGCAAATACCACACACTGCTAAACAGCAAATTAAGACAACAAAATAAAGTATTAATAATTAATAATTTTTCTAATTCTGAAAACTGTTAACAAAATGAAATGTCCAAAAAACATATAAAAACAAGAGTGCCAAGGACACTAGGTCGCTCATCTGAGAAGTTGAGTAACTAAACTGTTCCATGCATAATTTGTATTGTTTGTATAATTAATGTGACTTCTGACATTGATTTTCACCTGTGTCTATTTTGGAAACCAGCTGAGATATCTTTAGAACTCTACTCTGAACTCTGTTTTGATCAAGTTTCACACAATGCAAGTTTCATGCTGATTGGGCAAAAGCATGTGACTAAGTGTTTACAAAGGTTTCAATGTAGCCATATCAGAAATCTAATCCACCCTCTTGAAGCCATTTGTCAATGAACTGGAACCATTTTCAAAAAAATACAGCAGAGATATTATTAGAAAACATTCTGAGAAAGTTTCATGTAGACACAAAAAGTGACTTCTAGAGATGTCACAAGGTTTTACTTAATAAGAAAAACTGTTTCCGCTACTGGTGGCTATGTTTTTGAAAACCAACCCGATCCATGTTTAAACACAGCCAAGATATAATTACAAAAAAATTATTGAGCAAGTTTCATGAAGATTGGACAAAATATATGACTTCTAGAGTGTCCGCAAGTTTTTTAAATCTGCCCTAATGACCTAGTTTTCGACCCCACCTGACCAAGTTTCAAACTGAGTCGATATATATTTGCGACAAATCTTTCCACCAAGTGTAATGAAGAATGGTCAATGCATATGAAATTAAGAGTGTTAACATGATGAACTTTGACCATGCATGACAAACGGACAACAAACCATTGACAAAAAGCAATCACAAAAGCTCATCATGAGCATGTTATGCTAACTTGAGGAAGTAATGAAAATAAATAAAGGAAATAATGTACCAAGGGACATATCCACCACAATGAAAATGTTATCAAAATCAGAGTTATCTTATTCAAGCATTATCATACCTTTTGACGTTTGAACCTTTCACGACCCTTGATGAAAATAGCCAAAAACAGTTTTTATTAACTTAAATGAAATTCTCATAAAAATTTAGAGCTCTATTATCACTCATCAAGTGTGAGGAAATTAGATTTTCTAAAACAACACGAGTTAAAACATTAATGATAACAACGAATTGTGCAATTTCAATTAAGCATTAAAATATACACAATAAATAAGAGAAGAGTTGTAAAATTATGTTCAGTATACTTAATACCACTTGTATTCCTATTCCAATTTTTACAGGTAAGGGACACAATCAGACAAATCGTCTACAACAAAGTACTATTTTTTAAAGAACTGTTCCTTTGAAGTTGTGAAAATAGGGTTTATTTACCAGTAGGATAATAAATTGTAGAAGCCAATTGTAAAATCCTTGAAACTTATGGCTATTTTGGCCACATGTAACACAGATATTAACTCATTCTTCCTTTCAAATACAAAGGGCAACAACTGCTTTCATCAGTGCACAGTTACCTCTTAATTCTCTAAAAGAGCTAAAACTCCTCCAATACAAAGGACAAAAACTCAACTCATATAATATAATAAGGATGGCAACAACTTATAACAGTGTTCGACACTAATGGGAGTCTGAGACCCCTGGACATTCAACTCGGACTTTTTATTTTTGTGTCAAGGCTGTCCGTCGGACTCCTTCAAAATCGTCTTTGTAAATTAAAAAATCCATTGATTTACTCATTTGTTTTGCGAGATCAGAATGTCCATACTTTTGCGCATCAGAATAATATGCCACTATTCATTCAGCGATCACTGATTCAACTAAAACATTTGATTCCCTGTTGCAGTCTGTATGTGTATTTATTGGGGCAACTCTATAACTCCCAATCATGGCTGTTTTTTTTCTTGGATATTTCTGCTTAAGTAAACTAGCTTTTGCTGAACAGTTTCTAAGTGCAACAAAACTCTTATTATCTAGAATACAAAGGGAAACAATTCCAAATGTCCAAGAACAGTCACCCTTACCTCTTCATTCTCAATCTCAAGATCACTGTCCACAGCTTTCAGTTTGTCTTTGTTTCGTCTGGTTGGTGAGGTGGCTCTCCTCTCTATGATTGGCCTATGGAAAAAAAGGGTTAAGGTCACAATATACTAAATAGTGTCCCTATATAATTCAATGTAAAAGCGACATCTTTAAGCGAAAATAAACGCAACATTTTGCACATAGAGACCCCCATAACCATACATTTTCTTAAAGGCCATTCTAAGCGGAGTCGATTTGTGCAATAAAAATGATATGTCATGTACGAACCAAAAAAGAACTTGTCAAAAGTCAAAATCGACTGTTTTTGCAACTTTTTTTCCAGTCGTTTTATAGTAGAATGTAACCTTTTTCAGTGCAATGTTTTACTCTAGTCTATTAGTTTATCATATTTCAGGGATTTAGTAGTGAGCACCTATTCATGCCCTACTACTTTCTCCAAAAGATAAAGCAAGAAGAATAGTTAAAAGTGTACAACATGCCTTAAAACAAACTATGGTATTTTTTTAGAGAGTACAGCACTACATGAAACAGTTATTTAGTATACTGTAACCTTAAACACAACGTTTATTATTAACATCGCGAAAAATAAGCACTTCTTGATAAATATAAACCTATTTTCAATATGCCTGCCAAATTTCAGATCGATCTTTCACGTAGAAATGCTTGAAAATGCATTTTATAATAACGCCTGGTAAGCCATCTGGCTTTCGCGGTCGGCGCTACTATTTATAAAAGACAACGGGAGCAAAAAGACTGCCCTAAATAATAACAATCAGTCGAAATATTGGAACATTGTTACAAGCTACCTCCATAAAGAAGTAAACAACCATAAAAACGGGTTTTGAGGTCCTTTCAGCAAAAATTGTTGCTATTTGAGATGCTCAATGCGAGTTTTTTACGAATTTTTATCATTTTCCTCTGAAAAAGCATTTTTTTCGTTAAAACTCACAATGCTCCTTAAATTCATGAAACAAACGCGTTTATTCCGTGAAAATTGCCAAAAAGCGTATTACCCCACCCAAAAAAATGTGATTTTATGTAAATACAGCTCCTTCGTTAATAGGCCTGGTGTAGGTTTAGGTCACAATATACTAAATAGTGTCCCTATATAATTCAATGTAAAAGCGACATCTTTAAGCGAAAATAAACGCAACATTTTGCACATAGAGACCCCCATAACCATGCATTTTCTTAAATGCCATTCTAAGCGGAGTCGATTTGTGCAATAAAAAAGATATGTCATGTACGAACCAAAAAAGAACTTGTCAAAAGTCAAAATCGACTGTTTTTGCAACTTTTTATCCAGTCGTTTTATAGTGGAATGTAACCTTTTTCAGTGAAATATTTTACTCTAGTCTATTAGTTTATCATATTTCAGGGATTTAGTAGTGAGCACCTATTCATGCCCTACTACTTTCTCCAAAAGATAAAGCAAGAAGAATAGTTTAAAGTGTACAACATGCCTTCGAACAAACTATGGTATTTTTTTAGAGAGTACAGCACTACATGAAACGGTTATTTAGTATAATGTAACCTTAAACACAACGTTTATTATTAACATCGCGAAAAATAAGCACTTCTTGATAAATATAAACCTATTTTCAATATGCCTGCCAAATTTCAGATCGATCTTTCACGTAGAAATGCTTGAAAATGCATTTTATAATAACACCTGGTAAGCCATCTGGCTTTCGCGGTCGACGCTTTGATTTATAAAAGGCGATCAGGAGCAAAAAGACTGCCCTAAATAATAACAATCAGTCAAAATATTGGAACATTGTTACAAGCTACCTCCATAAAGAAGTAAACAACCATAACAAGATGCGTTTGTGAAACAAAATGTCCCCCTATATGATGTTTGACCTTGAAGGATGACCTTGGCCTTGTGAAGGATGACCTTGACCTTGACCTTTCACCACTCAAAATGTGCAGCTCCATGAGATACACATGCATGCCAAATATCAAGTTGCTATCTTCAATATTGCAAAAGAATTCATAAAATAAGCGATTTGGGCCACATATATTTGACCTCTGACCTTGAAGGATGACCTTGACCTTGACCTTTCACCACTCAAAATGTGCAGCTCTATGAGATGCACATGCATGCCAAATATCAAGTTGCTATCTTCAATATTGCAAAAGTATTTATAAAATAAGCAATTTGGGCCACATATATTTGACCTCTGACCTTGAAGGATGACCTTGACCTTGACCTTTCACCACTCAAAATGTGCAGCTTCATGAGATACATATGCATGCCAAATATGAAGTTGCTATCTTCAATATAGCAAAAGTTATTGCAAAAATGTTAAAGTTGGCGCAAACAGACAGACAGACCAACGGACCAACAGACCAACAGACAGACAGGGCAAAAACAGTATGTCCCCCATTACTATAGTGGGGGACATAAAAACGGGTTTTGAGGTCCTTTCAGCAAAAATTGTTGCGATTTGAGATGCTCAATGCGAGTTTTTCACGAATTTTTATCATTTTCCTCTGAAAAAGCATTTTTTTCGTAAAAACTCACAATGCTCCTTAAATTCATGAAACAAACGCATTTATTCCGTGAAAATTGCCAAAAAGCGTATTACCCCACCCAAAAAAATGTGATTTTATGTAAATACAGCTCCTTCGTTAATGGGCCTGGTGTAGGTTTAGGTCACAATATACTAAATAGTGTCCCTATATAATTCAATGTAAAAGCGACATCTTTAAGCGAAAATAAACGCAACATTTTGCACATAGAGACCCCCATAACCATACATTTTCTTAAAGGCCATTCTAAGCGGAGTCGATTTGTGCAATAAAAATGATATGTCATGTACGAACCAAAAAAGAACTTGTCAAAAGTCAAAATCGACTGTTTTTGCAACTTTTTTTCCAGTCGTTTTATAGTGGAATGTAACCTTTTTCAGTGCAATGTTTTACTCTAGTCTATTAGTTTATCATATTTCAGGGATTTAGTGGTGAGCACCTTTTCATGCCCTACTACTTTCTCCAAAAGATAAAGCAAGAAGAATAGTTTAAAGTGTACAACATGCCTTCGAACAAACTATGGTATTTTTTTAGAGAGTACAGCACTACATGAAACGGTTATTTAGTATACTGTAACCTTTATTCATGCATGAACATTTGAACACTTACTTTCCTAATAAGAGCAATAATTTGCTACTATTAGAAAATGATAAGCATGATTTTGTTCAATTCATGTACATGGACAGTGAACTGACTCATTTTCATGATCAAGCAAAGTTTTTTTAACTTTGAATAGGCCTTTTTGTGGATTTACTTAAGATGTCAAAATTGTTTTTGTTTTATATTTAATGAGATTTTACTTTGATCTATTGATCTTATCTAGTAATGTAAGACTCCACATTCAGGGTAGACCTCATGTGTGGAACAATTTAAATAAAGGTTCAGACAAATCAATATGAATCTGCTTATCAGACAGGACAAGTGAGAAAGTTAAAGTTGTCTTTTTATCTAAACACTAGCAAGAAAATCTAATTAAAAATCCAGTAATGAGGTTGAATGTCTTTCAAAACATTTACATGACATTAAAACAATATACAGCAAGGTATTTTGATACTTAAAAAATGTAAACAAGGGACATAAATCATATAGTTCTATCACACCACTGCCTTGATTAGGTCCCTTACATGTTATCCAACAACTTATTTCATTTAAGGCAGTTTTTGTGCATAAATAACAGTTGACACTTTTTACAAAGTTTTAAATATTTTTATTTCACACAAAAATGTTTGTTACGCTATTAATGCTCCTATAGCTATTGAATCATAAAATGTTTGTTACGCTATTAATGCTCCTATAGCTATTGAAACATAAAATGTTTGTTAAGCTATTAATGCTCCTATAGCTATTAATGCTCCTATAGCTATTAATGCTCCTTTAGCTATTAATTCTCCTATAGCTTTTAATGCTCCTATAGCTATTAATGCTCCTATAGCTATTAATGCTACTATAGCTATTGAAACATATGAGCTTAGTATAAGGAGTTAATTGTCTGTTAAGTTTCATGAAAGAATTTGGAACAAGATAAAGGAACATTCTTCTAGTTGTGCTATACTGATGAATGCTAATGATCTTAAAATAAAACTGTTAGCATACTACTATAAACCTATTGCTAAATAACTTAAAACTGTAAGGACAAGTAAAATGTTAAAATCTGACTGGACACTTATATTTCAAACAAAAACAAGAGATGCGTTTGTCAGAAACACAATGCCCCCTAATGCGCCACTCTTTTTTTTTACCTTTGACCTTGAAGGATGACCTGGACCTTGACCTTTCACCATTCAAAATGTGCAGCTCCATGAGATACACATGCATGCCAAATATCAAGTTGCTATGTTCAATATTTCAAAAGTTATTGCAAAACTTTACTGTAAGGTTAAAGTTTTGGGACAGAATGACAGACAGAAAGAAAGACAGGCCAAAAACAATATACCCCCGATCATATGATCCAGGGGCATAAAAATTGAACCCAGTAATAAATTGAAATTATCACCAGCCATACAATTTTATCCCAAAATTGACAGGGTGACCTCTTTAATCATTTTTCTTAAATATAGAGAACTCTACACATGCATAGTACATACAGGCAATTGAAAAGTAAATTACATTTAGGCAAGCTACATTTGTGTAATTCAATGTGAACACCTTTACATGAACAAGCTGGCCAAGATGGCTACATAAGGCCTTAAAAAAATTATGTTGTGGTTCTGGTAACATTGCCAAAATTTCTAGGTAGGTCGATTTTTTTATTTTTTTATTTTATTATTTTATTTTCTCCAGACAAGATGCCTGTTTTTAAAAGTCATTTCATGCTGATGGTTTTCACATAAAACCTCTATGTACACCATAGAAAAGTGTTCCCATTATTGTGTAGTTATCTTCTTTGTATATTTATCATTTTAACTTTTAACAACTCTTTTTTCCAGCCAGGTGAGATTCAACCTATGATAAAAACCAATAGAACAACCACCATGATTCCAGTTTACGCCCCAAAACTAAGTTTAATATGGGTGTATGAACGTAATTAATGCAGCTTGCTTAAAGAATATATCAATGTCAGGTTGTTTTTTCCACTTTTTGGGAAGATAGCCCATGGCTTTGGAATTGGGAATTTTATCGGCATTTTCATGAAATTGGGAAAATAAATTCATTAGCCAATTTTTACACGAAAAGTCCACTGATTAGGGAAATAATAAATTTGATATAACTCAAATCAAATCATTCAAATTAAAAGAACAATATAATACTTTGTTAGATGTAATTGAATTAAAATTGAGATAAAATACGCATTAGACACTTCTTTAAAAAAAATAATTTTTTTTTTGAAAATTGGGAATTTTTTGCCACATTTTGGGAAAAAAGTATACTGTTTGGGATTGGGAACATTCAGCTATAAAATCGAGCCATTGATAACGACATTGTTAAAAAAAATGTTTTACCCTTTCCCGCATAGATACGCATTATCCCGCCTCGATCGATTCCGTATCAACCATACTTTCTATCTATTACTGCATATACTTACTACTTTTCCAGTCGCTACTCATTACCCGACAAACCCGTTTATTCCAGTTGTAAAGCTAATTCTGGTAAATATGATAAACGTGCTCAAGAATTTCAAGAAACAAAAACATTCGCCATTTTTCTTGAGTATCATATAAATTTTGGCGTTTCATACCATTTAAAGATGTGATGAAATAACGTCCAATCGGGGTGTTTTTTTTTCCACTGAACACGCGTAAATCGCCCGACATGATTTCATTTTTTAAACAACACAAAATACATCCACACTTTTCATGCTACGTTAGAAATGTCTGCATAATTTTCGCTCGCTTTTTATTGAGACAAAGGATAGAGCACTGTTTATTTGAGGCTAGAATTTGTTAATGTTGCGTTAGCATTAAAATTTGGAAGCGTGTTTTAGATTACAGATTGAATAATGCTCATTTGAGAATCAAACGAAACATTCACAGTTGTGAGTAAGTAATTCAACGATAATTTATTAAAAAGCATTACGTGTCGAGTAAATGTTTTGACCATATTATGCATGAAATGCACAATATCCATGAGGATTTCACCCGGTTTCCATCATCTGCCTTCTAAGTAAGTGGCCGAGATTTCATCGTGGAGGTGTACACCGTAGGGACCGATGAGTGTGTTAGATAAAAAAAACAACAAACTGCCATAAAATCACACACTTATGAAAATTATGTCACTCGTCGTCTGCATGATTTTACTGCAAGTACAGGTATAACTGCTTACGAGTGTTGTCGCTCATTCAAAGCGTGCGCTCTCATTGGCCGATTACAACGACGATCCGCCTTAAGGCGGGCTTTAGGTGGGTAAAGAGATACATGATGTAATTGACAGAGGATCATAAATCGGCTCTCACAATTTTCAGCTAAGTCGATATCGCTTTGATATTTATCCTACAGGAAAACGGTAAAAAAAGTTTAGGGTCGGCACGGTCAATAAAAACTTTAGGGTCGGCGCATTTTCCTAGGTTGGGTCGGGTGACCGGAACCACAACATTTATTTTTTTAGGCCTAAGGCTAAACTGAGTCATGATTTTGAGAAGTTATTGAACTTTTTTTGGTGTACAAGTCTATATGAACAACTGGAACCGCCGAAGCATTGCAAAGTTTGACCACATGTGGGATGATTTGAAAATAATTTAACATTCCAAGTAACACACATCTTGGCATTTATGATTACCAGTATTTAGAGACAGAGACCTGCTCAGTCAGCTGAGATGAACAAAAAATAAATGTCAGGACAGCAGTAAAAAACAAACAGCTATGTTCTACTCACGTATTGTTCCGCTTAGCCGACAGGTTTTCCAGACTGGCCAAAGCTTTGTCACGTTCGTTTAAGAACTGCTGCGCTTGACGCATAGCCTTGTCACGCTCCTGGATGGCTTTAGCGTTCTCCCGTAACACAGCATCACGTTCTTTCAGCGCGAGTTCAAACCCCAGCTGCAAGGCTTGTGTTGGTTTCTTTTCAGAGTCTGAATCTGAAAGTAAGGTCCAACATTTTATTACTGTACCAGAGCTGCAGATAAAGATTTGTGAAATTAGTAACTGTACTGCCACAGACAGAAAGAAAAGAAGTAATGCTGGAAATCAATTAGTACCTGTACTACCATATTCCAAAATACAGGTAGTATTGTATTACCCGCGTTCTTGGATAAATTGAAGGGTTTATAACTGATTTTACAGAAACATTTGCAGCAATAATAATAAATATATTTAGCTTCTTAAACAGTTACTTTATTAGGTTTTCCATTCTGAATTATGATGCAAATATATTTACACATTAAAACTTAGACTTAATACTATTTTTTTCATTTACTTGACAAGAAAACACAAGCCAACTAGTAAGTAAATGAACACTAATGTCAATGTCTCATATTTGGTTCTCCTCCACTTTTTTGGATCCGTTTCCAATCGTGTTTGCTAACGTTTTTAGCCACCGATGCAATCAAATCGTTTCATATCGGGCGACAATGTCTTTTTCTGGGTATACAGATTGAATGTCAGGATGGTTGGACGACGGTGTCTAGCCATTATATGACAACAAAGTGTTTTTTGACGGCCTTCCGTTACGCACAGACATATTGTTTTTTACGGGTTTACAAGTAAACGGAAATCACGCGACAGAATAGACAATAATACCGGAACCCAGTCTATAATTTTTCGGTAATTTAAATTAACAAAAAGCGCCGTTAGGTTAGAGACCAGCACATAACCCCGCGCTGACGCGAACGTATCGGTACAGCCAGCTTGTTTTCGTAAATGCATAAAAAGGATATTTAAGTCGTAATTGTACGTCAATTTTATAAAAAATATATGCGTAAACCTTCATAAAAAAGCCATATTTACCGCTGTACGGCTCTTATCTGGAGCTCTGACTGTACAGTGTACAAGTATTTGACATCTTGTCATTGACATAAATAATGTTTATAAAATTACTTTATGTAATTTTTAAATAAAACTTGGATTTAAAAATAAAGTAGCTCTCTTGAGTGTGTTCCAATTTGTAATTTACTAGGCCATTTTTTCTGTGCAAAAGTCTGAAAGTAAAAGCAGAAAGTTAGTTTCTGGTTCCCCAGTGTGTTTTTTTCTTTCAAAATATGGAAGGTTTAAAAAACAATATTTTTTTTTTAGATCTCAATATTTTGTTCATCTCCAATTCTTATAAGGGTAACCTTAGTAATTATAACACTGAAAACATATTATAACCATTATTGCTTTAGATTACTAGTATATTCTAAGAGTAAATAATAATTGCTTTGGAAAATGTGGGTTCTATTAACAAAGCCTTTAAAAAAAGCTGCTCACTTCAAAATCCTGAATGTCCAAGAGGTAGTGCATTAAATTTAACTCCAAGAGGTCACAGGTTTTTCCCATAAAAGCACCATTTTTACGCATTGTTTTCATCATACATGCAATAGTGATTATTAAATATTTTAGATCATTCAAAATATGATTGTTTGGGTTCTAAAAACATTAAATGAACAAACATCCTATAATCCACTTAACAGCTCCAATTTGCAAGTGAAGTTGAAGATCAGGATGTTTTTAAATAATTAACTGGCAGGACATTTGCTTTTTCTGTTTCAGCAGTCTAAATAAATCCAATGCTGGAAATACAGCCACGCCAACACAAAGCATAAACAATATGCAAAACTTTCTTTTGACAATTATAATGATGTTTCATGGCAGGCACAGTTAAATAATTGAATTTGGCGTTGTGGAATGTGTTCACATCTTATCAATTATTTTAGAATAGTATTAATAGATCATAAAACACATATAGGTCTCCCTGTGAAACATATATTTCAATTTTGATATGTTTGTATCAATCAATGGGCTTTTTACATATTTTGATTAGGCCAGAATTTTTTAATAAAATGATTTTCGGACCCGCCGACTCCAATTTTTGACGAAACCAAAAAAAAAATTAATCTTTTTTTTTTCGGATGCCAAAAGGTGGCTTTTAAACACGAAACGCTTGCCGGGTTTTAGAAAATTTCAAATGAGTTATAAATTAAATCATCATAATAAACCCAGTTTTGATTACCCACATTAATACGCGAACCTCCTTCATCGTGTACATGTGCTGGAATTTACCAACAGCTACGCCATCATTGTTTGTGCAAGAAGTTGATGAACGCTACAACGCTTTCATCAGCAAAGTCTGCTAATTTCCCAATAATTATGCAACCGTCAAATAAAATCCTGAATGGAATCGATTTGTAAGTAAATATTTTATTATTTCTTTACAATTTTATAAAATTGATAGTATTAAAATGACTAAAAAATATTATGAAAGCAATAAGAAAAGAACGATTTTAATTTAACAGGTGCTCGAAATGCGAAACCCATTTACGCCTATCAACTTTAAAGGGGCCTTTTCACAGATTTTGGCATATTTTGAAGTTTGTCATTAAATGCTTTATATTGATAAATGTAAACATTGGATCTTAAAAGCTCCGGAAAAAAATCAAGAATAAATTAAAACAAGGAAAAAAAAGTAGCCGGTACCAGGGCTCGAACCAGTGACCCCCGGAGTCCTGGAGTTAGTCTGAAGTAAAAACGCATTAGCCCTCTCGGCTATTCCGCCGAGCATACACGGTATTTGTATTTTATACCTTATATAAGCAATCTTCGTAGTTTCGTAAATTTAAACGACAAAAACAGAACTCTCCAAATTATTCAATCGTTTCGCGTTGCAACGCTTTATAATTTTTAGGTTTTCAAATCGTCAAAAGATACATATAATGGCTATATTGGACTATGGTAAATGTTCAGTAATACGGTTTCCTCACAAATATCATAACTAAAACGAAAATTTGCGAATCTGAAACAACTTTTTTCAATTTTGTCAATTTACCAAACCGTGAAAAGATCCCTTTAAACATTCCATATTTTACGCACAAATACGGTCATATTTTAGAGAATAAAATTTTATGTGTTGTTTAATGTAGTTGTAGTGACGAATTTGTGCATATAATATGTGTTTTTTCGTTATTTTCAATGGGTACGAAACTTTGGTTTTGTTCCGAACTGGTTCATACCAAAAGTTCAAAAATCGCAAAATCAACAGTTTCTAAAACGATTTCAAACCATGAATGTCCAAATAAAATAGTCAAGTTTATGGGGGTTATTATCGGATTAACAGCTCCTTTATGACATTGAACTATCGATTATGTTATCCTGGGATAAACTGTCACGAAGATCAATAATTATAACGATTATTAGGGACGCTATTTCTTTAATCAATGCCATGACAAAAACACATGTTAACTTGTTTCAACAGGCATTTGTGTTAACAGTTCCATTATTAAAATGTTCTGGGAACGATATATTTTAATTAAGATACCAACTATTTCTGAAATCAAAAGTACGTCCTTCACTCGATGTACTATATTTCGGATATGTTAAAATTCGGACATATATAAAGATAGAGACATTTATGTGTTGATTTGTTGTATATAGTTTGTACAAATATGTTTTGTGTTATTTCAGACAACAAGAATGGATGGTGGCAATTATCCTGGGTCTTTCTGTCAAGAAAAAGATGTGAAAAAATATTCATTTAATTGAACCTGGAAATCAACCACCACAACTAACAGAAAACCTTTTAACAAAAGGTGTTGTTTTAGAATTTGTGAAATTTTATAATAAACAGAAGTTGATGTATATCATGACCAAATGTATAAATTGTTTAACAATTTGAATTGAGATGCTTTATTTTCTGATGTTTGATTTATTTTTCCTTTCAGATGATATATATTTGTGTGATTCTAGGTTTTAATAAATAATTCTGAAACATTTATGCAGCATACTGTTACATTATTGTTAACGTTATTATATTATGTTGGTTATCTGGTTTATCAAGTGGAAAAAATGTTAGTTATATAAACATAAAGCTTTTAATATTAAGACTTATGAAGGTACTTATTGTTGTTTATGTATTAACATACTTCTCAGAGTAATAAAAATATAGTAAATGCCATTATTCATTAATGTAGTTAGGTTCCTTAAATGATTGTCCTTATTGATTAAGTTTGAATTACGGGCGGTTTTCACACTGCGATAACTTTTTTTGGGCCAGTGAAACCCCTGAAAAGCGTTTTATTATGCTATTTGTATTTGTCTGCGGTATTGATTTTTACTGGACAATAAACTATAAATGTTTCTTTTAAACCTCAATAGCTTATTGGTTGTTTGTGGAGATAAAGTATTTTTAATGCAACATATGGATTCCTTGTGAAAAAAAAACATAAAAAAATCACCAAAAAGTTTATTATAGACAAGTGAAACGATTGCATAACTTTTGAACTTATATATATATATAGTTAAGATATTTTTAAAATTCAAACTAATTTAAAAACTGCACATCGAGACCTACAGCATACATGCCATACGTCCCGGAATGTCCGGGACAGTCCCGGAAATGAAGAACTTGTCCCGCTGTCCCGGAAATCTGTCAAATGTCCCGGAATTTACAAAATCCATATATACATGTACCTTATCTTAGGCTTAACTGCACCTCGAATCTGTGTATATCTGCAGCGTCTCCATGACAATGCATACCCGATTAGGCAGACTACGCTACATGTCAAAATCGATCAATTAACAGGGGTCCTGTAATCATATCGATTGTCTCACGTTCGCGGTCAAACCGAAAAGGCGGCATTGTTTAATGTGGTTGTAAATTGACTTTAATCTACTACGTCATTATTTCCCGCTGCGTAAGGGCAAAGGATAGTTGTTCACACATCTGAAGTCCAACATCGCTGAGTAAAAAATTAAAAGCAGTTTATGTTCGCACGTTTAACCGACAAAGAAGTTGAGTAAAATAGTAAGCATATAAAATGTCATCCTCACTAGGTTTATTATTGTCTTGTTCTAAACCCCCAGTAAACATAACGTTAAAAAAAATAAGTGAATTTGAATTGCGTTCGCCATGTCAAAACGCCCAGCAGATTCGTTGTATTTGTTTTATTGTGATTGGTTGTATGTATTGTGAATTGATTTGAGTTGACGATCTACATGTAACGGTACTGTATTGTTGTATTTTTTATTATATAAATTTTATAAATGAATAAAGGCGTATCAACAACTACGCGTTACACACCGGTCTTAATAACAATAACGCAGTGACGTCACCATCTATGTTTAGAACGCTTACACTGAAAACACGTGGCTTGTATCTAGTAACGGTATGCCTACAGTCTGATTATGATCATTTTGCACATCAACATGTTTGAAAAAAATCAATGTGGTTGCTTTGTAAAAAGAACTTCATACCATAACATTTTTAAAATGAGTGCATATTTGGTCACCCATCTTTTTTTTCTATTTTTTTTCCGTCCTCCTACCCGCCACTTTTAGAAAAAAATCCGAAAATCATTTTAATAAAAAATGTTGGCCTTACTAATATCATGAAGGATTATTCATTATCAATAGAGTAGCACACATTAACCAACCTCATTTGTCAATCAAACCATTCTCACAGTACAGAGATCCTGGCTGATTATGATGTTTTTCGATATAAAATTAAGGGTGTCACGGTACTCTGTGGGACGATATATCGTAATAGTCTCCCCTCGGTACGGTTCACGATACGCCTCCGAGTCCGTACGGTAGGGCATTTTTCATGACGCATTTCAAGGGAAGTAACTAAAATTCGCCCAAAAAAATGGCGGAAGTTTAATTGAAATCACCTCCAGCGAGCTTATAATAAAAAATATGAAAGCATTTTGTGTTATCAGTAAGAAAGTGGTAGGCGTTTATAATTCGTGTAAACATTTGCTTTTTTACAGCACAAACAAAGATAGCCTGTTTGACTATTTGGTAACCACGTTTTGTTTTTAACTTAAATAATCTATCAAAGTAAAAGAAACATAAAGCAGTTCGTATTTTTTAAACATATTCATAATTTCGTGTTCGTATTTAATCAAAGTTTTAGATTTGTAAATAATAATAACTGATTGTCAATTCGTATACTTTCATGACATTATATGTTATTTTGTATATTGTATGACACATATTTAGAGGTCTTTAAATAAAATTGAAAAATGGTTTTAAATGGTTTGTGTGTTGTTTCCATCTGACGATACGTATCGCGATACGTATTGTATCGTACACACTGTACCGCGATATGTATCGTATCGTAAGGTGAGCGTATCTTGACACCCTTATATAAAATAAAAGAGCAGAGCAACCAAATAAACCTGCAGGAAAAGTGGATTGAAAGGCATACTGAAATGGTTCAATGTACAGAATATTGGCAAAATATTTTGTAAGTCTAGCATCAATTGTATTCTAACAGGGCCAAAACACCAACTTTGGGGAAAGGGCCAAAGCCTTTTTTGGGGGAAAAAAAGTCACAATTTTCTGGCTTTGGGGAATGAAAAATACTGAGGTAGATTGGAAATTTAGAGAAAAATGCATGATTTTAAAGAAACGTCTGTAGGGGAAAGGGCCTGTTTGGTTAAGGGGAAGAAAAAGAGGCCCCTTGCGAATGAAGGTTGTTTGGCCCTGTCTGAATAAACATTTCTCAGGGTAAAGCACAAGGTAATATAATTATCCTTTTATTTGTAAACAAAAACAAAAATAAATATTCATAATTATATTCCTTTTCTGCAATTACAGTTATCATTGTTACTTATTTGAGTTTACTTTAAATTGAATTAGCTTGTTTTTGTTGAAAAGTAATTAAAAAATTTAGTTAAATTAGCAGCATTCTTGTATGGTTTCATTAAAAGATTGGACATAAAAACTTGTAGATATTTTAAAACTTGTAGCTATATTCTACACTCATGGCATTCTGGGTTTTTTCAAGCCATTTTGGGAAAATGAGTCTTAAGGTCAAATTGGAATTATTTTATCGATAAAAGTGGCAAAGTGGGATTTTGTTATGGACAAAAAGGACCAAATTGGGATTTTTTCTATCAACAAATATTGACACAACAGGTCTGTTCCAGGCAATTTTGGGAAAAAATCATGACAATTATAGTTATATATTTTGTAGGATGTTTAACAAGAAATATCTTTAAAAAAGATATACAGCGTTGATTGTGGTAGGAGTTTGTGAAAGGTAAAGAGTTCAATGAATGAGATCAAGGATAGCGAATGTCTTTTTCTGTGCAGTTCTTAGCTGCATCACACGCAGTAAGGGATGTTACGCGGAGTTTTCGCGGCTTATTTTATATTATTACATATTGCTGGTCATAAACCTATAGATACAAAACAGAAAACCAAAAGAAAAATGGAAGTGAAATTAAAACATATGAGTCCACCAGCCACATGCGAAGTATCCGTACATATTTTAAATATTTATACACAGGTTCTTCGAACAAACCTGTTTTAGTGTTTTTTCAGGCATTGCTATTTGATTCAATTTTTAACAGTATCGAGAATCATCACGCTCATGCTTAATACATTAGTCTATATGGTGGAATAATTATTGTTAAATTAATCAAAAATAATATTTATCATGGTATTGTTGAAAACACATTAAGAATCTATTATTGACATACCATAATTATATCGCTGAATATCTGAATTTAACATATTTCTGGTCTAAAGAAAATTCCAGTTCACCTAGTTCATGCGATAGCGTTTATATTATATAACAATTATTTTACTGGCCGCGAACTCAAGTCAGCACAGAAGGTAGTCGTGAAGACGCAGCGATGACCTGTAAATAAACTCTGACATTCGCACACACTGGCCGCGAACTGACCCTGTTACCTCGCGGGTTGAAATGCAATGCATTAAACTTATGCCACGCTTTCACTGCTCTTTATCCTTTTACATGTTATTATGTTGACAGGAATATGGAAGTCAGTACTAAATATGAGAACATAGCCTTTAAGTACAAACGCTCTTGCCCTGGCAATCCTCTGAAAATAAAAGGTGCACGCACAAACTGTATTGATGTCGAGAGTTGAGTGTAAAACTGTTCTATCTATTAAGCCTTTTCATTAGAAATACAATTGTTTCATGCAGTTAAACAGTGTTACAAAAACGCGGACATGTTTCCAATGTTCTGGTGGTATACTCAAATCAGCCAATGGAATAAATGAAGCGTATTCATTCGTGTCTAGCCGTGGGAAATTGTATTTGATTTTATTGGACACTTACACAGGTCAGGTAAGGTCAAAAGTGACATTAAACAGCTACGCCGAAAAAATAAAATTGAGATATAGGGTCTAAAGTCATAAGACACATATTTCTAAAAAAAATATAAATATAAAAATTGGGAATTTTTGTTTTTATTCGGTGTGGGATCAGGTTGGTTTGCTTTGGGATGAGGTCCGTTTGCTTTAGGATGGAGTCCGTTTTACCACGGATTCTAGATTACACGGATATAAAAAACGGGACCGTTACGCCAAATATCTTGTTGTGTCTAAGTCACGTGACCGTGTCGTAACTATCGATCTTTTATCGAAGCGCCGAGGTTATAAATTTGATGTACCCACTCACGTATTTTGTTAAATTATAGTTTCATTTCTAGGCCGATTTTGACAAATTATATATCATTAGAAAGCTTACGTAACGTAGTTTTCAGATATATCAATATATATTAAGTTTTTCTTCTGATTTCGGCAGCCCGGCGAGTTATAACTTTAACTTTTGCAAATAACATACCGTTTTGGAGTTTTAGAATCTAGATTTACGGTTGACATGTTCGATTTGTAGCGTTTATATTTGGAGTTCAGTTTTAAAAATTACATCTTGCTTAGGAGAATAGAATTCTGTATACGATAGAAAAAAAAATTGTTTAAAAACGACAGTAATTAAGGAATGAAGGCGGGAAAATGTAGCGCGCGTTCCTAACGCACTGAACTGATGCTACGGTCTTGGCGATTATGCTTTTGTTTAGATACCGGCCATTGAATTTCCTTTGCCATGATTATTATATTTTTTATGAAATATATTGAAATATTTTGTTCTAGAGACATATCCATAAAGCTAAGTATTAATGAAGCTTAATAAATTTACAATTTCAGCTCTTGATTATAACGCAGAAAGGGTGTTAATTTTATGATGAAACAGCGTATACAAATGTATAGCGGACCCTCTTGATATTTTTCGGCTTTGCATACTTCAAATATAATGGGTGTCAAAACATTCATCGTTTGTTGTTTATTATCAAAAATGTAATTATGTAAAATTATATGAAAGGTTATTAACCATAAATTATCAATTAATTAAAATTATTTAAAGATTCTTGAAAATCACGGTCAACTGTCTATGCATGTATATTGAAATATCTTTATAAGTTAACAGAGTTATAAATATATAGAATTCTAAATTAAAACTCTGTATTATTTGTATTTTTCGGAAAGATTATTTAACCCCGTTGTGGTCAAATGAGAATGCTGTTTTTAATTATTTTGTTCCGTACACTACCATACACTCTTTATAGGACTACGAAATAACGGAGTTTTTTTACCGGTACCCGCTAAATACGTAAAATGTTAAGTATTAGATTTTTTAAATGTTTAAAATGTACATGTATAGGTATTAAGCACTTATAATTATTGTGATTTAGCTGGCTGACATCTATACAGTATTTAGTTTATGGCAATCTGCATGGGCAGATGACTATAAATGTTTTCAATACGCTACATATCTTATTAACGCAAAATTGAGTATTTGGCGTTACATTACTCCCAAAAATGACCACTAATACCACGAGAAGACATGGAGGTATCATAAAAAGTGTAATCTGACCAGACATTGCCACCTGTGGTTAGGGACCAATATACAAGTATAGGTCCCTGCTGTGGCGTATGACACCACAGTGTTATTTAGTATTGGTCGGCACAGTATCTGATCATAACGAGATAATTTGTTTGTGCTGAACACAGGGGCAATAAAACCACAGATCTATCAATAAACAAGATTATTGAGATATCTTTTTTTGAACACCGCGATAAAAATGCTCAAACCATGGACTCTATTTTACACGGATAAGAAACATGGCAACATTCTCAGAATCATCACTGCTATATGTGTAATCACCTAACAATTCGTCTAAAAATAATTTATATATTTGAGTTGAAGACGATGTACTGTTGTTTAAGTCTGAATAAACTATCTGTCTGCCTGTCTAAATCCAAGCCATCATCGTCCCGGTGAAAAAAAATCTGATTTTCAATAGTTGGACATGATGCCCTGATGTCAAAATACGAAATGACCCGCGTAACACGGACCGTGCTTTTCAAGAATCTTTAATAAATTGATAATTTAAGGTAAATAACATTTCAAATAATTATACATAATTACCTTGTTGATAATAAACAGCAAACGATGAATGTTTTTGACACCCATTTTATTTCAAGTATGCATGCAAAGCCGAATAATATCGAGAGGGTCCGCTATATAAGCTGTTTCATCATAAATTTTACACCATTTCTGTGTTATAAACAAGAGCTGAAATCGTTAATTTATTAAGATTCATTTATAATAAGCTTTATTGATATGTTTCGTGAACAAAATACTACAATATATTCCATAAAAAATATAATAAGATGGCAAAAGAAATTCAATGGCCGGTTTCTAAACAAAAGCATAATCGCCAAGACCGTAGCATCAGTTCAGTGCGTTAGGAACGCGCGCTACATTTTCCCGCCTTCATTCCTTAATTACTTTCGTTTTTAAACAAAAAAAAATTCTATCGTATACAGAATTCTATTCTCCTAAGCAAGATGTAATTTTTAAAACTGAACTCCAAATATAAACGCTACAAATTGGTATTAAGTACGAACATGTCAACCGTAAATCTAGATTCTAAAACTCCAAAACGGTATGATATTTGCAAAAGTTAAAGTTATAACTCGCCGGGCTGTCGAAATCAGAAGAAAAACTTAATATATATTGATATATCTGTTTACTACGTTACGTAAGCTTTCTAATGATATATAATTTGTCAAAATCGGCCGAGAAATGAAACTATAATTTAACAAAAGACGTGAGTGGGTACATCAAAATGTATAACCTTGGCGCTTCGCTGTACGCTAATCGTAAAAGATCGATAGCCACAACACGTTAAAACGCGTGGTGGTAAAACATAAAATGTGTATTTCTTGTGTTTAACTCGCTATAAATCCATTAATAACAATGGGAATATACTAAAAGTTATATTTTTTTGAAAGAGGAATTAATAAGCAACAAGATAACGTATAAACCAATAAAATCGGATGAATAGTTTTTGCATAAGATTGAATTTACTACAGTAAGGGTCAAATACTTGATTCATCTCCTGTCAATATACACTCCGTGTTTTTACGGTGTTTTTTTACATAGTAGAAAAAATGGCATAATACGTAAACCGTATACCTTGTATGCAAACACAAATAAAGTATGATGAAATAACATGAGCCAAATATTTCTTCTTGTCATTATAGCATATAATAGCTGAATCCAATTCTTAATAAATCTAGTAATATATTTGACAGGTGTGGATAGTTGTCTCCCTTGTCCTTGATTAACTCAGTATAAAGGTAAGAATAAGTATTTGATTGCAAAGTTAAACAAAACACGACAGACAACAAAATATATAAAATGTCATTTCACCTGGTGTAGAATCGAGGAGAAACTTTGTCAGTAAATTTGGTGAACACTCCTCTAAGACCGTACAAAATTCGTGAAATGTTCGTGATCCTTTCTCACTTAAAATGTCCACAAAAATATCAGCTTTTTTGTTTTGATCAGAACATTCTAAAATAACCTCCTCCTCCTTTTCATTTAATGCTCCTCGTTGAGTTAGTTTAGATACGATTCTATTGATGTCGACATCTCTTGTTAAAGTTGTCTTATGTTTTTGTAATAGACGACCAACTTTTGAAGTTTTGGTCGCCATTTTGGCATTATGGTTAATGAAAGGAGCTACAGGTGAGTCATTAACGACGATCATTTCCGACTCGTATAAAAAGAGAGGCAATTATTTTTCTTATAAAACTGTCGAAATTCTATTCAAAACAAATATAATTCATTTTTAACACATATATGGTAATACGCCCTCATTGTTTCACGATTTTATTTGCCTGTCGTTGTCTTTGTGTTTGAAAGGAATAAACAACTCCTTTCTATTTTATTAATTAACCTTGGACGCTAAAAGCGACACCTGGTAGAAACTAATTGAAAGTGAAAACACGTTGAATTGTTTTTGTCACGTGAACAATTTAAAATGAAAGTGAAACCAAGTATAAGACGATATTACACCTGGTCAATAGAAGTTTTAAAATCCATTTATTTAATCATGAAATTCAGACAAGAATTGTATGTATAACCAAAGACCTAGAAAAAATTTATTCTAGGTCTTTGGTATAACATATACAAAACCAATAGTTGAATATATTTTCTTCATAAAGAGATTCATCGTTTTGTTTGTTTATTTGTTATATCTTTTAGTTAAAAAATAACAAAAAACGATTTGTACATTTCTAATGCAAGCTTTTAGCGCGCGTGTTTCTTTTTTAATCTTACCAGGGATGTATAATACATCCCTGATCTTACATATAGTTTTTCAAAAATGTTACAAAAAAATCTTAGAAACAAGCCCCTTTAACCACAGGTGGTTAGAGTGTGGCTATGATATTTATTAGTGAAAACATCACCGTAGATGATAAATAACCAAATTATATCAAACAAGAAATATCGTTTAAAAAAGATGTACGGCGTTGATTGTGGTTGGAGTTTGTGAAAGGTAAAGAGTTCAATGAATGAGATCAAGGATAGCGAATGTCTTTTTCTGTGCAGTTCTAAGCTGCATCACAAGCAGTAAGGGATGTTACGCGGAGTTTTCGCGGCTTATTTTACATTATTACATATTGCTGGTCATAAACCTATAGATACAACACAGAAAACCAAAAGAAGAATGGAAGTGAAATTAAAACATGAGTCAACCGGCCACACGCGAAGTATCCGTACATTTTTTAAATATTTATACGCACGTTCTTCGAACAAACCTGTTTTAGTGGTTTGTCGGGTATTGCTATTTGATTCGATTATTAATAGTATCGAGAATCATCGCGCTCATGCTTAATACATTAGTCAATATGGTGGAATAATTCTTGTTAAATTAATTAAAAAAATATTTATCTTGGTATTGTTTAAAACACATTAAGAATCTTTTATTGACATACCATAATTATATCGCTGAATATCTTCATTGAACATCTTTCTGGTCTAAAGAAAATTCAAGTTCACCTAGTTCACGCGATAGTGTCTTTTTTATTCGGCGTAAGCTGTATTAAGCCAGCTTTTCACCCTGACTTGACCTTTGTAAGTGTCCAATAATACTCAAATAAAATTTCCCGCGGCTAGGTACGAATGAATACACTTCATTTATTTCATTGGCTGATTTGAGTATAACACCAGAACATTGGAAACATATCCGCGTCTTTGTAACACTGTTTTACTGCATGAAACAATTTTATCTCTAATGAAAAGGCTCAATAGATAGAACAGTTTTACAATCAATTTTCGACATAAATACAGTTTGTGCGTTCACCTTTTATTTTCAGAGAATTACCAGCGCAAAAGCGTTTATACTAAAGGCTATGTTGTCATATTTAGTACTTACTTGCATTGCATTTCAACCCGCGAGGTTTCGGGTCAATTCGCGGCCATTTGTGAAAGTCAGAGTTTATATACAGTTCATCACCGGAGTTCGCAGAAGGGGTTGCGATCATTGTGTTACACCGGTCTTACTGACAATAACGTAGTGACTGTAATGCATTGCATTCCAATCCGCAAGGTATCAAGGTCAGTTTGCGGTCAGTTGCAGAAATCTTTATATAAACGCCGTCTCGTAAACTTTGTGCACTTGAAGTCTGTTTTGATCAGAAAGATACTAAATAAAGATATTCGGCGATATTATTGTGGTATGTCAATCATCGATTTTTAATATGGTTTCAACATTTGCATGATAAGGACCAATTTTGATAAAATTAATTAGAAATATTTATCCATTTAGACCAGTTTATTAAGCATGAGCACAATAATTCACTATACCATAATTATGCAATTAAATAAGATTCGAGTATTGCCGGCTGACCTATATGCACTCGTTTATTTTCATGTTTCTTGTGTTTTTTCTATTCTGTAAATATAGATATCTGAGTAATAATATCACATAAAGCAAAATAAGCCACGAAATCTGGCGCAACACCCCGTAATTGATTTGCTTATGATGTAGCTAAGAACTGCGCAGAAAAAAAAGGCATCCGCTACTTTTTATCTCATTGAGTTAACTTTTGATCGTTCATAAACATCGACCACAATCAACGCCGTATATCTTTTTTCGGCGTAAGCTGTATTAAGCCAGCTTTTCACCCTGACTTGACCTTTGTAAGTGTCCAATAATACTCAAATAAAATTTCCCGCGGCTAGGTACGAATGAATACACTTCATTTATTCCATTGGCTGATTTGAGTATAACACCAGAACATTGGAAACATATCCGCGTCTTTGTAACACTGTTTTACTGCATGAAACAATTTTATCTCTAATGAAAAGGCTCAATAGATAGAACGGTTTTACAATCAATTTTCGACATAAATACAGTTTGTGCGTTCACCTTTTATTTTCAGAGAATTACCAGCGCAAAAGCGTTTATACTAAAGGCTATGTTGTCATATTTAGTACTTACTTGCATTGCATTTCAACCCGCGAGGTTTCGGGTCATTTCGCGGCCATTTGTGTAAGTCAGAGTTTATATACAGTTCATCACCGGAGTTCGCAGAAGGGGTTGCGATCATTGTGTTACACCGGTCTTACTGACAATAACGTAGTGACTGTAATGCATTGCATTCCAATCCGCAAGGTATCAAGGTCAGTTTGCGGTCAGTTGCAGAAATCTTTATATAAACGCCGTCTCGTAAACTTTGTGCACTTGAAGTCTGTTTTGATCAGAAAGATACTAAATAAAGATATTCGGCGATATTATTGTGGTATGTCAATCATCGATTTTTAATATGGTTTCAACATTTGCATGATAAGGACCAATTTTGATAAAATTAATTAGAAATATTTATCCATTTAGACCAGTTTATTAAGCATGAGCACAATAATTCGCTATACCATAATTATGCAATTAAATAAGATTCGAGTATTGCCGGCTGACCTATATGCACTCGTTTATTTTCAAGTTTCTTGTGTTTTTCTATTCTGTAAATATAGATATCTGAGTAATAATATCGCATAAAGCAAAATAAGCCACGAAATCTGGCGCAACACCCCGTAATTGATTTGCTTATGATGTAGCTAAGAACTGCGCAGAAAAAAAGGCATCCGCTACTTTTTATCTCATAGAGATAACTTTTGATCGTTCATAAACATCGACCACAATCAACGCCGTATATCTTTTTTAAAGATATTTCTTGTTAAATATATTTCTTGTATAACGATTATTTTACTGGCCACGAACTCAGGTCAGCACATAAGGTAGTCGTGAAGACGCAGCGATGACCTGTAAATAAACTTTAACATTTACACACACTGGCCGCGAACTGACCCTGATACCTCGCGGGTTGAAATGCAACATTAAAGCGAGGCCACGCTTCCACTGCTCTTTATACTTTTGCATGTTAACACGTTGACAGGAATATGGAAGTCAGTACTAAATATGAGAACATAGCATTTAAGTAAAAACGCTATCGCGCTAGCAATCCTCTGAAAATCAAAGGTGCACGCACAAACTGTATTGATGTCAAGATTGAGTGTAAAACTGTTCTATCTATTAAGACTTTTCATTATAGATACAATTGTTTCATGCTGAACACGCAGTAAAACAGTGTTACAAAGACGCGGACATGTTTCCAATATTCTGTCGGTATGCTCAAATCAGCCTAGGGGATAAATGAAGTGTATTCATTCTCACCTAGCCGCGGGAAATTCTATTTGAATTTTATTGGACAGTTACAAAGGTCATGTAAGGTGAAAAGCTGGCGTATACAGCTACGCCGAAAAATTAATTTTTCTGAAAAAAAAGTCACTATCAAATATATATATAACAATTAAGGTATTCAACTCAAAATGATCCGAAAGTGGGGTGCATCGCTTTGAACAGCCATAACTTCATCAGTTGCGCAGCGATTTTTACGAACTTGGTCTTATTTAACGCATACATAAATTTCCTTTCTGGAAATGTACATATCTTGCAAGATTTCTACAAATGCTGGGTCAAATTTTAAGAAATAACACGATACACATCTCGGATGACCTACTCGTTGTCTATTATACCCGATCTAAGACTGAAATCGTTAAAGGGCATTTTCCCTGCAAAGTTCACGGACCTCAATACCATAATTCAATAACAAGTATGAAAAAACATTCTTATAGTTCTTGCCGTTACATTATGCATCAAAACTAACTGTCCAGTGCCGTTTGAAACCCTTGTTTATATTCATCAAAGACCTATAGAATACATTCATACTTAATATTCTATAGGTCTTTGTTGACATACATTTCAACTGGCTGAAATTTTAGACACACGAAGGATTTCATTGGTCCAATGCAAAAGGTGTGTCTTTACACCTGAAGATTTCGTTCATAAATCGGGTCTGATCGTTGTCAAGTAGGTCACAACAGTTATGTATCGTTTTATTTCTAAAACTCGACCCAGCATTTTAAGAAATATACAAGATATGTACATTTTCAGAAAGGAAATTCATGTCTGCGTTGAATATGACCGAGTTAATGGAAATCGTTGCACACTTGATGAAGTTATGGCTGTTCAAAGCGATGCACCCGGTTTTCGGGTGATCTTGAGTTAGATACCTTGTTATATATATAATATATATATTTGATAGTGAATTTGTTTTCTCAGAAAAGTTGATTTTTCGTAATATTTTGATTATTTATCATTCAAAATGATGTTTTTTACTAATTAATATCATAGCCATACGCTAACCATCTGTGCCTTTAGCATCTGTCAATATAAGTCTGAATAAATCTTTCATTTGAGCTTCTCGTCGAGTGACTAGGGAAATAGTATTAAACAATGATTATTCAACAAATGCAATTAACATATAATCAAGGATCTACTTAATTCATAGGATTAGCAACTATAGTACGTGGGTTTAATCACATATACAGAATGGATGTGTGGACGACTGATGTATGATGATATGAATTGCTAGCACTGGCCTTAACAAGACGTAAAATTAGCATGGTATAGCATATCACACAACCATGGTCGATTTGCAGATGACAGCAAAGAATAGTTAGAATAGTGCAAATTTCTTATGTCAACTTACTGCTGCTTTTCCAACATCCAAACTAGTTTGGGTTAAAGTAATCACATGCAGATGAAGAATATACCATCCAATCTATAGCATTATAAATTGTATAACCATATTCATGTGTTACTTGGTGAATTTAGTCGCAGTTGTACTTTTAACAATATTATATCACTAACCAAGTTATTTTATGATAATTAAATTAATATATTTAATGTAGACCTAGATGACATACCATTCATATATACATGTACATTATACACGTACACACGCTAAACAAAGAGACTGGGATTTTTTTGCTACCGGTACATTTTTTTAGAATTTGTTGTGTACATGTATTCTATAATGTGTTCATGCACACAAAGGCACGGTTTCTTTTTTTCTTTTAGTCTAATCAAGTATTCACTTTTTTATGAAAAATCATTTTTAATTCTTCGCTTGCGAAGGACTAAGGTTATGAGTGTGTTTTGCAAGTCCGTCTGCTGTTAAATACGCTAGGAACTAACTACGCTAGGAACGATAACCACATCTGCCTGTTTATACTCTACCACTGGTACACTGCAGACAACAGTGTGTGTATGTAATCAATAGTGTTTAACAGCTTGTGGGAGTACATTGGCCAGTTTGTCTGTACATATTGGCTCATTACAGGAAAACAGTGCTTAATGCATGTCAAATAAGTGGTGTCCCAGATTAGCCTGTGCACACTGATTAGCCTGTGCAATGCACACAAGCTAATTAAGGAGGACACTTTCTGATTGTATGGTGTTTTTTGTTTAAAGAGAGTCTCTGGTACTTGGATGACAATTAATGCATATGCATTAAGCCCTTTTTTTCCAAAATGAAGCTTAAACTATCTTTTCTATTAATGATTTGAAAAAAAAGATAAAAGTGATAATAACTTCAAAGTAAACTCGCTGACAAGGCAAATCATTTTTAAATCAAATAAACAACCAATGAATTCTAAATCTTTACCTTGTGTCATTTTTTTAGTAAATATCTAAAAGGGACCTTTTCACAGTTTGTCATTAAGTGCTTAATATTGATAAATGTAAACGTAAGATTTGAAAAGCTCCATACAAACACAACAAGAATAAAATTTAAGAAACAAAAAAAGTTACCCTCAACTGGGCTCGAACCACTGACCCCTGGAATAAAAGTCTATCATTTAGACCACTCGGCCATCCGTGCTCATACCATGAGAGATGTATTTTATACTTTATATTAGCAATCCTCGTAGTATGAAAAAATATAACGACAGCAACAGAACTCTCCAAATTATTTAATCGTTTAATTTGGTCAATTTACCAAAACGTGAAAAGGTCCCGTTAATGTCTACAGACTTGCAAATTGAATGAATGAACTTTCAGATCTTACATCATGAATAACTTACAAGTTTAGTGGTTGCCTGTTAGCCTGAGGCCAATAGATTTAAGCCCAGGAAACTCAATTTCAAAAGAAGTTACAGTTGGGCTAAAAAGCAGGGCAACTTTTCAAAGCTTGATTAACTCAATTCATTTAAACATAGAATACACATTGGCGACTGTGGATCAATTATGCATAGCAAATGATTCAATTCCGGCTCACAAAAAGACATGATGAATTAAAAGTCTGTCATGTCGGCAACATTGTTATTGCTCAATAAATAAAGAAAATAAATAAATAAAGTATTTGATACACATAACACAACATGTACAAAATTCTAAGCTTGTTATTCTTTAGCAAGGCAACCAAAATTCTAAAGATGGTTGCCAGTGCAGCAACCAAATGCGCAAAAAGAGACATATTGTTGTTATTTTGTCTAATTTTAAGTTATCTCATAAATAACATAAATATGAGGATAAACAGTGCACACACATCTAGACCTGTGCTTTAAGACACACTCTTTATAAATTTGAATGGGTTGTGTTTATTTCAAACTTGCGATTTTAAAAACTATAACATAATTTTGAAAACTGAGTTGCGTCTAAGATTATGCTATGCGATGAACTTCAGAGCCTTCAGGTCTTTGATTTATGATGAAATTGATCTATATGCAGGTGTCTGTTTACCCCATTATTTGTCAAATTCATCAATGCAAATGAAAATCCTGCAAATAATGCATTTGTGTAATAATTGCATTTTATCTAGTCAAAACATTGTTGACTTGGAAAAATCAAAGCGCTGAAGGCATTCTAGTTGCTGGCTCTTTGAATGTATTTTATATCACAGTCAGTCTCAGCGCATGAAGTTCGACTTTTTAACGTTGGCCAATCGGAAGGCCACGAAAATGCAAACACCAATGTACTTTACTTTTAATTGACTACAGTGGTGAGATTTGCAAAAACGTCAACGAGGAAAATTACATAGATTTTCAATCGCTCATTATTTTAAACAGGATTCACACAAACTCCAATTTTTATTATAACTTAGTTTAAAGTATAAACACGAAATATCTCAATAAAGATATTCGACGTATATCCTAACTTCGAAATAAAGTTAGAAAAATACGTTTAAAAAATTAAATTAAAAACAAAGGTGTAAATGTTGTTGTTTTTTATCAATTGTTAGTCGCATGCACACCGCCTGAAATGTGTGTTATTATTTGCATGTATATTCAAACCACTAGTAAATAAAAATTATCACATCATATGTGTCCTCACATGGCTTATTATGAGTTTAATTGTTCACCATCGAAATATATGCGATTAAAAAATATATTTTATCGACACGCAGTTTTCTTTCGACACATTCAAATTACAGTTTCAGAGCCGCAGCATGCGAATATACATCTTATGGCGTTTCGGCCAGCGTAGATCAAGCCCAGTCTGGATAATAAGAAGACTGGTCAGGAGCTGCGCAATGTTTCGTGGTCTCTTTACGTATATCATGACCAGACTGCGAGGTGCGCAGGCTGAACTATAGCTACACTGGCAACATATGGCGTAAGAACCATTTTGACAGGGCGCGGGTCTTTAAAAATCTCTTTTTTTTATAAATGAAACATCTAAGCACAATACTTTTCGCTATAAAATTGAAATCAAACTGTGTAATGTGTAGCACACAGGCACATTTCGGTAGCCTGTTCAGTCTTTCAAGAACGCTTTCCACACTGACTGATCGAGTACGGAAAATATTTGAGGTTTGACAATTGAACGATTTCTGTCTTATCATAACAATAAACTATTTCGGTAGTTTTTGTTTTCTCATCTTGAAAGCAAAACTGTGTTATCAACATTTTTCGATAGTTAATTATGTCTTCCCCAACCGATTAGGTTACCGAATACCGAGTTAAAGTGCAAATATTGCCATCCATGCGAAAAGCTGCTTTTATTATTAGTATAAGTATTATTTCAACAAATTTCAAATTATCGAAAATGATCAAAATAAAGCTTTTTGTTGTTTTCTGTTGAGTTTAAGCGAATATGAATAAATTATTTTTGATTGTCACGATTTTTTCAATTAACAGCGTATTACTTATAATTATTATTATGACACAATAACGAAATGGAATTTATATGCATATAAAAATAAAACATTTATTATCCCCCGCCAAAGGCGGAGTGATATTGTTTTGGCGTTGTCCGTCCGTCTTTCCGTGCGTCTTTACGTCCGTCCGGAGCCCAATCTGAACGCATCGGACAGTGGGCTAAACCACACACGATCGCCGATATGGCGGAATTGTCCGAGGTGTCCCGATTGTCCGGAGCCATATCTTGGAAGTGCTTTGGCGGATTTTATTGAAACTTGGTTTGAGTATACCGGTATATATGGATAAGAGGATGATGCACGCCAAATGGCATTGTACACCATCTGTTAATTACGGAGTTATGGCCCTTTGTATCTTGAAAAAAAAGCTTTTTGTGTGTGTCCGGAGCCATATCTTGGAAGTGCTTTAGCCGATTTCATTGAAAGTTGGTATGAGTATACATATGGATAAAAGGATGATGCACGCCAAATGGCATTGTACACCATCTGTTAATAACGGAATTATGGTCCTTCGTATCTTGAAAAAATGCTTTTCTGAGTGTTGTCAAATATAACACTTTTGTGTCCAGAAGCATATCGGCGGGGGATATCAATTCAACGAATTTGCTTGTTTTATTTGTTTTTGCTTTACATAATGAAATAATGGTTCTATTGATCACTTAGTAAAATGGTATTTTTTCCCTGTTCATCTGATAAGGAATCGCGCGGCTGTTATTAAGTTTGATAATAAAATAAATAGCCTCAGCTGCAGTGCTGTTCGCGTGTATGTGTGTAAAATATCAGAGTTCATTTTCAGGTCCCGCTGCATCTAGCGAAAACATCTATTGTCTGATCCGCCTCTGTGACAATTAAGGAGAGCTGTGTAAAGCGCTCTTAACGTAACACGCTGTGGACTATTTCCATTATGCAAGCATCTTATGTAAAGTATACTCTTCTGCACCGCAAACTCTTTCTCTGCGCGGATGCGGATTGAGTGTAAAACTTGTATATCAATAAAAATATTTAACAGATACAACAGTGTGCCTTCAATCCTCGATTTTTTAGGTGATTTGGTGAACAGCTGTAGCCTGCACACCGATTTTCAAAACACCACTATTAACATAATCTGTTCTTTCGAACAACTAAACATCAAATTCACACCTAGTTTGAGAATTTTACAGCACTACAGTACCAATGTCATAAGCGCAGATAATAAGTTTGAAAGTATGTGGGGACTGACGCTTTAAAGACATCATTCTTGCCATTTATTTTAAGAGATTTGTTCAGACTATTGTTTTGTAATTTCATGAAAGTTAGAAACAAAACTATACTATTTTGAATAATGTTAAAAAATACAAACAAGAAAAAATAGAATAGAAAAATGTGCCTTCTGTGAAGAAAAACCTGAGACTCCTTGAACCAATAGAGAATGTGCTACCATTATACAAAATGCAGGCTTTTAAATGTAATTGGTAGTTTAAACGCTGTCCGTAATACACTTATGTGCTTAATTATAAATGAAAATCATTGCACATGTTGATGTTTTCTGTTTCGCTTTTAGCCACGAGTGTCATTTTGCTTGTTTATATACAATGAATGTAGCCTTTTTCAAATCCATGACAATTTGCTTTAAAAAGATTATTTTGCCACACTTTAAAAAGTCCATTTAAATATGTATGAAAGCATGTATATCATGAGGGGGTAAAAACCTAATTACATATAGAACATTATTCTAGTGTGATTCTCTGAAAATCAGTCAATTGTTATTTTATGTTTACGAGGTTCTTCCGCGCATGCGTCTGGTTTATGTGAGGACCAGTCACCCTGCGTGTGTCTTACACAATTAATTAAATAGATTAACGAAAGTTGAGAAGAAGGTTGAATCATGCTTGCTGTCATGGCAAGTGAAAACATCTGGTAATGATGGTTCTTTTATTTTTTTGGTCTGTTTAACCCATTTATGCATAGCGTCTAGAAACAAGGATATCAGTAAAACTGATGGATGCTCCCCAATGATGCTTTGTCGATATATGGTTTAATTGTGTGGAAAAAAGTATGACCTTGAGAAAATCTTTAATTAGCCTCAGTAACCTTGACATTGACCCCAGTGACATCAAACGTCATCAAAAAGGTAGAGGTCCATGCCAGGTACCTACATCCCAAATATATAAGAGATCGATCAAATATTAAAGGCGCTATGAGAAACTGTAACCAAAGTGTGACCTTGAAAAAATCTATCAAGCCTCGGTGACCTTGACCCCAGTGACCTCAAACCTCATCAAAAGGTAGAGGTCCATGCAAGGTACCTACATGCCAAATATGTAAGAGGTCGGTAAAATATTGAAGGCGCTATGAAAAATAGTAACAAAATTGTGATGGAAAAATCTATTTTTAGCCTCGGTGACCTTGACCCCAGTGACCTCAAACCTCATCAAAAGGTAAAGGTCTATGCACGGTACGTACATGCCAAATAGGTAAGAGATCGATAAAATATTGAAGGCGCTATGAGAAACTGTAACAAAATTGTGACGGAAACATATATTTTTAGCCTCGGTGACCTTAACCCCAGTTACCTCAAACCTCATCAAAAGGTAGAGGTCCATGCAAGGTACGCACATGCCAAATATGTAAGAGAACGGTAAAAATATGGATGGCGCTATGAGAAATGTAACACAATTGTGACAGAAAAATCAATTATTTGCCTCGGTGACCTTGACCCCAGTTACCTCAAACCTAATAAAAAGGTAGAGGTCCATGAAAGGTACCTACATCCCAAATATGTAGAGATTGGAAAACTATTGAAGCTGCTATGAGAAACTGTAACGGAAAAATCTATTATTAGCCTCGGTGACCTTGGCCCCAGTGACCTCATCAAAAGGTAGAGGTCCATGCAAGGTACCTACATGCCTAATATGTAAAAGATCGGTAAAATATTGAAGGCGCTATAAGAAACTGTAACAAAATTGTGATGGAAAAATCTATTTTTAGCCTCGGTGACCTTGACCTTGACCCCAGTGACCTCAAACCTCATCAAAAGGTAGAGGTCCATGCAAGGTTAGTACATGCCAAATATGTAAGAGATCGGTAAAATATTGAAGGCGCTATGAGAAACTGTAACAAAATTGTGACAGAAAAATCTATTATTAGCCTCGGTGACTTTGACCCCAGTGACATCAAACCTCATTAAAAGGTAGAGGTCCATGAAAAGTACCTACATGCCAAATATGTTAGAGATTGGAAAATATTGAAGGTGTTATGAGAAACTGTAACCAAAGTGTGTCGGAAAAATATATTTTTAGCCTTGGTGACCTTGACTCCAGTGACCTCAAACCTCATTAAAAGGTAGAGGTCCATACAAGGTACCTACATGCCAAATATGTAAGAGATTGGGAAAATATTGAAGGTGCTTTGAGAAATTGTAACAAAATTGTGACGGAAAAATCTAGTATTAGCCTCGGTGACCTTGACCCAAGTGACCTCAAACCTCATCAAAAGGTAGAGGTCCATGAAAGGTACCTACATGCCAAATATGTAAGAGATTAGAAAAATATTGAAGGTGCTATGAGAAACTGTAACAAAATTATGACGGAAAAAAATCTATTATAAGCCTCAGTGACCTTGACCCCAGTGACCTCAAACATCATCAAAAGGTAGAGGTCCATGAAAGGTACCTACATGCCAAATATGTAAGAGATTGGAAAAATATTGAAGGTAATATGAGAAACTCTAACAAGATTGTGACGGAAAAATCTATTATTAGCCTCAATGACCTTGACTAAAGTGACCTCAAACATCATCAAAAGGTAGAGGTCCATGCAATGTACCTAGACATCCCTAATTCTGGAAATAAATTGTTCCAATTTAGGATGGGAGAGTCCACTAGGCATAAATGGGTTAATTGCGTGGAATGACAAAGACATGGGAAGCATATTAATTTTATTTGGCATATGGGCACTTGGTAACGTTAGCAAACAAGTATGCTACGGTGATCATTATAATGATTTAATTGAGGGACGTACATCACCTGGGACCCCCAAAACCATTTTCAGCAGCATTTCATTCATATCATGACGGTCATTAACATACCGGTAACAGCACTGTTTCCTGGGCTAGCTGGTTTACCAGTACAAATCTAATATCCAAATTACTTTCAAATAAAATAAAACGATTTTATTAAATACTTCATAAGATTTAATAGTTGTGCATTGTATTATATGGACATTATCGCACGCTAATAAAACAGGAGATAAAGTGCAAAACATGTTCAGTTGCAAATCCAAATACTTGGGAGAGTATAAAAGGCAACAAACGCATACATCTTATTTAAATAACAACAGGGCATGCACGGCAAAATGTTCTGACCAAGTTTCATTAAATGTGAACTATACATGTAACTTTAAGAGTGCTTACAAGGTTTTACAATAGCAAAATATATGTCATATTCCCCGCCACCTGGCAGATATGCTTTTAAACAGAGCTGAATTTTTCGAACCATCCAAGATATCATTAAACTAAATGTTCTGACAAAGTTGTATGAGGATTGTGCAATAAATGTGACTTTTAGAGAGTTAACAAGTTTTTACTATAGCCTTACAAGGAAAAATGCCCATCCCCTGGAGGCTATGTTTTTCAACCAACCTGAACCATTTTCGAACTCGTCAAAGATATAATTGGGACATATCCTCTGACTAAGTTTCATGAAGATCGGATAATAAACGTGGCCTCTAGAGTGCTAACACGGTTTTACTATAGCCTAATATAACCATATAATGAAAACTGCCCCGCCCCCTGGAGGCCATATTTTTTAACCAACCGAAACCATTTTCAAATTCGTCCAAGGTATAATTGGGGCAAATATTCTGACCAAGTTTTTATGAAGATCTGACAATAAATGTCTCCTCTAGAGTGTTAACAAAGCAAATGTTGACGCCGCACGACGGACAAAAGGTGATTAGAAAAGCTCATCATGAGCACATTGTGCTCAGGTGAGCTAAAAATCCTAATAATTTGATTACGTAACAAAAATATAGCTTTTTCATTGAAAAACAACCGACATTCAATTACAATTGTTGTCTAGTGGCTTCTTTTCTTTACAGAATATCCCATAATTCCTAGCACACAAAGTCTGTTAGAGAGGTGTGTACAGGAACAAGCAGTGGGTAGGTAGCTGCCATAAACTTGTATTATAATTATTATTATTGACTTATACATGCCAATAATGTCAGTGTTGTATATATACATAAACTGGCCCTTCGTGTATGATTCAAGTCATTAATATAAAATGTAATGCTCATTATTTGAGTCAAATTAAGTAACTGTTATATTTATACTATTTTACAGTGTTCACTTTGTTCACGAAGCGTATATTGACAGGAGTTGCATCGAGTTATTTGACCCTTACTGTAGTAAATTCAATTTTATGCAAAAAACTTATCATCCGATTTTATTGGTTTATACGTTATCTTGTTGCTTATTAATTCCTCTTTAAAAATATAACTATAAGTATATTTCCGTTGTTATTAATGGATTTATAGCGCGTTAAACACACAAAAAAAACGTTATGTTTTACCCCCGCGCGTTTAATCTTGTCGTAACTTGGTCACGTGACCGATAGCTATCGATTAACGTACATCGAAGCGACGAGGTTATACATTTTGATGAACCCATTAACGTATTTTTTTTAATTATACTTTCATTTCTCGGCCGATTTTGACATACTATACAGTATGACACAATTTTAACAAACTTGGTAGAAAACCTTAATGCCATGTGTCGTGCTAAATATGAAACTTCTACAGGTGCTTTGGTGTTTTATAGAATTTTTTAGTTTTACTACACATGTGCCGAGTTTTATGAAAATGGGGTTTAATGCATGTGCGTTAAATGTCCCAGATTTGCCTGTGTAGTCCACACAGGCTAATCAGGGACGAAACATTCCACTTTTATGATATCTTTTGTTTAAAGAAAGTCTCTTCTTAGCAAAAATCCAGTTTAGACGGAAAGTGTCGTCCCTAATAAGCCTGTGCGGACTTCACAGGCTAATCTGGGATGACACTTTACGCACATGCATTAAACCATTTTCACACAGCACTGCCATATTATGAAACACAGGTTACAATCAGGACGGGCTAGTTTTGTTCATATAGTTTGCATGTTTTAAACAATTTTGGTGCAAAACCTCAATTGATGTACCGGTACATGCCAAAAACCAAAACTTTGGGCCTTACTGATTCAGAGAGAAAGATTTTTACTCACATTACTGCTGCTTCTTCCTGTATTTGCACGATGATGATCTCAAATATTAACCATATGATGCTATATTCTTAAATCTTTTTCTAAAAAGAAGGGATGTAGTTGACACTTAATCGTAATTTCATTTCATCGTTCCTCAAAAAGTTGTAATGCTGTTGCTTTGGTCTCCTTCCTACCATTGAGTTGTTAAATGGTAATTAAATAGAATGCGTTTTCATTCCCGTTTATTATTGTTTACTTTGAGTTGCAATGCTATGATGTTAAATTTTATTTTTAGTTATAAGTATCAAGAATATTGCAGGGCAAAGTGTGAGGTTCAGCGCTCTTAAACCGGTTTAAACACCCAATGCTTTGCATTGACCGCCCATCTTTATGTGTGAATGTTGTTTCGTATTGTTCTGTTTCGTACTGTTTGGCGATTGGCCACTTGCCTTAAATAGGACAAACTAATTGTATACACGAGCTGTCAGAAGACAGCACGATCGACTTTTCGAGTGCTTGACAGTATAACGTAAGCCATTGTGGAAAAATTGTTCATATTTAATAGGGTCAAGGTAATATAGTCATATTCTAAGTGAAAGAGAGTACCATAATTTAAAAACATATTGATCGCTTATGTTTTAAAGAAGTTTTTTTTTTATAGACGATTCTGAGTTCTGGTATATTTTCCACAATCTATTGAACATTCGTAAAGACATAAAACAAATTAATAAGATCTTATTTAAAGTTTGATCGCAATAGCTTGGGTGGGATGGTTGGACGGTCCTTCAAAACTGAAATAAATATTTGTCTTTTTTACCACGTTTCAAAAACAAATCTTTTTTGGGTGTGGGGTTTGGGGGGCAGGGGGGGGGGGGGGTAAGCGGTGGTGGAGAGGGGGAATACTGTGGTGGCATGGTCATTTATTAGATTATCTTTCAATACAAGAGGGCCAAGATGGCCCTAGTTCGCCTGAGAAGAGTGTGTTCATTAAATTTTTACCAAATTTTTTGGGCTGTTTGTAAAACATGCATGCCTGCATATGGGCTGTCAGTTGTAATGGCAGCCATTGTGTGAATATGAATATATTAGTCATTGTGACTTTGAATTTTGACCTTGGTTTCTTGAGTTGTCATCTGGACACCATTTTAAAGTGTTGAGTCATTGTTATTAAGACGTTTGACCTAGAGACTTTTTTATTTTTTTGAGTCACTGTGATGTTGATCTTTGATGCAGTAATTTGAAATTCAAAAGGGGTATTTTTATAATCATGATCAATGTACCTATGAAGTCTTTATCCTAGGTGAAAGTGTTTTTGAGTTATCATTTGAAAACCAATTTTTGTATTTTGAATCACTGTGACCGTCACCTTTGACCTAGTGACGAGAAGATCAATAGGGGTCATTAGTGAGTCATGATCAATGTAGCCAACAGTTAGCAATTTACATTCCAAACCTAAATTTGGTACATGTAGCTGTATATTTTAGAACCCTTTATCAGCAGTAGCATATATCCATTGTTAATGTCTTCTTTAAACACAGCCTGTTGACCAGAGCTCACACAACAACAAATTACAGCAAAATGTTATTCCTGATCCCATACATTAACTTCATAAACAATCAATGTGTGTATCCTTCAGCATGACTCATTCCTTCCTCTCTCTCATAATCAATGTTAGGCATCAATGGGTTAATATCAAATTGAGTTGTGTGTGTTAGTTCTTGTGTACTTGTAGATTTTAGAGCACATGTGAACTGTAGTGTCCTAGTCTGATAACAAAATAATAATTGTATAGTGTTTTCATAGTTGACATGTTAAGATTTTAAATTACAAAACAAACAAATGAATTACATTCCATCTTGCATCGTTTCAAGGTCGGCCCACTGTTAGTCTGTCTGGAAATTGTCAATTTAGTGCTTTGTGTTTAATTACCAAAACAAAAAAAAACTTTAAACCACAAACATCTTAAAAAAGATGCAATGATTATAATGCACACATGTCAGATGGATAACAAAGTTATAAGATGTTCAAAACATCTACATGATAAATTCCATTTTTGATTGATTTAATAGGAAAATTCTATCAACTTGACCATTATATTGTTTCATGATCCTAGGCGTAAGCTTTCTTGAGTTATCATCCAAAACCTATTTTACTGTGTCAAGTAACCGTGACCTTGACCTAGTGACCTGAAAGTCAATACGGGTCATCTGCAAGTCATGATCTATGTACCTATGAAGTTTCATGATCCTAGGTATAGGCCTTCTCGAGTTATCATCTGGAAACCATTTTCTAAGTTGAAACACCGTGACCTTGACCTTTGATCTAGTGACCTGAAAATCAATAGGGGTCATCTGCGAGTCATGATCAATGTACATATGAAGTTTCATCATCCTAGGCATAAGCGTTCTTGAGTAAAACAATTTTACTATTTTGGGTCACCTCAATGTACCTATGAAGTTTCATAAACCTAGGCGTAAGCGTTCTTGAGTTATCATCCGGAAACCATTTTTCTAAGTTGAGTCACCGTGACCTTGACCTTTGACCTAGTGACCTGAAAATCAATAGGGGTCATCTGCAAGTCATGATCAATGTACCTATGAAGTTTCATGATCCTAAGCATAAGCATTCTTGAGTTATCATCCTGAAACCATTTTACTATTTAGGGTCACCTTGACCTTTGACCTAGTGACCTGAAAATCAATAGGGGTCATCTGAAAGTCATGATCAATGTACCTATGAACTTTCATGATCTTGGGCATAAGCATTCTTGAGCTTTCATCCGGAAACCATTTTACTGTTTCGGGTCACCGTGACCTTGACCTTTGATCTAATGACCTGAAAATCAATAGGAATCATCTGTGAGTCACGATCAATGTACCTATGAAGTTTCATGATTCTAGGCATAAGCGTTCTTGAGTTATCATCCAGAAACCATTTTATTATTTCAAGTCACCGTGACCTTGACCTTTGACCTAGTGACCTCAAAATCAATAGGGGTCATCTGGGAGTCATGATCAATGTACTTATGAAGTTTCATGATCCTAGGCGTAAGCGTTCTTGAGTTATCATCCAGAAACCATTGTACTATTTCGGGTCGTTATGACCTTGACATTTGACCTAGTGACCACAAAATCAATAGGGGTCATCTGCGAGTCATGATCAATGTACCTATGAAGGTTCATGATCCTAGGCCTAAGCGTTCTTGACTTATCATTCGGAAATTATCTGGTGGACAGACATACGGACCGACATGAGCAAAACAATATACCCCCTCTTCTTCGAAGGGGGGCATAAAAATGTGACTCCCATTGTGATCGATCACAAGGTTTGACCAAAAGCATTTTTGAACTCAACTCTTGTATCAAAGAAACAAATGTTCTGACCAAATTTCATGAAAATTGGGTCCAAAAATGTGACTTCTAGAGTGTAAACGTTTTCACTATATACATATAGAGAAAAATGCCCCGCCCACTGGCGGCAATGTTTTTTCACCGATCCGAACCATTGTCGAACTCGGCCAAGATATCAATAAAACCAATGTTTTGACCAACTTTCATGATGATTGGGCAAAACTTGTGACTTCTAGAGTGTTTACAAGGTTTCTCTATAGCCAAATAGGGAAATCTGCCACTATATACATATAAAGAAAAATGCCCCGCCCACTGGCGGCCATGTTTTTTCACCGATCTGGACCATTTTCGAACTCGTCCGAGATATCAATAAAACCAATGTTTTGACTAACTTTCATGAAACAAAATTCTTTTTTTGTGTATGAGGGGGAATAATGTGGGTGTGTGGTCATTTATTAGATGATATTTCAAAAATAACAAAAAAGATTTTTTTTTTGGGGGGGGGGGCGTGGGGGATGGTTTAGGAAAAGTCCATTGTGGTGTCAGGTAAGTGTTGTTTTGTCAAAGTACATGTATGAATCGAATCTGATCTTTAATAAAGAAGTTATAGCAATTTAAGCAAAATTTATTTATTTGACCTTGAGATTCAAGGTCATTAAAAGATCAAGCTCAAATTAAACTTGGTACAGTACCCTCGTGATAGTAAGAAAGTATTTGAAGTTTGAAAGCAATAGCCTTGATACTTTAGAAGTAAAGTGCATCTAAACACAAAATTTAACAAAATATTCAAAGTTACGAAGTCAAAAAAGGGATGTGTTTGTCAGAAACATAATGCCCCCTATTGCGCCGCTTTGAAGCCATATATTTGACCTTTGACCTTGAAGGATGACCTTGACATTTCACCACTAAAAATGTGCAGCTCCACACGAGATACACATGCATGCCAAATATCAAGTTGCTATCTTCAATATTGCAAAAGTAACAGCAAAACTTTAACCAAGGTTTGGGAAAGAATGACAGAAAGACAGGCCAAAAACAACATTCCCCCGATAATTCGATCCGGAGGCATTAAAAAGGCCAGAATTCCGTCAAAATGCCAACCAGAGTTTTGCAACTTGTCATGTACAGTCCCCATATGGTAGTTAGAGAGTGTTCCAAGTCTGAAAGCAATAGCTATAATACTTTAGGAGTAAAATGGACCAAAACAAAAAACTAAACGAAATTTTCAATTTTCTAAGTACAAACGGGTTCATAATTCTGTAAAATTGCCAGTCAGAGTTACATAACTTTGCTTGCACAGTCCCGTTATGATAGTTAGTAAGTGTTGCAAGCATGAAAGCAATAGCTTTGATACTTTAGGAATTAAGTGGACCTAATACAAAACTTAACCAAATTTTCAATTTTCTTAGTATAAAAAGGGGCATAACTCTAAAAAATAATGCTGACAGAGTTATGCACCTTGACCTATGCAATTGTCTTGTTGCCATAAAGAAGTATTCCAAGTTAGAGTTAATTATCTTTGATAGTGTTAAAGTTGACTTCATAAAAGAATTTAACCAACGGCGACGGCGACGCCGGGGCGAGTAGTATAGCTCTCATTCTTCTTCGAAAAGTCGAGCTAATAATGAGAATGCAATACTGCTCCAGCAGCTTGAGTTTCACTTCTTTATATCGAAGTGCTATACATGTATTATGGAAACTTAATGGATTTAGGACATGGAAAGTTGTTCACCCTAGGGGAATGATTTTAACAAAATTGGTAAAGGAACACATTACAATTTTACTTTCCAAATGTAACATCTTAAAGACTCTTCGTTTTAGAGATTTATTTTAGTTATCTTAGTTTACAAGTCTATATTAATCCAATGAAACCCAGGGATTGGCTATATTTTTCAACCCAACAATGTTAAACAACCATCGGCGTTATATTGTATGATTCGCTTTCTGGCAATTGTGTCGTCCCACATAAATTAAAAACTTAGCGATTTTATTCTCGAAATGATGTTTTGATATGGATTTGATAAAACTTTTAATGGATATACAAGTTTGGGTTTGCATTTTTTTAAATGCAATATTTCCAATTAACGATAGTTTCCAACGTTGCCATTCATTTAAACAAGTTTCGAAGAAGGATTTTTTTCAGGAATATTTAGTGACATTATTTCTACTGGTTCGTTGCTAAATTCTATCCCTTAAGTTGGCATGGATAGAGTTCCAGATGAAATGTTTATGTTTAACGTGTTTACGATACTCAATAGGTCTATTTTTAAGTTCCCCTATTTTAAGGATTTTACATTTCTGTCTCGTTAAAACAAGAAACCGTCGGAGACAGGTGATGCTCCCCAAAGTTTTTTTTTGTCACAATATTGCACTATATATTCAGATAAAAGGAAACATCTTGAGGGCACAGAAGTTGGGGGGACAAGAATTTTTTTATATAAAATTTCAAAGGGCCATAACTCAGTGAAAAATCATCCGACCAGAACCCGCTGATAATATGCACATCTCCTCTTGGTAGTGAAGCTACCCATAAAGTTTCATTGAATTCCAGTAATTAGTTGCAGAGAAATAGCCCGGACAAGAATTGCACTATATGTACAGTTAATGGAAAATTTCAAAGGGCCATAACTCTGTGAAAAATCATCCGACCAGAACCCGCTGATAATATGCACATCTCCTCTTAGTAGTAAAGCTTCCTATAAAGTTTCATTGAATCCCGGTCATTAGTGGCTGAGAAATAGCCCGGACAAGAATTGCACTATATGTACAGTTAATGGAAAATTTCAAAGGGCCATAACTCTGTGAAAAATCATCCGACCAGAACCCGCTGATAATATGCACATCTCCTCTTGGTAGTGAAGCTTCCCATAAAGTTTCATTGAACTCCGGTCATTAGTTGCTGAGAAATAGCCCGGACAAGAATTGCACTATATGTACAGTTAATGGAAAATTTCAAAGGGCCATAACTCTGTGAAAAATCATCTGACCAGAACCCGCTGATAATATGCACATCTCCTCTTGGCAGTGAAGCTTCCCATAAAGTTTCATTGAATTCCGGTCATTAGTTGCTGAGAAATAGCCCGGACAAAAATTGTGCACGGACGGACACACGGACGGACAGACGAAGCGGCGACTTATGTTCCCCCCAAAAGTTTTTTGGGGAGCATAATTAGTCCGGATATAACTGCAAATTTGTCTATAATTTTAATAAATGTTTCAAATGATACACACAACGTACTCAATTGCTAAAGGACATATTAAAAGGGAAGGGCGGAATCTTGGAACGGCATGGCGGGGCTTCAGAACGGAATGGCTGAGCGCCCTTCTATTCAGGCTTAGGTGGAGCACTGCACTTGTTCTCTCATGTATGTATCCTCATGTGTTTCTTCAAGTGACCACTTGAACAACACATCACACATGTGTGTCACTTCTCTCGTTACATGCATAAGCACACATCTCACACTTTTCAAGTGTTTCCTCTGTATGTAACATCATGTGTCTCTCCAAGTCACCACTAACTTTACATGCATAAATGCACACCTCACACTTGAAAATTCTCTCATTTGTATATATCTAATGTGTGTCTTTTCAAGTGACCACACTGGTTACATGCACAACCACACACTTTACACTTGTACAGTCTCTCTCCTGAATGTATAATCGTATGTGTCTTCAAGTGACCACTCTGGTTACATGCATAACTACACTCTTCACACTTGTACTGTCTCTCTCCTGTATTTTTGTCATATGTCTCTTCAAGTGACCACTCTGGTTACATGAATAACTACACCCTTGAGTGACTCCTCATACTTGTATTGTGTCGTTCCTGCATGAATTGGCATGTGTCTCTTCAAATGACAACTCTGGTTACAGGCATAACCACACACCTCACATTTGTACGGTTTCTCTCTTGTATGCATCATCATGTGTGTCTTAAAATGACCACTATGGTTAGATGCATAACCACACACATCACACTTGCATGGTCTCTTTTCTGTATGTATCATCATGTGTGTCTTCAAGCCACCTCTCTGATTAAATGCTTTACTACACACCTCACACTTGTACGGTCTCTCTCCTGTATGTATCATCATGTGTGTCTTCAAGCCACCACTCTGATTAAATGCTTTACTACACACCTCACATTTGTACGGTCTCTCTTCTGTGTGTATTCTCATGTGTATCTTCAAGTGGCCTCTAAGTTTACATGAATAACTGCACTCCTTACACTTGTATGGTCTCTCTCCTGTGTGTATTGTCATGTGCATCTTTAAGTGACTTCTAAATTTACATGAATAGCCGCACTCCTCACACTTGTACGGTCCCTCTTCTGTATGTATCCTCATGTGTTTCTCAAAGTCACCACTCCGTTTAAATGCTTTACTACACACCTCACACTTGTACGGTCTCTCTCCTCTGTGTATCATCATGTGCATCTTTAAGTGACTTCTAAATTTACATGAATAGCCGCACTCCTCACACTTGAACGGTCTCTCTTCTGTATGTATCCTCATGTGTTTCTCCAAGTCACCACTCCGTTTAAATGCTTTACTACACACCTGAAATAGTTTAATCAAATAGAAATGTGCTACATACACTGATGCCCAAACAATATGTTTGGACACAATCATCTATGCACTAAGGACAATCAGCTCTAAAAGTCTCAGCACAATCTGCCAAGCACTTCTAGGGGCATTACAAACTCAAGTTTGGGACTATGTATTCTATGGTGAAAAATCAGACAAAGGGCCCTTACTCTGCCAAAACTTGTTCCAGCAAATGTTCTTTTCATAACAATTGTCTCCCAACAATAACATTACTCAACTGTGAAAACTTGAGTTAGATCAACCAGTAGTTAAAGAGGAGTTAAAAACATTAATTGTTAGTACTATATATTCAATAGTAAAAAACAGACAAAAGAGCAATCAGTCTGCAAATACTTGCTACAGCAAAAGTTCCATTTATTGCATCATCTATGCAATGAGGTCATTAATCTATGAAAATTTGAGGGACATCCACCAAATACAGTCTCATACACCAATAATAAAATGTTTATTTTCTCTTTATTTCTCTATAACATGTAGTTAATGTTTACAAGATGAGCACAGCTTCACCTCTTTGTCCGGTATGTCGTTGTATGGTCCATGAACAGGACAGTCCCCTGCAAACTCCTTCTTGCATTCTCCACAGTCTAAGAGAGCAAAATAAACGCAATGCAACACTCAAACTAAGTAAAACTAATACACGCTGCTGGTTCATCAGATTTACAGAACCTTCTTAGATTTATTATAAAAATTGTAAAACTGCTAATTTAGAAGCGTATCTGAAAGAAAGCCTTTGCGTAACACCATCATATGATTTAACTAAACCAAGGAACATCAGGTTGCATAATAAGGTTCACATGGTTTAAGGAAACATTCTCTAACTTTCTGATAATATTTTTAATGCATGATCTTACAGAAAAGCAAATATATCCTCAACTGAATGTAGGAGCATAGCAAGGAAGCAATGATGACTTGAAAGCACTAACCTGAGTTCAAGGTACAATTGTCAATCATTTAACCTAGTGACTTAGTTTGTTACTTATGTGACCCACATTCAATTAAGGCCTAGATATGGGGTGGTATTCCAGAAACATCTGAAGTCATTTCTTAAATAATTTTACTAAAGTGCAAAATAACAAGGTTTTGTTTTTCTTTACTAAATAAGGAAACACGTGTTGTTTGTTTTGGTATTCCTAAAATGACATTGGCATCATGATTTTATTTAAATGTATTTCTTGATGCCAATCTTTTGCAATATGAAATGAAACACTTACGAATATTTCCCAATTTAAGAATAAAAATACAATTTAACTTAAGATAAAATACATTTACAACAAGTTAAATCAAAACAAGAGATGTGTTCGTCAGAAACACAATGCCCCCTATTGCGCGGCTTTGAAATACATTTTTTTTTACCTTTGACCTTGAAGGATGACCTTGACCTTGAACTTCCACCACTCAAAATGTGCAGCTTCATGAGAACGCCGCTTTGAAATAAAAAAAATTACCTTTGACCTTGAAGGATGACCTTGACCTTGAAATTCCACCACTCAAAATGTGCAGCTTCATGAGATACACATGCATGCCAAATATCAAGTTGCTATCTTCAATATTGCAAAAGGTATGGCCAAGGTTAAAGTTTTTATTCGGACAGACTGACAGACTGACAGACTGACATACTGACGGACAGTTCAACTGCTATATGCCACCCTACCGGGAACATAAAAAGCAACATATGAGGCATTAATAGTGATATTGATATTTTCCTCAGTTTTGACCTTGACACCTAATTTTTGACCACATCTTAGCGAAATTCAAACTCGGTATTTTCAAGATGAACATTAAGGCTAAGGTTCTTTAAGATTGCCAATGTATGCGACTTGTCACCTGGTAACAAGTTTATTTTCTGAAATCTCACCCAGTGACCTAGTTTTGTTTACCGCACTTAACCCGTAGTTGTACTTGGTTTACACATTGTTAAATAAACATTTTGACCAAATATCTTGACTCATTGACCTAATTTTCAATCACTTGACCCTATTTAAATTTGGCCAAATATAGCAGTTTAAGCATTCTTGACAAGTTTAATTAATATTGATTCATAAATGTGCCTTCTAGAGTAGCAACACAGATTTTCAATGTGTGAGCAATTACCCTAGTTTTTAACCACTTGTCCCAGGTTCTATGATGGTTGAAATATTTTGCATATAAACATACATACAACATTGATTTGAATGTTGCTTTAAGAGTGGTAACAAGCCAAATGTTGACCATGTACAACACATGATGTCGAACTTAACCCTATATATCAACTTGTAAACTAAGTGCTCAGGAAGATAACAATGATTATTATGTTGACTATACAAAACACATAACGCCAAACATAGATTGATCACATTAGCTCATTTTGTGAAATAATTGCTAAGAGAGCTAAGGTGATTATTATGTTTGTTGGTCTTAAGTGAGACTTTCATTTGCAAGGTAATGGATGTTTTTTTTATAGGGTTTAGAGAGAAAAGTCATTATCTGGAGGTTCCAGGTTCATACAGCTGGCTAGGTTCCTCTCTTGAAGACTGTACTCAGTCTTGTCTTTCTCTGGGGTCTTGGCTTTCTTCATTCTCTGTAATTGTGTCGAAGACAAAGAATATTGATTATGTGAAATATATTATATTATGATAAAAAATATATTTTAATGGAACAAACCAAACATCACATGCAAACGCTATGAAATATCTTGTACACAAACAAACTTTACTTTAAAAAGTACAGTTTCATTGTTACAGTTAATCAAGTGAAATGAAAACATGTCAGCGTGTACTGGTAGATTTTTTAACAGGGATGCTGAGGTTTACAAATGTTCTTTATCTCAAGTAATAAAATACATATTTTTGATTGCTTGTCAAAAGATTGCATTGGCTGGTACACTTTAAGTGTGATCTTTAACACCTATAGCAGAATAACGAAGATCAATAAATTGAACAGATAATGCAATAGAAATTGGCCACCGAGTTCGGGAAGCATTTGGACAACATTCAAATTCTATGTCTTGACAGATTTGCAGAGTTTTTAGCACAAGTATTGCCAATTGTGTTTCTATTGTGGAAAGCAGGTGAATATAAACAACAAATATATCAAAGAAACCCGAACTACACATCCACTATATATTTCTTTATATTGTTAAGTTTCAGCCCTTTAGAAACAACACTGTGTAAGTAACGCCCAGGCCCCACAAAGGGTAAATGTAATGTTTTGGAATAACAAGACATGTGCCATAGGCAAAGAGGTTTCCGTATTCCGCTATTGTCTCAAAACTTCAATTATGTCAGAAACAAGCCACTTTATAGTTAAATTTGATCTTTGACCTTAAAATGTTAACGTGATATCCCAGGTAGGAGACAGTTTCACGACAACTTATGACGTTTTGCATACTGTGCAAAGATATTCCAAAATCAATCAATTAATAGCAAAGTCGAACAATATAGACAGAGATGTTCATTATCAGTTTGACCTCTATCGTCTTAGTGTGACATTGACTAATAAGGTAAGAACACACGTGTAACATGCGACATGTTGTATTACAATGGCAGAAATTCGCGCAGTTATTTCGAAATTCATTAATAAATCAAAATGGCAAAGTTATAGCAAAAACAGGACAATTCACATAGACGCACAAAGAGAGCGACTCTATATGCAGCCTTCTTCAAAGAGAGGAGGGGGGGATAAAATATATATGAGTTCAAACGTTAGGGTGGCATAAAGAGTCCGTAACTTTGTATAAAATCGATTGGCCGGAAAAACACTAGAGTTTGTTCTATAAGTCATGTAGGTAGACTCGCACCTCAAAAATGTGGTCGGCATCTGAAAGCAGTTAAGAAAAAAAAGGAAAAATGTTATTCTAGATAAAATTTCTAGGTCTAAGGCTTTCACTTCTTACCAATTGCTTCTGTCTGTATACGTACCTTAACTTTCTTCACTGGGTCACCCTTTTCTTCCAATTTCATCTTAGCTGGTTCCAGTGAAAGTGGGACAGTCCATGTCACAGCCTTCACTGCAAACATATCATTAACATTAAACTACCATAATTAATAAGTTTGTTTTCCAAAAGCCCCTTTTTAGCAAAACACAACAAATTGTCACTCTTTTCTACGATTTTTATCAAAGGCAACATACTGTGTTATAAAAATGATTAGTCCAAAATTAAGTTTTATAAATTTGTGTTGGTCATCTCAACCATGAAATCATATATCCAACGAATTTTCAAGTTTGAAGTCTTATATAAGATATTCTCAAAAATCAATAAATATAAGATCAAAAGAATAACTAGAGCTTAGTCACAGACGTGACGAACACCCCCACATGCCGCATTGACACAGAATATTTTGCATGTTGTCTTCACATAAAACGCACTAAGAGACCTCGTGACCTAGTTTTTGACCCGGCATGTTCGAACTTGACCTACACATCATCTAGATACAACTTCTGACCAAGTATGGTGAACATCGGATGAAAACAACTTGAATTTGAGAGCGGATACCATGCTAATTTTGTAAAACGTACTAAATGACCCCGCGACCTAGTTTTTGATCTGGCATGGCCCATGTTCGAACTTTGCCTTAAAATCATCTAGATAAAATTTCTGATTTTAAGTTTGGTGAAGATCGGATGAAAACTACTTGAAATAGAGAGCGGACACAATGCTGAATGTTAAAAAATGCACTTAGTGACCCCCTGACTTAGTGTTTGGCCCTGCATGGCCCATGTTCAAACTTGGCGTAGAGAACATCTAGATAAACGTCTGACCAAGTTTGGTGAAGATATTGGATAAAAACTACTTAAATTAGAGAGCGGACAACATGGTGAATGTTTTAAACGCACTAAGTGTCCCCGTGACCTAGTTTGTGACCCGGCATGATCCATATTCAAACTTGACCTAGACATCATCTGGATACAACTTCTGACCAAGTTTGGTGCAGATCAGATTAAAACTTCTTGAATTAGAGAGTGGACACCATGCTCAATGTTTAAAACGCACTAAGTGACCCCGTGACTTAATTTTTGACCTGCCATGACCCATTTTCAAACTTGGCCTAGACATTATATAGATTCAACTTCTGGCCAAGTTTGGTAAAGCTCGGATGAAAACTACTTGAATTAGAGAGCGGACACAATGCTCAATGTTTAAAACGCACTAAGTGACCCCGTGACCTAGTTTTTGACCCGGCATGACCCATATTCGAACTTGACCAAGACATCATATAGATACAACATCATTTTGGTAAAGATCGGAAAAAACAACTTGAATTAGAAAGCGGGCACTTAATACGGACCGACCGACCGACCGCAAACAGACAGATAGACAGACTGACAGACATGTTAACTCCTATATACCCCCCTAAACTTCGTTTGTGGGGGGTATAAAACAGATTTTGTGATTCTACAAAATATGATGTCAACGAAATCTACAATACCTCTTGCTGGAACACACCTAGGCTGGACTACGCCTTTGGACAAACCTTGACCTCGAACTTTCTTTGATGCCGAATCGGTTGAGTGACAGCTTTTGCTTTTCCTTTTGTCTCTTTCAATGCATATCTCTACAAAGTCATCAGCAGAAGATTCAAAATTCAACATTCAGAAGATAATAAATTTCTGATGCAATTGTTTCTGTCAAATATTGAATGCATCATAACATCGTTTCCAAGGAAATCTCTTCTAGCTTATTAACTACCTATTAGAAAGCAGACAACATGAATTTGGCAAATGCTTGATAATTCAAGAGCCATAATACGGGAGGGCTTGATGAAATTTAGAAACAATCGGAGTAAGAGAGTAGAGAGAGAGAGAGAGGTACATTTCGCTTTCGTTAAATTCATGGGTCATAATTTAGAAGTGCTTAATGCAATCTGGCTGGTTATAAAACAAGGCTAAAGCCCAAGTCTCACTATTGCCGGTAGAGCCCCGGTTTGCTTACGCCGGTCGACCGGCGAGAACCGGGATGATTTGTAGACATTTTTATACGCAGTCACACTATTTCCCGGTGCTGCCCCGGTTGAAGCCGGTCAACAGCCCGGCAGAGTACCGTCAACCCCGGACGGTTTATCCCGGTGATGCCCGGGCAGAGCCCCGGTTGTCGCCGGTAATGCCCCGGTGAAAGCCGGCATCATCCCAGCAGAGCCCTTGTATACCGTAACTCCGCCGGCACTCGCCGGTTCTATATCGGCATCAGACCCCGGCAGAGCTACGGCAACGCCCGGGTTTAACCCCAGAAGTCGCCTGTAATACCCCGGCGGAGCCCCGGTGAATGCCGGTGGGGTCCCGGCAGAGTGCCGGTTCTTTTATGTACCGTAGCTCTACCGGGACTCTGCAGGCATTCACCGGGGCGTTGCCGTAGCTCTGCCGGGGTCTGTATGGGCCCCTGTGGAGCTACGGTGCCGTCCCGGTTGTTCCCGGTTCCGTCCCGGTTGTTCCCGGTGCTGCGCCAGTCGTTACCGGTCCTTCCCAGTTAATCTTTGAGGAATTACACATTTAATACTTTCCCGATGGAGCCCCGACTGTCCCGAGTTTATCCCCAGTGGAGCCCCGGTTCATCCCGGTAGAGCCCAGGTTCATCCCGGTTCAAGCCCAAGGGTTCCGCCGGCATCATAGTGAGACTGGGCTTTTACATGTAGATATTTATACACAATCATGAAGTTCACGATTCACCGAGTTTAAACTGTTTGTTATTGGGAACCGAAGACATAATTGGCCACTCGCCAGCTGTCAATCAAACTCACGTAATAATCAATAACATTTCGTGTACTGCGGCCACATCGTCTGAAAAACAAAGACTGAGTAATGGAATAAGCGTTTTATAAAAACACAACTTAGTGGGCCGAGCGATCGCGTATTTGGCGACTGGTCTATTCTCCTGGACGCCCCCAAATCACCTGCCAGCAATTGGTGTTACCATTATTTACAAATTAAAATACAAGTACCTGAGTCATCTTTTTCGACGCTTGAATGTCTTCCAACAGTAGGGTTTGAGAAATGGTCAATTTTTGTTCTCTTCACAACCACAGTTTGTCCAGCACAAAATTGGTCTATATTTGAAAGGTTATTTTCTTCCCTTGTCAGAAATACAGCATTTAGGTCAGCCAATTTAGCTTGATTCTTGGATGTTTTTGAATATGTATAACCACTTAAGGCATTGTTATCATTTGCTGCTATATTTCCATTCTCCGTATCTGCATTAAGGTCACTTGTTGTTATATACCTCTGGTCTGTATTTGGATTAAGAGACTGGTGTGTTTTCCAGCACACAGAATGGTGCTCATCTTGTGCTGTATATGCATTTGAATTGTCAGTCGTGATTTTGTTCACACATACAGAATTGAAGCAAGCTTGTCTGATTACATCTTGATGCATAACTTCACATTCTGCCTGTTCTGATTTCACACATTCAGAGGTGAGGCCATATTGTTTGGTGTTATCTTGATCCAACTGTAAACATTGTGATCCTGTTTGTTCATGTATTAAATTGAAACCATCTTGTTTCTTGCAATCTGGATGTCTGTTTTCAAATAAAACCTGTTCTCGTTCGGCACACACAGAATAAAAATCTGTTGCCATATTACACAATTCATCAGTCTCGATTTTGACACAAACAGAGTTCAAGTCATTGATTGTTTGGTCTGAATTTAAGGTCTCTGTACTCACTCTAGGTGATATAGTGTTTATGCTCGTTTGGGTTGTGGAATTAAAGTCCTTACAAATCACACTCACGCTATCCATGTCACTTTCCCTGGTATTGCTGTCTGTCTTTCGTTTACTCATTTTGAACTTTTTGGAGGTCGCGAGAGGACTTTACTGTGTACGCGTCATTCTGAAATATCCATTCGAAGGAAGATTCATGAGACAAGATAAGGTCCCGACAGTAATAAATGTGTACAAATATTGCCGATAGCTTGACAGTTTCAATCATGAAAACTAATCTTGATATTTTTATTATTTTTTTAAACAGTTTATGTAATACAAGAGCTGTCAGAGGACAGCGCGCTCGACTATTCCAGTGCTTGACAGTATAACGTAAGCCATCATGGAGAGGGGGGGGTATAATGTGGGTGTGTGATCATTTAATAGATGATCTTTCAAAAATAAGAAAACAAAATTATTTTTTTCTTGGCGGGGGGGGGGGGGGGTCTGGGGAGGTTGAGGGGGGGGGGGGGTATTATGTGGGTGGGTGATCATTTAATAGATGATCTATCAAAAATAAGAAAAACAAAAAAAAAATGGGGGGGGGGGGGTCTGGGGGCGTGGGGGATGGTTTGGACGAAGTGCATTGTGGTATGTCAGGTAAGTGTTGTTTTGTCAAACTTTAACATAGATTTATCAATAATATTCATATTCTAAGTATAAAAGGGGCTATAATTCTGTCAAAATGCTTGATACAGTTGTCTGCTCTTGTTTATAGGTTAGGGTCATGTTGGTAAAAAGTATGCAAAATATGAAAGAACAAGGGCTGTTTGTAAAACATGCATGCCCCCCATATGGGCTCTACGTTGTATTGACAGCCATTGTGTGATTATGTTTTTTGTCACTGTGACCTTGACCTTTGACCTAGTGACCTGAAAATCAATAGGGGTCATCTGCGAGTCCTGATCAATCTACCTTTCAAGTTTCATGATCCTAGGCATAAGCGTTCTTGAGTTATCATCCGGAAACCATTTTAATATTTCGGGTCACCGTGACCTTGACCTTTGACCTAGTGACCTCAAAATCAATAGGGGTCATCTGCCAGCCATTATCAATCTACCTATGAAGTTTCATGATTCTAGGCATAAGCGTTCTTGAGTTATCATCCGGAAACCATTATACTATTTGGGTCACCGTGTCCTTGACCTTTGACCTCGTGACCTGAAAATCAATAGGGGTCATCTGCAAGTCATGATCAATGTACCTATGAAGTTTCATGGTCCTAGGCATAAGCGTTCTTGAGTTATCATCGGAAACCATTTTACTATTTCGGGTCACTGTGACCTTGACCTTTGATATAGTGACCTAAAAATCAATAGGGGTCAACTGCGAGTCATGATCAATCTACCTATCAAGTTTCATGATCCTAGGCATAAGCGTTATTGAGTCATCCTCCGGAAACCATTTTACTATTTCAAGTCACCGTGACCTTGACCTTTGACCTTGTGACCTGAAAATCAATAGGGGTCATCTGCGAGTCATTATCAATCTACCTATCAAGTTTCATGATCCTAGGCATAAGCGTTCTTGAGTTATCATCCGGAAACCATTTTACTATTTCAGGTCACCGTGACCTTGACCTTTGACCTAGTGACCTGAAAATCAATAGGGGTCATCTGCCAGCCATTATCAATCTACCTATGAAGTTTCATGATTCTAGGCATAAGCGTTCTTGAGTTATCATCCGGAAACCATTATACTATTTGGGTCACTGTGTCCTTGACCTTTGACCTCGTGACCTGAAAATCAATAGGGGTCATCTGCAAGTCCTGATCAATCTACCTATCAAGTTTCATGATCCTAGGCATAAGCGTTCTTGAGTTATCATCCGGAAACCATTTTAATATTTCGGGTCACCGTGACCTTGACCTTTGACCTAGTGACCTCAAAATCAATAGGGGTCATCTGCGAGTCATTATCAATCTACCTATGAAGTTTCATGATTCTAGGCCCAAGCATTCTTGAGTTATCATCCGGAAACCACGTGGTGGACCGACCGACCGACTGACATGAGCAAAGCAATATACCCCCTCTTCTTCGAAGGGGGGCATAAATATGTCAAGGGACACAGGAAATATTTGGGGTAGTACGAAAACTTTAACATAGATTTATCAATAATATGCATATTCTAAGCATAAAAGGGGCAATAATTCTTTCAAAATGCTTGATACAGTTGTCTGCTCTTATTTATAGGTTGGGGTCATGATGGTAAACAAGTATGCAAAATATATTGAAAGAAAAATGTCAAGGGACACAGTAAATATTTGGGGTAGTACGCAAACTTTAACATAGATTTATCCATAATATGCATATGCTAAGTATAAAAGGGGCCATAATTCTGTCAAAATGCTTGATACAGTTGTCTTCTCTTGTTTAAAGGTTGGGGTCATTACGGTTAACAAGTATGCAAAATATGAAAGAAATATGTCAAGGGACACAGGAAATATTTGGGGTAGTACGCAAACTTTAACATACATTTATCAACAATATGCATATTCTAAGTATAAAAGGGGCAATAATTCTGTCAAAATGCTGGATACAGTTGTCTGCTCTTGTTTATAGGTTGGGGTCATGATGGTTAACAAATATGAAAAATATGAAAGCAATATGTCAATGGACACAGGAAATATTAGGGGTAGTATGCAAACTTTAACATAGATTTATCAATAATATGCATATTCTAAGTATAAAAGGGGGCAATTATTCTGTCAAAATGCTTGACACAGTTGTCTGCTCTTGATTATAGGTTGGGGTAATGATGGTTAACAAGTATGCAAAATATGAAAGCAATATGTCAAGGGACATTGAAAATATTTGGGGTAGTACGCAAACTTTAACATTTGCACGCAAACGGACACAGGAACGGCAACGCTGACGCCGGGAAGAGTAGGATAGCTCCACTTTATATATTTTATATATAATAGTCGAGCTAAAAAACCATATTCCTTACTAAATAATAGATCATCTACCATTTTAAAAGTTCAGACTAAACTAGGCCTTGTCATAATAGTAACTACCGGTAATACCTTTCCAAGTTGTAACAATAAGCAAGTTATAACGATGACAAATCGGACTCTTAGGCAGGGTTTTAAATAAGACTTGTTTACGGAAGCCAACTTGCATTTTAAGTATGGCCCTGGTCATGAATACCGGATAATGCTTACTGTGCAATAAACGCCTATCCCTGAATGATTCAAATAAAAGAATACTTACTTCTACAAACATTTTAATATTTACTTTTGCATGGTGTGGAAACTATATATCGTGACATTGTTAAATGTGTTCCTTTTAGTTTCTTTATATTGTTACATCAGAAAGCAATAGCGATGACAAATAATGTTAATTAACATTTTGTTGAGTCCCAATTAACAAACTAAGGGATATATTTTTTTCTTGGTATGGACAATTTTTTCGACTATGAAAAATAGCGGTCATGAACATGGCTTCAAGCGAATGAATTAGTAAACAATAAGCATGCATTGTAGTTTTTACCTTAGCATATCAATATTTTATGAAAATAAAATAATTTTTCGCTGACAAACAGATGAATAGAAAAACCACATAATTTTAAGATTTGTAACAGAAACCTTATTTTCTCATCAAAAGAAGCATTACATTTGTATTGTCATAAATGAAAGTTTTATTTTCACTTTAAACTATACTTAAATGTTGGTTTACTAGCAATCAAATTTCATGATGTCAGTTTCATAATGGTCGAGACAGAGACCCCTAGATTACTCCATTTATTGGTATGACATCCTAATGATGACATAGTTTCCACGCGGCGTCTTAAAATTCGGCCCCAACTATCTACAATTTGGTAAAAAGTGGTAATGTGTTTGTACTAGATTATGATACATCTTATTCGAATTGTTATTTACTTGCAACATTTTGCCGACACTTAATAACACATTTCATAGTGTGTATAAGTTACAATTTGTTTATCAAGAAATAAATTACATGCTTATTTAATAATTTACAGATAAAACACATAAAATGACCGCTAAAGATATGCAGGCAGTAGTCACGGGTGCTTGTCAACTTGTACCAACCCATTCCCACAACTATTTGTACATTCGGTCATGTGGACTTAGAAAAATTCAAGTTACCTACTTAAATGTATTAACATAATGATAATTGGAAAAATGAAATGAAAAATAAACATCACAGCACTGGCATATCAATTATATAATTTCAATTTTATAATTTTACTTACATGTACATACAAAGCACAAAGCAATTTTCATTATTTGGAAAATTTCTATGACAAATATTTCCTTTTCATTAAATTATATGACAACTCAGAATTTAACTACAAATGTCAACAGACTGGCCACAAAGATATATAAATCAATGAAAAAGCACTAGTATGTATTAATTTGATCGGGAACGAACAGTTAATTAATACCCCAATTACAACGATCTGATTTGCATAAAATGTTTTCGTTTGGCCGTAAACACTATTTACATATTTCACTGTCATTAATCACTCTTTTTGCGATGGATTAGTGAAGGAGCAAATGCTACTTCCGAGGTGGTGCTAAGAACCGTATGTTGATTTTTCAACATATTTCGCATTATTTAAAATATCGGGCAATGTAGTGCGATTCAGCGAAGATACATTCATCTACATTGTACAAACTGATAAAATGAAAGACATGCAATCACAACCCATTTGGAAACATGGGGACCTTTATAACCTGTGTCAGTTGGGAAAGCTTTTTGTAAGCATATCAATGTCTTTTGCCTGTGTGACAAGCATATTGTCAACCAATGAAATTGCCAACGACATGAAACGATTGCTCTGAACATGTACAAAGTATTGCATGCACAAAACTTTTGAAATTTCGTCAATCTAACAGATACATTTGAATTGAAAACTTGTAATATGAAAGACATCTTCACAATATTTATGCAACACACGTTTCTTCATAATTATGTAGTATTAACTTTATCGATTATATTTAACTTGGAATGAAGAAAATAGATGGAACGTTCAACCTAGGATACTACACAGAAAGTACGGTCAGCAACGAAAATTAAAACAGCTGAAAATGTGCATTGACGCCACCTCCTGCCATAAGTGCCATCTCCTTGGCATTGGCTCCATTTCATATGGAAAAAATTAAAATAATATATGAGATCCACAATAAGACTACCAGTATGTATGTCTTTATGCATACAGTGACTGGTATATATAGAAAGCAATTGTTTAATGGCATAAGCGTATCAATCTGCTGGAAAATTTTTCGTCAAACAGGCAAAAAACTTCGATTTGCTTTCAAAAAGTCCACCATGGAACAAGTTATAAAGGGTGGCAGACTTTTCTCCCCCAAGACGTTTCCTCCCCAGACGTTTCACCCCCAAAATGGGGGTGAAACGTCTGCATAATATGTAAATGTATATTAGCAGTAGTTATTTGTAATAAAGTGAAAATAAAGTATTAGTAATTTAATTGAGTGCATTTTATGTGTAAAAATATGATGTTAGTTGAGTCCTGACTAATTAAAATATTAATTAATGATTTTATATGGTTGTTTAGGTTAATTATAACTATTGTATAAATCAATTGAGTAAAAGCACACCTTTGATGTTCTTTGATGGTCATTGATGGTCATTGTAAGTGTAATAGTATGTTACAAATTAAACAATTATAACTATTGTATAAATCAATTGAGTAAACAAACACCTTTTTTTAATGATAATTTTAAGTGGAATGGTATGTTACAAAGTAAAGAATTACTATTATTGAATTAATGAATTCAAGTTGCTACAAACAAATCTATAATTTAAGCTTAATAAGATATTTTCCATTACTTGTTCATTAACAGTGATTGAATTTTTATCATTCATAGTGTATTTTTAAACCGTGTCCATGCACAGCATGGACAGTTTCATTTTATGAGTTTTTTTTTAATTAATAAAAAATCCAGTTTTGAAGTAAAATCAATTTAAATGATGCTATTATAATCAGAAAATTTGAATACGGAAAAATGTTTATTATTTTAATAAAACATCTTTGTGCTTCTCGTGAAAATTTAACAAAATGTCACTTACGCTACTTTTTACATTCAGAAAATGACATTCGTTCGTTATGTCAATTTCGAAAATTGGATAAAAACATTATTTTTACCAAAAAGGTTGACTTAATATTTTATCAGTTGATGTATGTCACCTTAATAAACACAAAAATGAAAAAAGTAAAAATGTATAAAAATGTCAGTTACATGACTAATATTACATTCAGTAGGCGATATGTTTTAATTATAATTTGTAAAACTAGATAAATACAACATATAAAACTGCATATTATGCACTTTTGATAAAACACAATTTATTCCCAAATTGATGTCTTATTCTCAATTCACATAATGCAGTGTTATAATGAAGATAAGCCATAAGTTCTGATTTTTAAGAATGAATAATAACTATAACATATTTTGATTTTTATTTTGAGTAAATAAAGTTGTTATATGACATTAAAATTATAATTTATTACAGCCAGTATTGAATTGTAGTTCTCAAAAATAATTTTGATAAATAACTATCAGTGTGTCATAGATCTTTATTAATACCATTTACCTTCCAATTTAAAAATTAATTTAATTTGTAGCCAAAAAAATGTGACAGCATTTTCATCATTTGGCTAATATTAAATAACAACCACACCTACCATTATACAAGATATTAGGCACTTAGGGTGCAATAAACAAGCATTGATTAGATTAGCAAGTGTAGTACAACAGATAACAGCTAGATTATGGGTGCAATATACAGGCCCTTTAATCAGCATTGATGAGATTAGGTGACAGGGGGATAAGATGAGATTAGCACATTATTATGCAAAAAAACGTTTTTAAATAGTTTATCACTGTATTAAATATTATTAATGAATAGATTTGATTTGACTTAATTGATAGTTTTATATATGGAACAGAACAGAACAGAAAGTTTAATCATATAACTTGAACATTTACAGTTCATCGTTACATATACAAAACTGACAATGTTCTATAGAGTTCTATTTAAATCCGCCTCAGGAAAAATAATAAACACACACTATTGCACTTTTCAACTATATTATACTTTTATTACACTATAGTTATTTAAATAGTTCACAATATACTTTACTTTTCATATAAAGCATTAAAACAACTCTTTTCTATTATTCCTATTGTTGCTATAAAATATTTCCATGTCTATGCTGCTTTCTCTATAAAACCTAAAATTTAACTGAACTAAAACAAAGCTTATTCTAACAGCTATTTTAAATATCAAAACATCTATTCAATTTGCTACAGGAAACAAGAGCATGGTGAAAATAATTCTCTATCAACAGAGTGATATTTAAAGTAAACAACAGGCAACACAATGTTGTTATTAATTTCATGGTTAAATGCTATCCATTAATTTCCCTGCAGAACAGACAATATATAAGCAATAAGCACATGCATAGTAATGCGAAAGTGACCAAACTAGTACATAAAAAGGTGTTATATATAATATACATTTAGTTTGTTTAACAGTATACAATTTTATGAAATATTTTATAATTCGTACATAGCGATTTATATATAATGGGTATCGCCCTAGTTCCCCGTACACAGCTGAATTAGCGGTACTCATTTGACACCCAGTATTCGTTTCAAAAATCTTACTTCGCAATTAAAAAAATCCGACAACGTCCCCATATGTCTTACACATAATTTCACTTCATCATACATAGACCGAATAATTTTTAACAATCTACCGTTTATTCCGCTCTTAATAAGCTTGTACCATAGTCCGTTTCGATATATTGAATCATAACATTTCATAAGGTCGATATAGCAGCAGTATAGTTTCTTTTTAGTACTAAGTTGTTTATCTATAAAAGACTTTAGTAGGAAAATAGCATCCACAGTGCTATAATTGGTTTTCAATTTGAATCCAAACTATGGTAGTCATAGATGCATCTGTTGTATTTTACTGTGACATCCAATCATTTTATTATATACATACATATAAATGCATGAAAAAAATAAAATTGTTGACAATTATATAGTTTATTTATTTATCATATTTAACTGTTACAAGGAAAACAGTTTTGAAATTAATATAAATGTGATTTAACCATTTAATCAATTCACCAATGGACCCTATTTAATTGGATTAATTGGATTAAAAACAACAAACAACTACAGTTCCTCAACACTAATGATTTACATGCATTCCATTCACAGTTAAACCAAACAAATAATCAAACAAGCTGCTTCATAAATAAAGTTAATTGAACACTTCATAAACAAAATAATTATTTTGATAATAAATCAAGAATAAACTTCAACCAAACAATCATACATTTACTGGGTGGGGTGGGGGGTGGGGGGGGGGGGGGGGGGGTGGGGGAAACGTCTGCACTTAAACCAAAGTGGGGGGGGGGGGGGGGGGGGGGAAACGTCTGGGGAGGAAACGTCTTGGGGGAGAAACGACTAGGGGAGGAAACGTCTTGGGGGTGAAACGTCCGGAATCCGTTATAAAAGTCCCCATGTTTTCAAATGGGTTGTGATTGTATGTTTCTGTACATTGTAGATGAATTACTCTTCTGAATCGCACTACATTGCCTGATGTTTGAAATAATGCAAAATATGTTGAAAACAAATATAAAATCCACTCACCCTGAAGAATTATCCTTGAAATTTCAAAACATCTGGTCCTTAGCGCCACCACCAAAGTATCATGGGCTTCTTTATCAATGCATCCCCAAAAGAGGTGGCAACCGTGATTAACGGCCGTGTTGTTACTCACATGTATATGAGGAAGTGTTAGATGCGCATGCAGAGTCTAACATTTCAGTAATGTTAATTACAAAAACATGACGTAGTTTTTACTGCTCAATTTTATTTAAGCTCTCTTTTATTTTCAGGTTTTAATTCTATTACAAAAAACTTTTGCTCTTTAATTATTTTATAAAATACCAGACATTCGGACCGGCAACATAGGATTTTCAATCGTAACGTTCAGTCCAACGGTCCGTCACTTTTGAGAATGTTTTTGTCTAACCAAAGTCAAATCATACCATGGTCAACCAAACCTATTTTGGTCAAGTGTTTTTTGGTGAACTTTTTTAATGTCCATTCGTACCAGAAAATTAAATGCTATATGCTTATTGAGTTGTGGAAAATTTCCATAAAGTTGTTAAATCACAAATATTTTATAAATACTGTATAGGACTATGGATAATTATAAGCATAATTATTAACTGTTGGCCTTTACATTTGTTGCTTTTTTCAAATGTTAATTTTCTGTAATAATAATTAATAATCGATTGTCGAGGTGTCAAACCGTCATCTTGAAAATAGTTTCTTGTTGAGCCATGTATTCTGATTGGCTATTCCAATTTCAAGAGTTGCATACAATAATTATCCTTTAAACTGACATTTCAGGGGGGATAATGTCTTGTGAAAAAATGTAAACAGATGATGTTATATGACAAGAGCTGTTAGTGGACAGCGCGCACAACTATTCGAGTGCTTGACAGTATAAGGTAAGCCATCATGGGGAAAGTGTTCATATTTAATAAGGTCAAGGTAATATAGTCATATTCTAAGTGGAAGAGGACCATAATTGAAATATATTGATCGCTTGTGTTTTAAAGAAGTTGTACTTTATAGAAGATTTTGAGTTCAGGTACATTTTCCACAATCTTTATCTATCTATACTGTCTAACCCCCCTTGCGGGTATTCTTGAACATTTGTAAAGACATAAAACAAACCAATAAGATTTTATTTTAAGTTTGATAGCAATAGCTTGGGTGGGATGGTTGGACCATCCTTCAAAAATAAAGCAAATAAATATTTGTGGATTTATTTACCATGTTTTAAAGAAAACAAGAGCTGTCACCATAGGATGACTTATGCCCCCTATAGACGCTTGATAGAAGTTGTGTGCTTTTTTCAAAACCTAAACACAGATTTCGAAACCTAAACGCGGACCCTAAGTTCAATGACAAGGTCACAGGTGTCAAAATTTGTATGCATATGGAAAGGCCTTGTCCATATACAAATGCATATCAAATATGAAGGTTATATCTGAAGGAACATAGAAGTTATGAGCATTTTTTTTAAAACCTAAACGCAGATTTTGAAACCTAAACGCGGACCCTTTCTTCAAGGTCAAGGGCACAGGGGTCAACATTTTTGTGCGTATGGAAAGGCCTTGTCCATATACACATGCATACCAAATATGAAGGTTATATCTCAAGGGACATAGTAGTTATGAGCATTTTTCGAAACCTAAATGCAGATTTCGAAACCTAAACGCGGACCCTAAGTTCAAGGTGAAGGTCACAGGGGTCAAAATTTGTGTGCGTATGGAAAGGCCTTGTCCATATACACATGCATACAAAATATGAAGGGTATATCTCAAGGGACATAGAAGTTATGAGCATTTTTTGAAACCTAAACGCAGCTTTCGAAACCTAAATGCGGACCCTAAGTTCAAGGTCAAGGTCACTGGGGTAAAATTGTTTGTGCGTATGGAAAGGCCTTGTCCATATACACATGCATACCACATATGAAGGGTATATCTCAAGGGACATAGAAGTTATGAGCATTTTTAGAAACCTATACGCAGATTTCGAAACCTAAACGCGGACCCTAAGTTCAAGGTCAAGGTCACAGGGGTCAAAATTTGTGTGCGTATGGAAAGGCCTTGTCCATATACACATGCATACCAAATATGAAGGTTATATCTCAAGGGACATAGAAGCTATGAGCAATTTTCGAAACCTTAACGCAGATTTCGAAACCTAAACGCGGACCCTAAGTTCAAGGTCACAGGGGTAAAAATTTGTGTGCGTATGGAAGGTCCTTGTCCATATACACATGCATACCAGATATGAAGGTTATATCTCAAGGGATATAGATGTTATGAGAATTTTTTGAAACCTAAACACAGATTTCGAAACCTAAACGCGGACCCTAAGTTCAAGGTCATGGTCACAGGGGTCAAAATTTGTGTGCGTATGGAAAGGCCTTGTCCATATACACATGCATACCAAATATGAAGGTTATATCTCAAGGGACATAGAAGTTATGAGCATTTTTTCGAAACCTAAACGCAGATTTCAAACCTAAACGCGGACCCTAAGTTCAAGGTGAAGGTCACAGGGGTAAAAATTTGTGTGCGTATGGAAAGGCCTTGTCCATATACACATGCATACCAAATATGAAGGTTATATCTCAAGGGATATAGATGTTATGATAATTTTTTTAAACCTAAACGCAGATTTCGAAACCTAAACGCGGACCCTAAGTTCAAGGTCAAGGTCACAGGGGTCAAAATTTGTGTGCGTATGGAAAGGCCTTGTCCATATACACATGCATACCAAATATGAAGGTTATATCTCAAGGGACATAGAAGTTATGAGCATTTTTTCGAAACCTAAACGCAGATTTCAAACCTAAACGCGGACCCTAAGTTCAAGGTCAAGGTCACAGGGGTAAAAATTAGTGTGCATATGGAAAGGCCTTGTCCATATACACATCATGCTTACCAAATATGAAGGTTATATCTCAAGGGACATAAAAGTTGAGCATTTTTCGAAACCTAAACTCAAAGTGTGACGGAAAGACAGACAGACAGACGGACAGTCCGATCACTATATGCCCCCTTTTCTTAGAAAGGGGGCATAAAAACAAGAGATGTGTTTGTCGGAAACAAAATGCCCCTTATTGCGCTGCTTTGAAGCCATAAATTTGACCTTTGACCTTGAAGGATGACCTTGACCTTTCACCACTCAAAATGTGCAGCTCCATGAGATACACATGCATGCCAAATATAAATTTGCTATCTTTAATATTGCAAATGTTATGACCAAGGTTTAAGTTTTGTGACAGACACACAGAATGACAGACAGACAGGCCAAAACCAATAAACCCCCGATCATTCAATCCGGGGACATAACAATTCTGTTTGGGTGGGGGGTGGGTGGGCGTGAAGAGGGGGGGGGTATTATGTGTGGGTGTGGTTATTTATTAGATGATTCAAAAATAAAAAAAGGAAAAACAAATATATTTTTTTGTTGGGGGGGGGATCTGGGGTGGGGCGTGGGGGATGGTTTGGGTGGAGTCCATTGTGGTATGTCAGGTAAGTGTTGTTATGTCAAAGTATGAATCAAATCTGATCATAAATAAAGAAATTATGGCGGTCAAGGTCAAATTCAACTTGCCAGGTACAGTACCCTCATGATAGTAAGAGTGTATTTGAAGTTTGAAAGCAATAGCCTTGATACTTAAGAAGTAAAGTGGATCTAAACACAAAATTTAACAAAATATTCAAAGTTAATATTACAACAAATGGCCATAATTCCGTTAAAATGCCAACCAGAGTTACGCAATTTGCGCTGTACAGTCCTTACGATAGTTAGCATGTTTTCCAAGTCTGGAAGCAATAGCTATGATACTTTAGGAGTAAAATGGACCAAAACACAAAACTTAACCAAATGTTAAATTATCTAAGTATAAAAGGGGCCATAATTCTGTCAAAATGCCAGTCAGAGTTACATAACTTTGCTTGCACAGTCCCCTTTTGATAGTCAGTAAGTGTTGCAAGTATGAAAGCAATAGCTTTGATACTTTAGGAATAAAGCAAACCTAAACACAAAACTTAACCAAATTTTCAATATTTTAAGTTTGAAAAGAAAACATAATTTTTTACAAAATGCTTCATACAGTTGTCTGCTCTTGTTTATAGATTGTGGTCATGTTGGTAAAGAAGTATGCAAAATATAAAAGCAATATGACGCAAACTTTAACATAGATTTATCAATAGTATGCATATTCTAAGTGGAAAGGGCAATAATTCTTACAAAATGCTTGTTACAGTTGTCTGCTCCTGTTTATAGAATGGGGTCATGTTGGTAAAGAAGTATGCATCATATGAAAGCAATATGTCAAGGGACAATATTTGAGGTGGTACGCTAACTTAAACATAGATTTATCAATAATATGCATATTCTAAGTGGAAAAAGGGCCATAATTCTTACAAAATGCTTGATACAGTTGTCTTCTCTTGTTTATAGGTTGGTGTCATGTTGGTAAAGAAGTGTGCAAAATGTAAAAGCAATATGTCAAGGGACATAGGAAATATTTGAGGTGGTACACAAACTTTTAACATTCCAACGCTCACGGGGTGAGTAGGATAGCTCCACTATATATATTTCATATATAATAGTCAAGCTAAAAAGTACTAATAAATAAACGATTTTATTATACTTCGGAACACTTTATGCACAAAATAGAAAAGAGGAAATATTTGATGCATCATAATATATTGACCCAATTTGTCACATTCTTGATCAGCAAAACAACATGGTAACTGTGTCAAAACATTTCCCATAATGTATTGCTACATATGCAAACTTTCTATCACAGTATTTTATGCGATATACAGTACTAGTACATACCTGTTCTTAAAGTACACTTTACTCAACAAGAACCTGCCACAGGTGGAAGTAACGTACCCTGGATAGTATTTTTTTTTTGGAGCCCAATATATTCAAATAAATATATAAAATCATGTTTGATGGGGAAAAAATGACAAAGAGCCATGAAAAAAAAAAATCCCGACCCTCTGATATTGGTATCATAACAAGGTCATTAACTAGAATTTATCATAGACCTGTCTTCGCTGGCCGCAAAAATGTCAAAAGTAGCTTTAATCAAAAGCATCCATTGATCCTCCTATGGGCAATTGGACAACCTTTCAAAAAAAGTTAACTTCAAAAATATCTGTCCAGCCGTTAACTCACAGTCGGTCAAAAAACGAGCAATATTTCGAGTCCGTTTGTCAACCCGAATAAATCTTCTACAGACTTTCAAACAATATTTTTGAGTTTTTGCCTCTTAATCGATAGCTCGCGTCCTATTCCTTTGAAACAACGAAGCTAGTCAAATAATGCATGCATATGCAACCACTTACCCCTAAAAACTAATTCCAAAATGTTATATTTTCTTTGCAACAACTGTTTTAACTCTAAATTTGATTTACTTGAAAACGAAAGAAGCCATCGCTCTTGAACCCGGCTTAGCAGTGAATTACACTGACAGAGCCAGGCACATAAATATGCAATCAACAACAACAACGATGTTTTAATAAATGTGAATAAATGGAAATTACTTTTCATTCTGATTGTTTTGGAATAAGTTTTTAGGGGTAAGTGGTTGCATATGCATGCATTATTTGACACGCTTCGTTGTTTCAAAGGAATAGGACGGGAGCTATCAATTAAGGGGCAAAAACTAAAAAATATTGTTTGAAAATCTGTAGAATATTCGTGTTGACAAACGGACTCGAAATATTGCTCGGTTTTCGACCGACTGTGAGTTAACGGCTGGACAGATATTTTTGAAGTTAACTTTTCTTGAAAGGTTGTTCAATTGCCCATAGTAGGATCAAGGGATGCTTTGGATTAAAGCTATTTTTGACATTTTTGCGGCCCGCGAAGACAGGTCTATAATAAAGTCTAGTTAATGACCTTGTTATAATTCCAATATCAGAGGGTGGGGATTTTTTTTTTCATGGCTCTTTGTCAATTTTTTCTCATCAAACATGATTTTATACATTAATTTGAATATATTGGGCTCCTAAAAAATATATATATGAAAAATACTATCCTGGGTACGTTACTTCCACCTGTGGAACCTGCCATATCCTCTGTGTGCCTAATTTCGATCAGGTGCCTAATTTCGATCAGGTTCCTAAGTTGGATCAGTTTTTTATGACGTATTTTCGAAGGGTGCTGGAGGTTTCGGTAAATGACAAGTTCGGTAAATTGATTTATATAGTAAATGCCCACTCTGGATCAGCAGACGATTTATTTCCTCTTACGGAGGAATCCGAGATAGCCGATGTCAATCGGGACTCCTCGGACAATTCCGCCATATCGGCGATCGTGGTGTAGCCCACTGTCCGATGCGTTCAGATTGAGCCGATGTATCACGATTGAGTAAATGCCGTGGAGGTTTCGGTAACTTGGTCTTTATAGAGGTGGTATACCTACAACGAGGTGTTAATGACACCTATTATTGGCTTACAACAACATTTGAGGCGTTTATTTGCAAACTGTGGATTAATTTTGAGTTGAGTAATTAATGCTATGCCTACGGTAAAGAATTAAGGGAAATGAATGAGCTACCTCTGAAAAACGTAAACGTAGTTTGCCAACATAATGAATATGAAACCAAAGCTCTTGCCACGTGGAGGCCACCTCTTGTAAGAGCCAAATGTTGAATTTTATATTACATGTTTTATTATTTCTTTCTGGTTGAGAAAAACACAAGAAAAAAACTATATATAAAATCTAATACGTGCACGTAATTAATAAAAAGTAATATAATGATACGCGTTATGTTTTATAATTATGTTAAGTGCGCGAGCCATTGAACGTTGAGTTAAGCGAAGAGATACACATAATTGAAAACTTATAAAAATGACATCTAACACAACGCCAGCAGAATGAATACACTGTGTAATAGCAAGCTGCTGTGATGATCACTATCTTATCAACTTAATACACAGGCACCTGGCTACTGTACTGGAACAATGGATTTTACGGCCAAAATAACTGGTATCATTTTTAGCCTGAACAAATCCGTTGAATAAAAAAATAACAACTGATTGACTTTGTAATCCGTTTTATTAACATATATTATAAATAAGCAACAAGTAAAACATGGATACAATATATATATATATATATATATATATATATATATATATATATATATATATATTAGGGATGCAAGAGGTTAACCGGTTAACTTACCGAAACGACCAGTTAACCGGTTACATTTTCGAGAAAAGGTTAACTTGACAGAAAAAAAAGTATGCTTTTTTTCTTGGAATAATTCTCTCTTTTTTATTATAAAATTCGTACGATTTTTAGTTTTGCGCGCGACATACTGCCAATTTGCGCTGGCGACTAGTAAGACCAACATGCCGCACCGTCGATGGTAGTAAATAACGTATCAACAAACAAGGAAATAAAGCAAACTAGAAATGGCGCGGCAGAGGCCGACGCGTATCCCCACGCCGAATGTTTGACCTAGGTGTGCCCCAGGGTTGGTAATGGGGCCATGCATAGCTGAGATTGACCGTATTGTCATAAGAGAAGTTCATCATCAATTAGAAGTGAATTGGTGTAGAAATGAAGAAGTTATAGTAAAAGGCAATTTTGGGTGGGTGTGACATATGTGGGCAGGGCGCCCCAGGGTTGGTAATGGGGCCATGCATAGTTGAGATTGACCGTATTGTCATAAGAGAGGTTCAGTATCAATTTGAAGTGAATCGGTGTAGAAATGAAGAAATTATAGTAAAAGGCAATTTTGGGTGGGTGTGGTCTATGTGGGCGGGGCGCCCCAGGGTTGGTAATGGGGCCATGCATAGTTGAGATTGACTGTATTGTCATAAGAGAAGTTCAATATCAATTTGAAGTGAATCGGTGTAGAAATGAAGAAATTATAGTAAAGGCAATTTTGGGTGGGTGTGGTCTATGTGGGCGGGGCCCCAGGGTTGGTTATGGGAACATGCATAGTTGAGATTGACCCTAATGTCATAAGAGAAGTTCAGTATCAATTTGAAGTGAATCCGTGTAGAAATGAAAAAATTATAGTAAATGGAATTTTTTGGTGGGTGTGGCCTATGTGGGCGGGCGCCCCAGGGTTGGGATTGGGGCCATGCATAGTTGAGATTGACCCTAATGTCATAACAAAAGTTCAGTATCAATTTGAAGTGAATCCGTGTAGAAATGAAAAAATTATAGTAAATGGAAATTTTTGGTGGGTGTGGCCTATGTGGGTGGGGCGCCCCAGGGTTGGGAATGGGGCCATGCATGGTTGAGATTGACTGTATTGTCATAGGTGAGGTCCAGTATCAATTTGAAGTGAATCGGTGTAGAAATAAAGAAGTAAATGTAAAATAACCTAAAAAAATGAGTGATAATTTCTGACGCGGCCCCACCCCAACCCCTATAACTTTTGACCCAGGGGTCAGATCAAAATTCCAAATAGTGCACCGTCGCACATATGCTCATAGCTACCATGTGTGTAAATTTCAAGGTTCTAGTGCTTTTAGTGTAGGAGGAGATAGTGGCCAGGACGGACGGACGGACAGACGGACGGACGGACGGACGGCGGAGATCACCACAATATCCCCACCTTTTTTTCAAAAAGCGTGGGGATAATAAGTCCCTTTTTGATAACAAACAGGGGGCGCGTTTTGATAATTGACACTTTTGATTGGTTTAATTCAAGAAAATTTAACAAGCGAACTGCGGGGAATGGGGGCTATTAGCGAAGACACAATGGACACGTTTATCGAACTCGCGATAAAATTCAGTTGAGACATTGGATGGTTTATTTTGATGTTTTATTTACCAATATTCAACACTGATTGCTCGCGAAAATAAAGTATTTATAAGTAACAGTTTTATCAAGAATTGCATTCGAAGTTAAAATCGTGTCGACGTAACGTCGTATTTGTTCAATAAGAAATTAAAATAATTGTTAGTAATTTACGTCATCCTAGATGCCACCACTACCGTCTGAGACAAGTTTTATTTAAGAATGCAAATAATTAAACAAATTTAATACATAAGCATTTATTATAAAATTAAAACAGAATAAACCAAGAAACACACCATTTGTGAGCGATACGACGCGTACGTAATCTAAGCGACCGAATCAAAAATAAGTCTATGACACGTGAAAATGAACATAGTGTAATTCTTCAATTGTTTACTCATATCCTTTTTCGCAGGAAAAATAAATGCAATATATGGGAAAAATTTACAAATTTTTAAAAATAAATGTAACATTACATTTTATTAAGAAACAGACATGTTATCAACGCAAGCGATCTGAAATTACTTTCGTTTCGAGAGTACAGGTATGAGCGTTATGACATTGTTTACGTATGCTTTAACATTTTAATTTTAACTACTTAGGGTGTTTCGGTTAACCGGTTACGGCAAACGATTAACCGGTTACTAATTTTTGTAACCTCTTGCAACCCTAATATATATATATGACATATTTGAATATTTCATGTCATTTAAAAAAAATGATGGAGTAGTCACATATTAATAAGATAAATTTATGACACAGTACAATATTAATACGACACATTATTATCATTCAGATTTTTCGCATGCTGATTTAATTTCATCTCTAATAAAAATGAGATACATTTATGACACAGTACAATTAAATGTGATTAAATGTATATATATATATATATATACGACATATTTAAATATATCATGTCTTTTAAAAAAAATGAGGGAGTAGTCACATATTAATAAGAATCATTTTTGACACAGTACAATATTAATACGACACATTATTATCATTCAGATTTTCCGCATGCTGAATATGTTGCCCAGCTCTTGCCATGTGAAGGCCACCTCTTGTAAGAGCCATATGATTACTTTTTTTTATCTGATACGCTTTAATTAAGGTTTTTATCAACTAATTGTTTAAAAACATATATAAAATACAAAACGATCATGACCTAAAGATAAACTTTTAATATATAATTTACCTCCCTTGATTAGAATATTGATAGGTTGCAAGCATGGATAATTAATATTAACACTTTGCAAACATCTCTAAGTTGATAAAATCAACTCCGTACATTTAAACAGATAATTTAATTAGTGCCAAACAACTCAATTAATGTACACGCTTACCGACAAAAGGTGCGATAATCCCTATTTATACCAATTTACCGAAACCTCCACGGCATTTACAATATAAATCAATTTACCGAACTTGTCATTTACCGAAACCTCCATAACCCTTTTCCAATACCAGCACTTACATCACGCGCCAGCCTTCCTGCGAAAACTCATAACAGAAGTTTTAATTCCGTCAACATCTCGTAAAAATGCAATTTTAAACAGGTCTTTATGAATAACAAAGCTCAAATTATGTCAATTATCGATACCTCATTTTTGATGCATTTATCGCACTTATATTCTTTAAATCACCATTAAATTCATAAAACATCAATCACAATACTCTTTTCTAAATTGCCAGGGACGCTGCAGTATTCAGGGGAGGTAAGATAATTCTCCGTAAATAAGCGCTTTGTTTACCTGGGGCTCATAAGGGGGCATTCATAAATTAGATCGACGCATTACATTATTAAAAGACGTCCATTTAAGACGTTTATTGTTAAATTTAAGCTCTTTACTGCAGCGCAATTGCCACGAAAAACTGGCTTTTAGAAGGGGTGAGACATTCCTATGTCCACATTGTGTTTAGGAAAAATATCGGTTTATAATGTAAATATGTTTGGCATTTTTACAAATGTGTGTTTATGAGCGTTTAATGTTCTTTTCTGTATCTTCTTAATTGTTAGTTGTTGTTAATTTTAATAAATATTTAAAACACGCAATCATTGATTTTTTTACAATTTAATATATGTGAGTCCTGGGACTCGCTGGACTAAAAATGTGCGAGTCCCAAACTGAAAGTGTGAGTTCCAAGTATTGTCCATTGATGAATTAAGAAACAAAACACACACACATAACAAATGAGAAGCAGTAACCAGGTTTTAAATGGTCTATTAGCTAAGAAAGAGCATAACACATACATGTAATGTTGGCAATTACAAATATGCTGACTAGTTATCACGCACAAGGCATTTAAAACATACACTTAGGTCTTTTTGCAAGACGGGTGCTTCAATTAACATTTTGTGCTCGGGAAAAGAAGCATGTCTTGTTAGAGTTGATTGCTGAAAATTTGTGCATTGTGCACTTTTAGTCATGCCATTTAATTTTTAGCATCAGTGCATAATTTACAATACATAATGATTGTGCACTCGTCAAAGGCAAGCCAGCTAAACAGTTTTTACCATTCCGTCTGTTATTTTTTTAGCTATTTAGAACGATTTTCGTTATGTGGTTCTTGGCTGGAAACCGTCGTACTGGTTGTCGTTGTAGATGCGTTTGAATCGCTTTGAAAAAAAAAACCGAATAAAATCCGCTGGCCTTCGCTATTGTGTTTTCGCTTTGGACCCATTTTTGCAGACGATATTCGTTTTGTCACTTACAATGTAAATTTTCACTACTACACCGCTTACCCCTAGACAGTTTACTAACGACGTATTTCATTGGTTCTAAGCAACTGATATCTGATTATTACGAGCGGTGCAATTGACATGACGCCTTATCAGTGATCGCTCCGCCCACTTAATCACGTGGCTCAGCGGGAAGAAAACCTAGACAAGCTTACTCCAAAATGGCTTCTTTGCCTATAGACTGCATATAGATTTACGCGATATTCCAGATGATTTTAGGGACTTGTTTAACACCATATTACACTTGTAAAGGGATTGGTGCCATTTAGTTATTCTGCAAATGCAAAAAATATACTATTACAGAGAATATCAGCTATTTATAACGGGTAAATCGGTACATTAAACACGCTCTCAAACGCTTGCGCGCTTACCGAAATCGAACCCGTTATTACGTGTAATGGTGGTATTTGCAATAAATTAACACTTCACCGGTATTTACCCGTCTTATTAACAAAATTGTTACCGAAACATTCCCCCTACCCGTGTATTTGACACGAAATAGCGCTTTATAACTGGGAATTCGGTGAAGTTTTACGCGCTTTCTGACGCCGGGTGGGTACCTCAATCCCACATGTTATTGCGTATAAAAGTGATATTAATCATATTAAACATTGCTTATGGGACATTTATCAATCACTATAATTTAATGCGCAAAAAAACACAGTAAGTTTGGACATTGTCTGATATAAAATTAGCGTTGTACGAAATGGAATACGGTCAGGCTATTATAAATTAATAAGGCTACCAATATCAGACGCTCGCGCAGGTACCGACTTCCCCAAAGTTACCGTATTTATTGGTTAACTAATATCAGTAATAATAAATCTTTTACAATAGCATTTATCGATACGTCTTTATTAAAATAATAACAAAATGGTTTTCACTTGTTTCTGACACACACAGAAACGCGATTTTTAACGGGGATTTCGTAAAGTTACACGAATTGGGTACCAAAATTCTCAATTATTTTACATGCACACGTGACATAATACATACTTAATAATTCTTAGTTATTGCTTCTATGACATTTCAAGTTTGTGAAATAAATTTACGTTCTATAAAGGGGATCTCGGTAATTCTTGAAGCTTCCACTCGCTCTTGTCAATACCGCATTGCCGCGTTGGAAATGGTATAAATTTAATTCATCTAACTTATCTTTCTGGATACCAAATGTCAGAGTTGCATTAACCCTTTTTACACCGTTTTTGCCATATTTCATTTCCGTTTTTTAATCCGAACAAAATAAACGAAACTCGTTTTAAAAATGAGATCTGGGCATTCGAGCTCCTAGTGTGGATTAAAAGCGTTTATTGGTGACACCATATGACTGCAAATGTGTAGATACCGTTAATAAGATAATATATCACATGTCACCTTCAAATAACATGTATGATGTCAATTAAGTGCATTACTATTAGAGTGATAAAACACAGCACAAATTAGGCTTCATGCTGGGTTTTATTTCTCTTTAAGTAATGCAGATGAACCGCGCTTCTGTATATTAATGACCTAGTAACTGATAAAACTACTTTTTTTAAAAACGTGAAATATGTGATAATCAGATCGATAACATAAACTATTTAAATCTGCTAGTATATCCGATGTAATATATTAAAATTGTCTTTGACAGTGTTGACGTTCAGTTGTTCGTGGTGACGACCGCATGCATTTATACATCTCTTACACTTCTCAAGATCTCTTTTCGGCTTTGGAAACGATATAAATTAAATGTCACCAACTAATCTTTCAGGATATCGATTGTCCGAGTTACATAGTCCCCATCGACACCGTTTAACCATTTCTTATCGTTTTTTTTTAAAGAGGAAAACAAAAGAAACTCGTTGGAATAAAAGTGAACCTAAACATGTAGCTTGTCTAGAAAATGGCGGACAGGTCGTTGCTAACGAGTGCGCCCGATTAATCGATCGCTGATTGGTGGATCAATTCTAGTGGGCGGAGCGATCATAGATAAGGCGTCATGTCAATTTTGACGGAACACAGTGTTTACCTACATTTTACCCCGTACGGAAAGTGCAATAATAACAAATACGATTTCGGACGGACTCGTAACTTGAAAAAAGCATGCGTCCTTTGGATGCTCATATTCTTAAACTTTGCGTCTACGGCAATTGTTTTGCGTCTAGGACGCAGGACTCAGAGGTAAAAAATCACTGCGCGCATTACAATAATATTCAAAATATATGAATAACCTTTTTTTTTCTAAATAAAACAACATTAGAATGTCTCGCTCCTAGCTTAAGTATTCGTGGGAGCAAATAACTATTTATCTAACACATGTGAGCCCCCATTTGTGACGTCATGAAGACAGCTGGTCGAACCTAGGAGTGCTTCTCAGTGACGTATATCATGTGGGGGAATAGATAGTTTTTAACCGTTTACGACCGTTTTGTTTGTTTATATTTCATTTTTTTTGGCAGATTTGGATACAGTTTTTAATACTCTGTCTAAATACCATAGCAAGTTTTAAGTAATCGTTGTTGATGTCAAGCATGCGCAGAGACGAAGTTTAACGTGATCAAACTTAGGCACACAGAGAATACATTAATAGGTGTAGAATAGGATATCACGTTATAAGTATTAAGAATAGCCATTATGTCTTAATTTTTCTAAATGTTCCACTAATTATTTTCAAATAAACTTTTTGCTGAAAGTAGAAACCAGATGAAAACTGTCACACTATGTTTGTGGTCTAATGCAGAGTGACCAGGCCTGCCTTGAAGCTGTCCAAGGACCCGGCTATTCAATTAAAATTACAGGATATTTTGATAAAAATATGAAATATGGTAAAAATGAATTATAAGAAAACATAAGTTCAAACAATCATTATTTCCCCAACTAGCCGTTCTCTTTTTCGCATAAATAGGGCCATCATGGTCTAGTCCGTCAAGGTTATTGACCGTCGTGACCAGAATAAATATCGATCGCTTTTAAATAAGTGCTCATGTTAAAAATATTATAATATATTTGTTCTTTAATGCAACGACTCGTACTCTGAAAAAAAAACAAGCAACGACATATACTGATTAAATATTTAAACAACATTAGGGTGGTGAATGCTATATAAAACTAACGGCATATATTGATTTAATACCATAGCATTCACCACCCTAATGTTGTTCGTTTGAAACACTTTTCTTCTTTGTTTACTTTTCACCGGAAGCAGGATTTCTATAGGGTCACTACGGTCACATTTTAAAACGGTAGAAACACGCAGTCCGGTTGTTAGATACTTATTCAAGTTTTCATGCAATTAAATTTAAAAGCATCAGCTGCTACCAAATGTCAGTAAATGTGTATGTATGAATTTGCATTAAAAAAACTAAGCTTTTTTAAAAAATGAGCGCATTTTTTCAAACATGTAGATTTCATAATATACCTCTATAAACTTAACATTATGTAAACTAGAACTCGAATCTTTCTTTGGTGATTATTAAGCACACGTCACAAATTAATTGTACGATTGAGTCTGCAAGTTAAGAATATTAAATGTTGAAATATAAGGAACACAAATGACAAAATAAATCGTCGTCATGGTGGCGTATCGGAGATGGTGTCCGTCTAACGAACGGGCTGTCACGAAAAGCAGAAGAGGATATGAAATTTGTCAGCGTTACATATCTCAACCTTCAAAAGCCGCAGACTTTGACAAATATCCTTAACCGTGATCAAGAGAAGCTCTGCTCAACAAACCAAACGTCCCTCGAGTTTGAGGTGCGTTTTGATGTACGAATTGTATGAAGTTCATTACTCCTCATACTTCTAATGGGACACACGTGTTTATTTCTCTTTTAATCTAACAAAGAACGATATTGTTCGCTACCACAGAACAGCTGACAAGACTCCAACAGTCCAAGGGCACTTTTAGTGTCGCCCACGAGCCGTTTATCAACTTCTGTCTGTACACGCCTTATTGCGACACGTACATTCATTTAAGCAGATTCTCCTACTTTTAGTCATCTTGTCATGAAGAATAAAGACATATTGTGTCGTCGTATTTCGACACATTTTAGGTCTGTGGCGTAAATACCCAGTCGTCCTAAGCTATGTGATAGACGTTATGAGTTTTCACTCTTATCAGTCATGTTGTAGCGTTATTGGCCTTATTCAATGTATTATTGTTTTTTACCTTTTTTAATCATATCTTATCTTGAGCAGCGTTATTCAATGTCTAATTATGTAAAAGGTACACGCCAAATTTTAATCTTGAATATTTCAGCACTATAGCAGGCGCTTAGAAAGCTTTCTCCGAAGCCCAGATGAAAGGTTATGTCTTTCGATGGAGCCAGACTGCGTTAACGAAATGGGCATTACGGCGATGTACGAGAGACATGTATTCTTCAAAGTATACAGGTACTAGTATAAACAATAATTATATACTAAATACTATACTAAAATGTTTATATTAATCCAGGCTAGCTGAACGGGCAACGTTATTAGAGACAGGTTCCGTCTTTGACTATGTTCAGTCAACCTGGCTAAAAACACCGTATGGACGCCGGAAGACTGGTCCATGTACCGGCAAACAATTATAACTTACACAGTTACAGAAGCTCTGAAGGTACGTTATGAAGTCAGTCATTCAGCTTGTAAACTAAATATTTTTTGAACATTTGCATTAGTACTTACTCACACACTTAGTGTGTGTGTCTGTGTGCGTGCGTGCGTGTTTACTGATTATTATTTTGTTTTTGATTTTAAAGGTGGCACTGTTGAACATGTGGGTTGCCGACAACTGCCCATTCTGTGTTGGTACTCCGGGTGCAAATTAAGCTTGTATGGGAGGGATCCAGACAGGTCCGACGACATACGTACGTCTATTTGAATCAGCAACTCGGCGGGTTGTGGGACAGACACGACGACGGCGCACCGAGGGAAAGATCGGGGAGACCTATATTTTTGCGTATTAAACCAGACATTAATTGACCCATTATATCCGCAAATTGTAACTCAAATGCTTGATACGTTTAAATTTAAAATAGTAACGTAATCATGTGTAAACATATTAGTTTATAATGTATTATTGTACATGCATTTATATATTTGTGTTATTTTATGTTGTTTGTCAGTTCTACCACGATAAGATTATATATATAAGTTATTTTGTTTTGTTTTAAATCCCTTATATATGCAATAAACTTATTTAATTGGAGTCTGAATTAAATAACCAATAACCAATCAAAAACTTACAATTGCAACCCAACGGTATTATTATATTTAATAAAATGATTTTATTGTGTGATAGCAAATATTTGTATATGTGGTGATACTGTTTTGTATTTTTGAGACATGCTTATTCTTAATAATGAACTTAATTGTATCAAAATATATGCAAACAAAATAAATATATTTTATTGAATTCTCCAGCATTCTTAATCTGCATTTCGACGACGCCACACCTGAATTACAATACTAAGTACTGGAAGCGGGCAATAATCCTTAGGCTGTTAATGCAATTGAGCTGAAATAAATTCGTATTTGAAAAACAAAACAAAAAGAAGTCCATTTTGTCCTTAAATGCTTACCAGCGCCATCTTTTTTTTCCATGGAAGGCAAAAATGTCATGCATTTTTTTAAATTTTAATCGCCACTTGCTAATATGCATTATTGTTTAAATGATTGATGTAAGGTAAAGTGGTCCTGTGCCAATTTTTTAACGAATTGTCAAATATTCATAAAAGAATGCATGCATTATATTCAAAGATTTAAAATAACACTCTTAACAACACTCTTAACAAAAATGTACTAAACTTGAATATTATCAAAATCTTCATTTATTTATAATCATGAATTGAAACAATAAAATTTATCTTGCATTTGTATTTTTTTTCACCGATAATTTAGCAAACCATAATTTGCTGTTTTAGGTTCTTTTAATTGCGTTTCATATTCAAATATGGCATTTGCTTCTATCGAACCTTGTTTTGATCACACGGGTAGGCGCTATTAAAAAAATATTATATATAACAATAAGTATTATAATTATTTAAAACTATTCCAAATATTACAGTTTTGTTAGTAAAATAATCTAACGATATGTGTCAAAAATAAGAAAATGTATGAACACGTACTGTCCGTTTAACATCAGTCAATACATCGCTGTATACATTTTCCTAAGGGCTAGGTGCCGAATGATTAGACAAATGATATTGATACGAAACAATCTTTTTTTAACAAACGCAATTCAAGGATGGGATCTATAATCATTTGTTCTGTATTCTAAACTGTGTTCATTCACACATTAACACATTTTCTTTTTTACAAAGGTCTATGTTGATGTAATATATATTTTAACAAGAAATATCTTTAAAAAGTTAATCGGTGTATATCCTGATTTTGAAATAAAGGTAGAACATTCAATTTTTTAAGTTATGAAATTAATACCAAAGGTTTAAGTATCGGTGTGTATTTTTATAATTATGTTTTCGCACATACAAGTGGTCAAGGCTCCAGCATATGGTGGATTTATAAATTAATTGCATGTTGATTTTGCTATTATATTTAAGCTGAGAAAATTAGCAGTTTGAAGCCACATCAATAATCAAGACGGTGAATACGTATTTGTTGTTTTGTTAATTATCAGCTTATTATAACTATTGTTTGAATATGCGTATATAAACACGTTTTATTTTGTTCTTATTATACAGTTAATATCGCTACTAATTACCCGATAATCCCGTATATTCCAGTTTTAAAGCAAATGCTGGTAAAAATTTACGATACACAAACATTCTCCATATTTCATTAAGTATCAAATACATTTGGGCATTTGTTACTATTTAAAGAGATGATGAAATAACGTCTAATCGGGGCGTTTTTTCCACTGAACACGGGATTTACGCCTAACGTGATGTTCATGTATTTATACAACACAAAATACACCCACACTTTGCAAACGACGTTCTACATGTCTGCATATTTTTCGCGCGCTGTTTATGAAACAAAGGATATTTTAGCACTGTTTATTTGACGCTAGAATTTGCCAAAGGTCGCGTTAGCATTAAAATTCGGAAGTAAGTTTCGGATTACAAATTTAATAATGATAATTTGATAATCGAACGAAACATTAACAGTTGCACGTAATTAATTCAACGATAATTTGTTAAAGCGCATAACGTTTTATATCGCTTATTAAAATGTGAAAATAATAATTATGAAACCATGTATGTACATGTAGGTGGACATCTTTTCACTCCATCCGCCGCGTACGTATGCGGCGGATTTACTCCGCGAAAGTACGCGAGGTTAATACAGACTCGGCGTCGTTGCGCGGATCGATGCCGAGTGCCACGGCGATAGGCCGCGTGAACACACGATTCGGCCGTCGCGTACTAATAATGGCCGTGGCGTAGCCGCGCATTATGTTTGTGCCGCGTTTGCTGTACTGTAGATAGAGATGTTTAATGCCAAGTTTGACTCAAAATTCAAGCAATTATTGAATATATCAATTTAAAGAATATTCTTTATTTTTAGACTTTAGTCTAAGAATTGATTGGTGAATACGGGCCCTGGTCATGAATACCGGGTAATGCTTACTGTGCAATAGAAGCATTTCTCATAATGATTCAAATAAATGAATACAATCTTCTTCAAACATTTTAATATTTACTTCAGCATGGTTTTTAAAACTTTATCTTAAAATTGTAAAATATGTTCCTTGTTATAAATTTAGTACATGTATCTTACATCAAAAAGCTGCAATAGCGATGATAAATTATGTACATTTTAATGAGTTCAAATAAAAACAAAACTTAAGGGTAGATTAACTTAACTAAACTACAACACTTAAATGTTAGTTTACGTGCAAGCAAATTTTTGGAACATGATGTCAGTGTCATAATTGTTAAGAAACGGCATTAATTGGTATGACATCCTAATGATGACATATTTTTCTTGAGTCATCATAAAATTAGGATCATCCAACTATTCACAATTTGGTTACAAAGTGCTCTTGTGTTGTACTTGATTATAATAAACAAATATTAGAACATTTTTGGGAAAGCAAAATGTCTCAAATGCAATGTTTTTTTAGAAGCCAGATTTTGCTCATAAAATAATAACACTTTTCATTAGGATTTGTGTTAAGATAATGATGTTTCTGTCAAGAAATATATTTAATATTTTTTATTTATTTATTGATAATTCACATTAAATGTCCACAACAGATGTGCATGCAGTATTAACCAGTATATGACAGTAACAACTACACATTGCAAGCATCCTGTCTGACTGATTGAAAAATTATTGCCATGATAATTTCCGAAATGTGAAAGTTAAAATCATCTATTGAACTATAAAACAACAAAACAACTGTAAAAGAAATGTAAATATTTGTTATAAATTCTCTCTAAATTCCCTTTTTTGATGTGAAACTTCAAATTAGTTCAAATCATTAATTATTGTAAACAAGTCTGTTTTCTTTTTCAAATAAATTGGGCCGTCATGATCTGGTCCGTAAATCATCACTACTAAATGATATACGGTTTTTATCGTCCTGACCCGAAGACTTATAGTTCGCTTTTAAATGATGGAAAATTAACGGCGAATGTTATTTGTTTACCGTCCCGACCCGTATACATTTATTTCATTAATTGCTTTTTTAAAAAACAGTTTTAATCTTTAAAGCAAAGACTATTTTTATGGCAAAATTAACAGGTTACATTACACTAAACCATTGTGTATCCCTCCGTGGTCCATTCGAAAGTAGTGCCTATTTCTAAAGAGTTCCTTTTCTCTTCTTGAATATAAGCCATTTAACAATGTGAGACATGTCTTTTGTGGTTATTTGTAATATCCTGTATGTGTCTGGAGTACTTTGATGCCTTGGATTGGAAGCTAACTTAAAAGATGGACTTTTGAGGGTGTGTTTTCTATTGTGTGGGGCTTTTGTCGAAATTAGGATTCCGAAACACGTTTTTCTACGGTGGGTTCATTCGACAGCGATTTACTTTCTTAGAAGTTGCGAGACGGTATGTTTTTGATTGCAATTATTGGAAGAGGACAGATCCATCTTTACAATGATGCCAGGTTCGGAAAAATTGATACGTCGAAAAGGCAAGACAAATGCTGTGAAAGTTGTCAAGTTTTATAATGGGACCCTATGGGAATCGGAATTAGTGTTATATAACCTAACAGCGAATTAATTTGTTTACATTTCACCGGAAGCATGATTTCTAAATGGGTCAATACGGTCACCTTTCAAATCGGTAGCAAAAAAGCAGTCTGGTTCCAACGGTAAAAGTAAGATTAAAAGATATGTACTGATTTAAGTGTTCATGCTATTAAATGTAAAGGCATCAGATGCTACCAAATATCAGACAATGAATGTGAATGGATATATCGTCCTTAGGACCAAAATTAAACGCATTTTTTCAAGCTTCTATATAATTTCTCTATTGACTTAACGGTATGCAAACTAGGACTAAATCTTTTTTGGTGATTATTTAACACACACCAGAAATTAATTGTACAATTGAGTCTGCAAGTAAAAACTATTTTATATATTAAAATATAGGAAACGAAATAATAGAAGAAATCATCGTCATGGTGACGATTTGGATATGGTGTCCGCTTAAAGAATAGCAGAAGAGGATATGAAAGTTTTTAGCGCCACAGACTTAAACCTTCCAAAGCCGCAGACCTTGATGCAAATCCTCAACCGTGACCAAGAGAAGCATTTTCCATCAGACCCAACATTCCTCTAGTTTAGGTGCGTTTTGATATGAATAGCATTAAAATCATTTCTCCTAATACTTCTAATTGAAGAAATATACTTTTTTAAATCTAACAAATGACGATATATGCGACCACCGAACAGCTGACTGGGCTCCTGCAGTCCAACAGCACTTTCCACGTCGTCCGAAAGCCGTTTTATCAACTGCTGTCGGTACACGCCTGGATATCAAGATCCCATGATCTTCGTCATGATGTCACAAGAAGAAAGGAAGACTTTGTCGCCGTATTTTGTTACATTTTAGGTCTGTGAAGACCCACTCGTCAAAAACTATATGACTGACTTCGAGATAGAATCGTTTTACCATTTTTAATCATGTAGTAGCGTCAGTAGCATTTTATATCATGGAGTAGAGTGTGTAGCTGTATTTAATGTCAAATAGGTAAAAAGTATACGCCAAATCTTAATGCAATCTTTACATGAAATATTTCATCACTATGGCAGGCGCTTAGGGATCTTTACCCCAATGCCCAGATAATAAGATGCGTATTTCATCGGAGCCAGGCTGTTCTTAGGCATAACAACGGAGTGGGTCTTCAATCGACGTTTTGGAGACACGAGGCCGTCATACGTTGATGAGAAAGTTAATGGCTATTCCATTTCTGCCCGGTTTCTGCCCGGAATACAGATTCCACGCGCATTCAACAAGTACACTTAATATGTCCAATATGCATTCACCCAAGTAAACAAGTACTAGGAAATACAGTAATTAAACAGTGAATAAACATTTCATACTACAATATGGTACTTAAAAACGCTTTTATTGATCCATGCTAGCTGAACGGGCAATTTCAATCGACACGAAGCCGTCTTTGACTATGTTCATTTATAATGGCTGGAAAGCATTTTATGGATGCCGGACGACTGGTCCATGTAATAGTTTATAGTTTGGAGGATAAGTGTGAACAATAATACAGAAGGTATTTAATGATCGAACGTGTTTTTGCTCGTTGTATGCTATGTAATTTTGTTTACTTAAGCGAAATGCATTCAATTGATGTTAACTGATTAGTATTTTTTTTTCTTTTTAAGGGTGGCACCGTTGGTTGAACATGCGGACAGACGACAACAAGTGGTCCATCTATGTGTTGATACCTGCTTGTACAGGCTGGAATTGATGGAGCCGAACGGGTCAGATGACATACGTATGTCCACCTGGATGAGTAACTCGATCGGCGTGTTGTTGTATAGATACGACAAGAGAAATCTGACCACCGAGGGAACGATCTGGGAGGCGTATTCTTATACGTTTTAAACAAATGCTCCTCCAGATTCGCTTGTTGCAATAATACAACTCCTAGCTACGTTCGCCTCTTTTTTCATGTAACCTCGCAGCTTGGATTTCTAGCGGCACTGTTTTAACGTAAATAAACACTCAAATATTATAAATTTATCCCATTTTCAATGCGACATTGACGGTATAACACCTTATGGAATATACTAGCCTGTATTCAACCTTGTGGGATATTCCTGTCAAGTGCACGGACTACTTTTTACTTTACCACTGAATGATTTTTTATAAGAAAGAATTACAATGTCCGCCCTATTTTTTAAACCTTCGACAATATTATAATGAACGTTTTTGTTGATTGAATAAAAAATATACCGTACATACTTACATAGCATTTCAATTCGTGTCTTTTCAAACGCGCGGTTGCACTTTATGGAAAAAATACTAAATTAATTTTGCGCAAACTTAACGCAATTGTATTTTGACAATGACCGGGCTCTCGTCTTTGTTTTTTTAAAAATGTTTTTTAATTAATGAAGAAATTATCAAAAACGTTACCTGAAGCGATGGTTTGTTGACATCCGATTGTCCCACACATAGCCGAAAAAGTCACGTGGTACAGGCACCTTGATAGAGTATATGACGTAGCGTGTGACGAAGAAGAAAGTTTATTGAGTTCATAAACTCATTTGAATATAGTGATAGGATGGCATAAGGGTCTTTATTTAACTAGGCTTTGCTAAAATAATTAGAATAGACCCTAGATGCAAAATCGTCAATTATTGAGTTAAATGGATTATTCGATGGATTTTAAAGGATAATTAAAGGTAAGATACTAGTTCGAACGTGTTTTGGTTTTTGTTTGTACTTTTGTCGTTCCTTGTTCTCGGGGAAATGATTTTAACATGGGCGCCATTGATGCATCGGATCACACACGGCATACCCATAACATTATATAAAAAACACGTTCTGCGCGTCCTTAAATTCGTCGTCCGAAGTTGGAAAAAGTATTGCCCTGTATATTAAGTCAAATAAAGTGTCAGTCGCTGCAATTCTCTGTTTACTCGTCGAAATTGTCAAGGTCGTCGATGGTGTACATGTATGTTGACATCGACATTATTTTGTCAGGATCGAGCAATCGCCGCCATATTGGATTTTGATCATTTTCTTTCGAAAATAAAATGAATTATAGTAAAGTAAAATCTTCTTTTCGCGGTCGTGATGTGTTACATTTCGCATACTGCGTAAAATTGAATCGAGGCATATGGTGATATTTTTACGTGATTTCAAGTTTGTGTGTGTATTTTCTATAGACTATTTTGCGTATGAGAACAAATACATTTATATCACCACGCATGGTTACATTCGTTAGATTTTAAGCGCTTTTAAGACTGAATTAAAATTATTGTTAAGGTTAAAAGGTCTATAAATGTTAAATGTCACGTTGAAAAAAAACCAAATGGGATAAATAGAATACTAGGATTAGCGTTGAATACAGAGTTTATTTTGCTCGGCTCGAACACCGAAAGCGCTCGCCAAGGCTCGCACTCCCGGCGTTCTAAGCCTCGCAACATAAACTTCTCTGTATTCAACGCTAACCTAGTATTCTCTATATATCCCAAATGTGAAAAAAAATAAAACAACTTAGGTGATCTGGTGTGCTCGCAGAATAATGATATCAATTCAAGATTCAAACATGTTAACGGTTCATGAAAATGTGTCAGTTTTTGCAATTGACAATTCCGAGTATTCCGAATTTTAAAATATGCATCGACTCCGGAATCCTCCGCAAGATTGATCGCGCGACTTAACAACCAATCGTGATACATCGACTTACTCCGAAACATCCGTAAGATAGATTGAATCGTCAATTCAAAACTTCCGCTTTCGGGTAGATCAACGGTTTTTATAAAGTATTTATTTTGAGCATTCCAGAAGACACGCAAATTGATGTCAATGGTTATATGTATTGTGTATGTTACGTAGTGTTAGGTTCATGGAAATCGATTTTATGAACAAACGTGGAACATATTTTTACATGCTTTTTGCCTTTGAGAGGAAGAACTTCGAGCTCTATGTACGTATTCATAAAAGCTTAAGGAATTCAAAAAAACACTATCCGATGCGCATATTGGAAACACAGACAACACATTATATCCTAGAAATGTAATTAAAATTCTGTATACGTTTAAACTTCAAATATCAATACAATCAGGTGTTAAAAAATAGTCAACAATCTATACTTGTATATGCATTTTATTTATCGATTTGTGCTGTGTTCTGTTGTTTTTCAGTTTGACAATGACTTTTGATATTTGAACAGATCATGTCTGGTATTGGAGCTGAAAAAGGCTGGGACCAAAACACCGACAGCAACATGTTCGATCCCCACTGCGGAGCGTTTTTTAATCTTCCAAAGACACCAACAAACGGACTCGCAAGCGTTTCAATAAGAATAAGGCTGTCGATGCAATTCAGGTTAAATAAATAAGTAAAAAGATACTTTTTCACATAATATGATTCCCAGTGTCATATTTTTCCATGGAAGGCACGAATACCATGCGTTTGCTTATATTCATAACGCATAAAATGTGTGTAAAGGAAAGGGGGCCCTGTGCACGGTAAGCATTGAACTGACGTCTTCATACTTTGGAAAAATGTCAATTTTCAAATGATTTGTCAAATTTGCAAACAATAATTAATGCTGTATATTCAGAGAAGCAAAACAAGACTCACGAGTAACATGATAACAATTTGAATTTTGTTTAAATGTTCATTGATCAATAATCACCAGTTGCAATTATAACAATTATAAAGCGTTTGTAAAACTGTTCATAGATACTTTAGCAAATACGTATTTGCAGTTATTTTTTAACTGCGTCATAGTTTCAAAAATGGCTTTTAAAGATTCTTTGTTCGATCCCTAGAGGTAGGCACAAATTAAATATATATTTATGTTTGCATTATTATTATTACTATTTTGAACTATTTCAAATATTGTTTTGTTAGTGAATTTATCTCAAGATATTTTTCAAAAATTAAAAATCTTTCAACAAGTTATGTTGTTTTCACATCAGTCAATACAACCCTACATACCTTTTCCAGGGACTATCTGCATTGTGATTAGCCACATTATATTGATTTAAACAATACTTATTTAACAAAAGCAACCAACATGCAATGAAGGATGAGATCTACTATTGACAAAGATTCTATTTTGCGTCCAATCAAGTATCCACTTTTTTGTACAAGCAATTGTAATGATGAAATTATTGTTTATGCAGGTGTCAATTTATACCAGTAGAAGTCCAAGTGCATTGATACGACTGACGAATGTAGCTATAAAATCATATTGTAAAACTAGTTTTTTATTAAGTCACAATAATGTGTGTTTTTTTGTAAAAAAAATATTTTTCAAATTCATACCTAGTTCTTTGAGAATTTTACAACAGTGCAGTGCTGTTGTCATTAGCTCGGATACCGCTGTTATTTAAGTGCCCGGGGAAATCCCTTCATGAAATAACAAGAGCACAGAGGGCGTTGAAAGTCTATTAGATACAAGAAAGTTTCTGCTGAAGTAAATGCTAAAGGAACAGTTGACTGAAAAAAATCTAAAAGGCTATCAAAAAGAAATCGTTTAGAATAAGTGCACGTACATGAAACAAGCAGTGGTGCCATATTGCAAACCATCTTATATCAGGGACCTATACTTGTATAGGTCCCTGCTTATATCAATCGAAAAATAAAAAATATGTATCAGGGGAGTTTGACATTTTGCGAGCAAGTTAATGCCCGGATGTAGATGTTATTCTTATTGGTTAGACGCTTTTTATGCTTTTGTTTTCATCAACGTTATTACATCATTTCTATTTACGAGCCTGAACGACTTTTTCATTCGGAAGCTTAGGTCATAGTTATATCTTTGCTATTCTTGTTTTGTTTGTTATTATTCATTTTACTGTTACGATCGTTTGATTTAAGCAGGAAGTAATATTTCGTTGTTGTTGTTGTTTTTTTGTTTTATTTACCGATTTCGTTACATACGAAAAATATTACATTCACGCTGAATTTTGGAGAACACGTACTGAAGTTTTTATTCTTATTCAAATATTTTTTTAAGTAATATGCACTATAATTTGCAGATTAATATCAAAATACTGTAATTTAACCCTCCTCTCTTTCCGCCCGAAATCGAAAGGTAAATGTTTGCCGTCACAATGTTCAACGAAAATACAGCCCTACAAAAACCGTTAAACTAAGTTTAGATTCACATAGTACATGCATGATATACATGCTGGTGAATTCGACTGTACAGCCGTTTTTGATTTCAGAATTAAATATCTGGCTTATTTCGCATTTTTCGACGTATATTCTTCTGAACTATTATTTTATTTTATATTGAAAGATATATATATATAATAAGTTTTTTTGCACAGTTTCTATAAATTCATTTGTATTTGACAAAATCGTATATACTCGCTTTAACTAATTTTTATAGTAAAAAAACAAACCATTTGACCTAGCCCAGTTTCGAACCCATGATGCAGTCAGGATCCGTAAGCGGTTCTCTACCAATGCGCGACGCTAACTTTCATGAAAAGTATCGAAACATAATACTTATTTTAAACGTTATCTAGCTTTTGCCAGTGAAATAATTGTTTTACGAACGAAATTTATTTTATTTTCTAAGAACGTTAAACTGGTATAATTTTTTTAAAGAATAATATCTTCGAAAAGAAGTTTCTAAGTGAACAAGAGCTGTCTCCATCGTTAGACACATGCACCCGAAAAACGCTTTTTCGAAACCTAGATGCAGATTTCGAAACCTAAACGCGGACCCTAAGTTCTAGGTCAAGGGGTCAAAATGTGTGTGCGTATGGAAAAGCCTTGTCCACATGCATACCAAATATGAAAGTTACATCTAAAGCGACATAGAAGTTATGAGCATTTTTCGAGCGGAAACGCAATTATTTGATGATTCAAGGGCCGCAACTCTTAAGTGCCTGGGTCAAATTGGTTGATAATCAAACTTAAGCTAGATTTTATTGCCTCACACACTTTTATTAAGTTTGGTGAAGATCCGATGACAATAGCTTGAGTTATTGAGCGGAAACGAGAAAAAAACTCAATTGTTCGATGATTCAAGGGCCGTTACTCAGGAGTGTCGTAGTCAATTTGGCCGATTATCGAACTTGTCCTAGATCTCATGAACTACCATATGTTAATGAAGTGTGGCGAAGATCCTGACATTTGCTCGAGTTATTGAGCGAAAACGAGAAAAAACGCAATTTTTCGAAGATTCAAGGGCCGTAACTCAGAAGTGTCTGGGTAAAATTGGCCGATTATCGAACTTGACATAGACTATAGTGGTGGGGGACATAACAAACACAAGATGTAACAAGGGCTGTTTGTAAAACATGCATGCCCCCAATATGGGCTGTCAGTTGTAGTGGCAGCCATTGTGCGAATACGTTTCTTGTCACCGTGACCTTGACCTTTGACTTAATGACCTGAAAATCAATAGGGGTCATCTGCCAGTCATGATCAATCTACCTATGAAGTTTCATGATCCTAGGCCTAATTATTCTTGAGTTATCATCAGGAAATCATTTTACTGTTTCGAGTCACTGTGACCTTGACCTTTGACCGAGTGACCTGAAAATCAATAGAGGTCATCTGCCAGTCATGATCAATGTACCTTTAAAGTTTCATGATCCTAGGCGTAAGAATTCTTGAATTATCATCCTGAAACCATATTACTGTTTCGAGTCACTGTGACCTTGACCTTTGACATAAGACCTGAAAATCAATAGGGGTCATCTGCCAGTCATGATCAATGTACCTATGAAGTTTCATGATCCTAGGCGTAAGCATTCTTGAATTATCATCCGGAAACCATTTTACTGTTTCGAGTCACTGTGACCTTGACCTTTGACATAAGACCTGAAAATCAATAGGGTCATCTGCCAGTCATGATAAATCTACCTATGAAGTTTCATGATCCTAGGCCTAATTATTCTTGAGTTATCATCCGGAAACCATTTTACTGTTTCGAGTCACTGTGACCTTGACCTTTGACCTAGTGACCTGAAAATCAATAGGAGTCATCTGCCAGTCATGATCAATGTAACTATGAAGTTTCATGATCCTAGGCGTAAGTATTCTTGAATTATCATCCGGAAACCATTTTACTGTTTCGAGTCACTGTGACCTTGACCTTTGACATAAGACCTGAAAATCAATAGGGTCATCTGCCATTCATGATCAATCTACCTATGAAGTTTCATGATCCTAGGCCTAATTATTCTTACCATTTTACTGTTTCGAGTCACTTGACCTTGACCTTTGACATAGTGACCTAAAGATCAATAAGGGTCATCTACCAGTCATGATCAGTGTACCTATGAAGTTTCATGATCCTAGGTCTAAGCATTCTTGAGTTATAATCCGGAAACCATTTTACTATTTCAAGTCACTGTGACATTGACCTTTGACCTAGTGACCTGAAAACTCTCTAGGGGTCATCTGCCAGTCATGATCAATGTACCTATGAAGTTTAATGATCCTAGGCCTAAGCGTTCTTGAGTTATCATCCAGAAGCCATCTGGTGGACGGACGACCGACATGTGAAAAACAATATACCCCCTCTGTTTCGAAGGGGGCATAAATATATAAGTAACAAACTCAATGAAGATGTCAGCAACCTGAATAAAACAAAGTGTACGATAAAACCCCAAAATATGTAATACTCAATAAATCAAATAACAAAACTATCATTAATCTCAAAATATTTCGTAAACTATTGTAGTATACTCAAGTTACTTTCCGGTTTTATGGCATACTACTATTCAATGACCGAAGCCATCAAAATCGTTTTGCAACACAGTCACTTCATACTTATGTAAACTTAAGTTGTTAGCTATATGTCGCTTTCATCCAATACAGAAATAAAGACAAAAAAGATAGATTATTTAACTTTGAATGCTACACACAAAAAAAGAAAATTAAAACTGTCATCAGCGCACCTCGTTGGCATTGGCTCCATCTCCTTTGAAAAAATACAATATTATCGGTTAGACCGACTAGTGCCGATGGTTTTATGCACGCAATAACTTTTATATGGTAAAATTAATTGTTCAAAAACATCGATATGCTTTAAAAAAACGACAACATGACACTACTCATAAAGGTCCTCACGTTTGTAGAGCTGGAACAATTCATCAACAGCTCGATTCAATTTGATTTCGGACACTCCGATACCGATTTTTTCGATTCGATTCATCTTCAAACCTAGTTTTACCATATATTCACTCTTCTGCCTCAAAATAAACATTTCTGTTCAAAAGTGTCGCATACCTAGATATCTTGGGCATTTGTCAAATTGTGTGTTTGTTTGATATAGTTTGGTTGGTTCAACAGTGTTTTAAAAACTGTTGAAAGTGTGTTAAATTAACATTTGTAAGAAATGTTTTGCAAGAAACTGCCAATTGTCTTTCAAACTATGTCAATATTTCAATAAAACACATAAAAAATAATAGCAAATTAGGATTAATTTTAATATAAAAAATCTTCTGACTAGAAGATTGTGTTGAATACACAATAATATGAAATTAAATAAATAATCATAAGAACATCTGGAATCAGTGGAGTGATAGTACTATCACTATTATACTTATATCCAAAACCGCTACAAGCATGTCTACCATATAGCCGTGACAGCATCACCTGTTACCTGTAGGACAAAGCACATTCTCTAATAAACTTATCAAATTCCCAACAGAAACAGAACTACTTTTCTGGCTGGCGACTTGAGTAGTTGTACTTGTGCTACCTGTTATTCTCACAGGGATCTTTAAGAAAAAAAACACTACATAGTATATAACAGTATACAAGGGATACAACTGTCAAATTTCCTGCACAACACCATGGTCTGAACAAAAGCAAAAAAAATCTCTTCCAAAGCATTAATTACACAAAATAAACGTTATACCAAGAGCAGAGACATTTATCATTCAGAAAATAATAAACTTGGCAATAAACTACGATCATTCTTTAAATTAAAACGATACCATTCATGCAAAAAAGCTCAAAAATCCTAACTGCGACACAAGTGTGAACAACTGAAAACTGATATTTCTAGTTGTTATATCGATATTCCTTTAAAACAAACCTGTTTTGAACGTACATATTCACTTGCTAGTTTCTGTTTATAGTTTAATATAACATAATTACAATTAATTGTGATAATTTGCTCGAAATTCGTATAAAAACACTTCAATGTCACAATTACAATAGTCTACTTTCATTTTAGATATTACACTTCATGTATTTCAAACATGCGATTTGATTGGTAATTCTCCACTGCAGGAAACAGCTAACCAATCACGTTGCGTGTTACATTACTTAACAACTTGCATGTACACATGCTTGAAGATAGTAGATAGTGTAAAAAATTTAAGATTTACGGTGTTTTTACCCATATGCAGTTACATGCCATCATAAAAGTTGTCTACTTCGATTCATAAATTATATTTGGATTATAAAACAAGGTAAAATTTGCTGAACTGCTCAGCATTATTAAATTATGGAACAAAATATTTCAAAGTGGTTGTGCACACTTTTGTCCGAGTCTGCATCTGATAATTTCAATTTGTTCAGCCATTTTGACGCTTTTTTCCGAAAGTAGACCGTAACGCGCTTATTAATTGGATGAATAAAGTAATAAGCAGCCAATCGCGCGCGTCGTAATTACAGGTAAAGATAAAACCTACACCTTCCCGTATCAAATAGTCAGAATACAGCGAGCTTTACGTATCTATGTATATATATGTCTATATCTTAAAGAATCGAATTTGGTAGGTTTGGTATCGTAATCGAATCGACGCATTTCGAACCTATTTTCGATGCATCGGATCGAATCGTTGCAGCTCTACACGTTTGCAAATGGGTTGTATTTGTGTATTTATGTACATGTGCGGACCAATTAATCTTCGCTTAATCGCTCTACATTGCCCGATTTTCGTATAATGCGAAATATGTTGAAAAACAAATAAAACTTGGGCAATATGTAGAATTATCCGTGAAGTTTCAAAACATTCGGTCCTAAGCGCAACCTAGGAAGTAGCATAAGCTCATATATCAATGCATCACAAAAAAGAGGTGGCGCCCGTGATAAGCGGCCAAGCAAATATTTAAGCCGGACAGTCATGCTTTCAGAGAATGTTAATATATTCATGTTTTTACTGTTTCTTCCCTTATCTATTCGTATGAGCTTGTTTCTCTCCTTTATGTATCATCATATGTTTTCAAGTGAACACTCTGGTTAAATGCATAACCGCACACCTCACACTTGTTTCTGTCCTGTATGTATCATCATATGTGTCTTCGAGTGACCACTCTGGTTAAATGCCTAACCAAACACCTCACATTTGCTGCTCTCTTGTATGTATCATCATGTGTCTTCAGGTGATCAATCTGGCTAAATGCATAACTACAATAATCACACTTGTACGGATTCTCTCCTGAATGTATCATTATGTGTGTCTCAAAGTTACCACTCTGGTTTAATGCATAACCACATTCCACACACATGTACAGCTTCTCTCCTATATGTATCACATGTTTCTTCAAGTGACCACTCTTGATTAAATGCATAACCACACACCTCACACTTGTTTCTCTCCTGTATGTATCATCATATGTGTCTTCAAGGAACCACTAAGGTTAAATGCATAACCACACTCGTCACACTTGTACGGTTTCTCTCCTGTATGTATCCTCATGTGTGTCTTCAAGGTACCACTCAGGTTACATGCATAAGAACACAACTCACATTTGTACGGTCTCTCTCCTGAATGTATCTTCATGTGTCTTTTTAAGTGACCACTAATCTTACATGCATAGCTACACAACTCACACTTGTACGGTCTCTCTCCTGTATGTATCATCATGTGTATCTTCAATTGACCACTATGTTTACATGAATAGCCACACTCCTCACAATTGTACGGTCTTTCTCCTGTATGTATCCTCATGTGTATCTTCAATTGACCACTCTGATTAAATGCATAACCACACTCCTGACACTTGTACGGTCTCTCTCCTGTATGAATCCTCATGTGTGCCTTCAAGTTGCCACTCTCCTTACATGCATAACCACACAACTTACACTTGTACGGTCTCCCTACTGTGTTTTCGCATGTGTGCCTTTAAGGTGACCCTCTTGTAACATGCATAATCACACACCTTACACTTGTACGGTCTCTCTCCAGTATGTTTCCTCATGTGTTGCTTCAAGGTACCACTCTGGCTACATGTATAGCTACACACTTCACACTTGAATGGTCTTTCTCCTGTATGTATCCTCATGTGTACCTTCAAGGTACTACTCTGGTTACATTCATAACAACATTCCTCACACTTGTACAGTTTCCCTCCTGTATGTATCGTCATGTGATCTTTCAATTGACTGCTATGTTTAAATGAATAGCCACACTCCTCACACTTGTACGGTTTTTCTTCTGTATGTATCCTCATGTGTCTCTTCAAGCTACTTCTCTGGTTGCATGCATATCCACACTCCTCACACTTGTATGGTCTCTCTCCTGTATGTATTCTCATATGTATCTTCAAGTCACAACTCTCCTTAAATGCATTACCACACTCCTCACACTTGTATGGTCTCTCTCCTGTATGTATCCTCATATGTGTCTTCAAGTCATAACTCCTCTTACATGCATAACTGCACACCTCACACTTGTACGGTTTCTCTCCTGTATGTATCATCATGTGTATCTTCAAGTGATCACTAGTTTTACACGAATTATCACACACCTCACACTTGTATGGTCTTTCTCCTGTATGTGTTCTCATGTGTTTGTTCAAGTTACCACTGTGTTTAAATGCTTTACTACACACCTCACACTTGTATGGTCTCTCTCCTGTATGAATCCTCATGTGTATGTTCAAGTCAACACTCCTCTTACATACATAACTGCACAACTCACACTTGTACGGTCTTTCTCCTGTGTGTATTCTCATGTGTCTCTTCAAGTGACATCTAAGTTTACATGAATAGCCGCACTCCTCACACTTGTACGGTCTCTCTTCAGTATGTATCCTCATGTGTTCCTTCAAGTGACCACTGTTTTTAGTAGTATTACTGCACAAGTTATTGTCTCTGATAATGCCAAGTTCTCTGGCGAATTCATCTCCGTACCAAACCAGCAATTCCTCACCTGTAACAATAGAAATATTAACAAGTTATGAATAAAAAATATTCATAAGTGTTTGTTTCTTCAATATCAAGAAACACTAAAAGCCTAAAATAGGACACTGTCACAAATGTGACTTATACCCTAATTTTTTTTTTAATGTGCAAATGTGTTTTTACCATGAAAATAATGAGTTTCCTTATTATCTCAACATATTCTGGTTAAGTTTATAAGACTGAAATGTGGTAAAGTCATGCTAAAAGTTTTGGTTATTTATGTTTTTCTTGCTATTTGTAAATTTTGTATCATTTAACCAGAATATTGGAGTAGAAAGGCAAGGTGGTAAAACAAACGATTTTTTGTTCACGTGTGCACAATTTCTGTCTCATACCAAACAAGACATGGTGAGAAGCAGTTTTTTTTTTAATTACTTGCAGTTTCCCCGACATTCAGTGTTGTGTTTGCATTGACGTTTGGAAGGTCATTCTATGCCCGAAGCTGCATTATGCAAGGACAGCACTTAGACTTACAACATGCCTGTATACCTGGTGAAACTTGCTTCCATGTGCAGTAATATATGCCTCCTTCGTACTGCAATGCTACAAGGTTCCGATCTGCCTCCGTCAAAGCACAGTTCACGTATCTCATCCAATTAGAGGTGGCATTGTTTTGGGCATCCACAAATTGACTGGCTTTGCAATCCTCATAGATCTGCAATGCATAGAATCTTACTATAAACAACCAACAGGTAAATAAGACTGATACACAAGAAAACATGATACTCATTATAATTGTTATTAAAAGCAATATTGAATTGTTGAACTAAATACAAAAGAATATATTTCTAAACTAAAAAGTGGCCATGATAAAACAATATTGTTTACAGCACCAACAGACTCAGTAATGTGTTCTTAAGTGTTAAGTTTCATTCGTGCAAAATCGCACAGTACTTAACAGCCTCGAAATAAAATCTTATTTTAAACATTGACAGAATCAGCTTCACAAGATGTGTGAAATCTTTAATGCCAGCATGATTATATATCAACTAGAAATGTGTCACAGATACTGATGCCCAAACAACATATGTTTGGAGACCGACAAATCAATAATTGTTTCTACAGTACACAAACAGTCACTAAAAATTCAAGTATGTGATTATTAATTCTAAAGTGAAAACCAATTGACCCTACTCTATCACAACCTGTCACAAAAAAGATTCCTTTCATTACAATAATATCCAGGAAAATTAATATAAATCAAATTAAAATTTTTAAATAGATCAACCCAGTAGATAATGATGATCTGAAAACATAAAACATGTGACTACATATTGCATAATGGTTAAAGAGACAAATGCCTAAACTCTGTCAAAACTTCAGCCAAAGTTCCTTTTGTTGCAATATTTTATGCATTAAGGTCATTCATCTTTGAAAGTTTGATGAAGATTCACCAAATACTTATAGTGTTATTTAAAACACATGCGTCAGGATTCGACAATGGGCCATAATCTTGCAAAAAATCCTGGAAGTCCCATTTCCCCTTTTTACAATCATATTGACATTTAAGTCATTTAATAGTTTGCGCGATCAACCAAGTAATTTTATGATATTTGAAATTACAAGCTTTGGGGTGAACAGACATGCTGAGGGACAGACGAGCAAGTACCACTGTGTTCGCAAAATTAACATTAAATCTGCTTTAAAGACCCTTTCACTTATTCGTATTTACTACCGTTAGAGTTGTGTCCCTTAGCCGGACGTGACGTCATTCGGTGATACAAACGCCGCCAGAAAGAAAATTCTGAGTCGCTGACAAAAAAATCAACGTCTCCTGCACTAAATATGCGTAAGATGCACAGAAATTTCTTTTTTGTTGTTGTTATATTGATGCATATTAATGCTATCGCTTTTCGTATATTTCATTTGAGTACGATAAAGAGTGAAATATAAATTAAACAATCTGTTCAATGGCCTGTGTCGTCAACCCTTATTCGAAGCGGAGTCATTTCATGTTGGTACAATTATCAATAAACTCAGAACTTAAATGCAAATATTTTATGAACATGTCAAATGCTAAAAAAGCTCCTCGTGATTTATTTTCAAAAAAGTTTATGTTGTTTATATGATTTTTAGGCTTTTTTTCAAAACTTTGGGAACATGACCTATACCATTGAAAATCTGAAATGAAGTGTCAATTAACCCCAATATGAGAAAAAAGAATTGTGTTGGTAATGTTATTTAATATGACAATGTGAAGGAAAACCAATCGGGACAAATGGCTATTTAACTAACAAGTCTTTTTTACTCATTTCTTTAAAACTTTGAAAACTGATACTATCCAGCGAGGATTCTCTGACTTTAGTGGTACAAAAATAAGGTTTTGCTATTGGGAATATACCAAATAATTGCTCTTAAATCAGCTGAAAAAAGCCCTGAATAATATGTGGTATTAATTTCTTTTTTGGAATTATATGTTCAGAAACAGCGTATTACCATGGCTGATCCAGAAGGGGTAAAAGAGAAAGAAAGTACAACAATACACACTGTGATTGCCATGTTTTAAAAAAAAATGGGAATTCATGATAAATACATCTAGTTTTATTATTAATATATGTGAGTAAATAAACATTGGTGGCATGAATATATCCAGGACAAATTTAGGTACCATTACCACAATCTGATAAATATTACACGGTACTAAAACCCAATAAGGTATGCATACAATTTAAGCTGTAAAAGAAATTTTCCAGACTTTTTCTCTATTCCTTACTCAAGTGTGCAGAAAATGGTTTGATCTAATTTGTAAACATGATCTATATTGCATTTTGTATAGGTTGTAACATGGTAATGTTTTAAGAAGCTATGCTTAAACCCTGCCATTTTAATTTTTTGCAGCTGTAGCCCAACGATGTCCCTATGGCTGTTTTGCCTCAACAACCAGAACGATGCAAAGTAACAGAGTTGAGAATATGGTTGAAATGCCGGGGACAAGCTGTGAAATCTAAGGAAACCACAGCCGAACTTTGCTTGGTGTACTTATTTTATATTGCCTTTTTGATTTTTAAAATGCACATTCATGTCGTCAGAAGATTTCTATCAGTTTCCAATCAACCAATGGATGAAAACTACTTGACTTAGAGAGCTGACAACATGGTGAGGATTAAACACACGAAGTGACCCCGTGACCTAGTTTTTGACCCGGCATTACCCATATTTGAACTTGACCTAGACATCATCTAGATACAACTTCTGAACAAGTTTGGTGAAGATTGGATGAAAACTACTTGAATTAGAGAGCGGACACTTAATACGGACCAACCGACCGACAGACAAGTTCACTCCTATATACCCCACTAAACTTTGTTTGTGGGGTATAACAAATCAAAGCCAATAGTGAACAAATATTCATGTATCAAGAGCTGTCTACATAGGATGACTTATGCCCTCTATAAACGCTTGATGTTATGAGCTTTTTTCGAAACCTCAAGCAGACTTCGAAACCTAAACGAAGACCCTAAGTTCAAGGTCAATGTCACAGGGGTCAAAATTTGTGTGCATATGGAAAGGCCTTGTCCATATAAACATGCATGCCAAATATGAAATTGCTATCTGAAGCGACATAGAAGTTATGAGCATTTTTCGAAACCTAAACGCAGTGTGACGGACAGACGGACAGACGGTCCAATCACTATGTGCCCTCCTTCGGAGGCATAAAAAGTCCAAATTTGATTAATTGTCCAAAACAGAGAAACAGAAATGACATGATCAAATATGTGATTTTTTTAATTTTGTTTATTGCACGTTCCGCGTGAATTCTCTCGGCTGCAATGCTGTGTGTAATGTTAACCTCTGCGCAGGTCATCTGGTCATTCTTTCCTAAGAATGGGGGAATATTCAGTTGCACTGACTTTCTATCTAACAGATCTTGGATGTCAAATCCTTTATCAGTCATCACACTGTCTCCTTGCTCAAAGTTCAGTCCCAGAAATCCACTTCGCAATGTTATTTCTCTGTCGGAAATATTACCGTGATACAACTGGCTTACAAACGCGACACTTCCACACAGAGCGATGCAATCAATCCTTTCAATGTGTTGGAACTTGTATATTTATTTCTGTGCAATCTATTATAACTCAAGTAGAAGGGTACTTTTCTTTAAATGAGCTTTGCATTGTATTGTCTACTTGTTCACGTGTAGGCCAAGTATTCATTGAACCCAACCTCAGACCTACAAAATTGGCCCCAAATAATAATAATTGTACTCACTGTAACTACAAAAATGTTGAAGCGTTTTGCCAAGTCATTTTCAAACAACCCAACCCTAACTCGGCACAAAAAAAGGAAAAACTGGTTGGCAGGAGAAAGTTTTCTTGGTTTTCTTACAGTGATAATATGCGCATCTAACAGTATATGCTATGTTTATAGGTGTCTATTGCAACATTTGTTTATTTTTGGTGTTTTCACTTCAATACACTTATATTTGTTAATGCAGCATCAACATACTAAAACAATTTCCCAGAAAGAGAAAAATAATGCATTTGAATATCAACCGTACTTTCTTTTGACAACTGATCATGCATGTACGATGTGAATCTAAATTTAGTTTAAGTGCAGATTTGTTCATACGTCACAGAGACACAATTTTGTTTTACGGATCATTTTAATTTCCTGCAACGATATCTATTCTTACGTCAAACCAACACTGACTCCGATCCTAATAAAAAGAAAGTTCTGCTTGGTTAAGAGGACTGGGACAGTCATGTAAAATATTGAATAAATATTTTTTATAAACAACTGGTAGCAAGATGAGTTGCAGATAATTGGTCAATTACCACATATTAACTAACTCTTTTGACCTGTTAATTCTTTTCAGCACAATTCAACAGTGAACAAGAGATGTGTTTGTCAGAAACACAATGCCCCCTACTGCGCCGCTTTGATTTACCGGTATATATTTATCTTTATCATTTGGCAGGTACAGATAATTATCTCCCTTTAATGCTTATTACTTCCCTTGAATGTTTTTTTTATCTTTGACCTTGAAGGATGACCTTGACCTTAAAGGCTTTCACCACTCAAAATGTGCAGCTCCATGAGATACACCTGCATGCCAAATAACAAGTTTCTATCTTCAATATTGCACAAGTTATCGCAAAACTTTAACCAATGTTAAAGTTTTGAGGTTAAGGTTTTGGGACAGACTGACAGACAGGCCAAAAACAATACGCCTCTGATCATTTGATCCGGGGGAATAAATATGCGCATAATATCACTTTTATAAGCAGTGTCATCTTTTTGATGAGCCAAAATAATGTTTTCACCATGTTCGCCAGGATTCACCAGTTGAAGAATACCTAAAATAAAATAAAATACCTCTTTTGATTGAAAGCCAGTATAAAATCAGTTGGTTTTAAATTTTTAATAGAAAATAAGTAAGTTTCTTTTTCACGTCTTGATTCATCTATTGTAGCCCTCAGTTGCACATTTTCTTCTTCCAATCTTCTGGCTCTTTGTTCTAACATTTTAAATTGTTCTTGTAAAAATGATTTTGAAGTTGAAAGTGCTCTAACTAACTGCACATTAGAACTTTCAAATGTTCTAACACCAGATTCTCTGTCATTTTCATTATCAGAGACTTACTGCTTCACTTCAATGTCATCCTTTCTATCTGTTCTGTTTGCTCTCTTTTGTTGTAAAGCATATTCGGGGTGTGGGGTTTTAGGCTTGTACACATGTGGTTTGTCCTTCCAGCAGTCAAATAGTGTAGGGATGGCACCTGGTTTAAGATACCTCCGTTTAGCAAACCCAGATTCATCAAGACAGTCAGGTTCAAAATGGAGAAAACAGACAACAGTGTTGCGAGTTATCTGAAACAGCAACAACAGAGCAATAAATAAATATGTGTGCTTTTATAATTCACAGCCATACTATTCTCCTTATGTGAAAATATATATAGTACTTCGCGTGTGTATTTTCGTTTTCGTTATCAGCATGACAGTCATTAAAAGTTTTAATGAAACAGCGAACAACTGACCTTAATATTTTTGTCTTCATCTCTTCGTATTTTATTTAACCAAACAGCTCGAAGTGGATTATCCTCAGCTGGAAATGAATGATAGCTTGGCTTTCCGTGGCCTTCAATCAATCCATAGCCAGTGGTGTGACATTTGGGTACACAGCAGATCCTGTTGGACTGAAATTGTATGAAGTTCAAATAATACAAAAAATATATAAGCAAATTACATTTATACCTATTATTTTGGATCATTCAAATTAGTCAAGTATAATATGTTCATACATGTTTCATTTCCAAATGTATTTAAAACAAGAAACCGTCAGAGAAGGGTGATGCTCCCTAAAGTTTTTTTCCACAATATTGCACTATACATTCAGACAAGGGACAAAATTGTCACAAAACCAGGTTTTCATTGTGAAAAAAAATCTGATAAAGGGAGACAACTCAAACTGAACTTTTGAAATGAACAAACAAAATTAACGCCCTTTGTAAGTTTGTTTTAAAATAAATATATTTTTAGTCGTGGCGACCTTGACATTGGAGATATTGACGTGATTCTTTCGTGCAACACACCGTCCCATGATGGTGAACAAATGTGCCAAATGATTTTAAAATGTCATAATGAATGACATAGTTATAGCCCAGACAAGCTCATTTATGGCTATTTTTTACCTTTGAACTCAAAGTGTGACCTTGACCTTGGAGATATTGACGTAATTTTTTCGCGCGACACACCGTCTAATGATGGTTAACAAATGTGCCAAATGATTTTAAAATCTCACAATGAATGACAAAGTTATGGCCCGGACAAGCTTGTTCCGCCAGCCCGCCAGCCAGCCAGCCAGCCCGCCAGCCAGCCAGCCAGCCAGCCCGCCCGCATTCGCCAATCTAATAACCAGTTTTTTCCTTCGGAAAACCTGGTTAATTTCCTTCGGAAAACCTGGTTAATAAAAGGAAACGTCTTGAGGCACAGTAGTTGGGGGGGACAAGAATTTTTTTAAAGAAAATTTCAAAGGGCCATAACTCTATGAAAAATCATCCAACCAGAACCCGCTGATAATATGCACATCTCCTCTTGGTAGTGAAGCTTCACATAACGATTCATTGAACTCCGGTCATTAGTTGCTGAGAAATAGCCCGGACAAAAATTGCGCACGGACGGACAGACGAAGCGGCGACTATATGCTCTCCCCAAAATAAATTTTGGGGGAGCATACACAATCAAATGTCTGAGCAATTTACCTTTGACTTCTTCTCAACTGACAATGTAATGTCATGAACCTGCGTTCCATCTGTTTTTGTTGCTGAGTTAAAATGGGAAGCATAGTCGTGGTCACTCATCTGTTGATAACAATTATGTTTCATAACATTCATATTGACTAATATTTTTTCACATAAAAACACAATTGGGTTACAGAGATGTACAGTTTCTAATCAACAAATAGCTTTTTAACACACTCATAGATATTGAATTGGATACGGTTTGATTTCTATTAAAACAAATGGAATATTAAAATTCCATTTTAGTGTTGATTTTTTTGGAAGAGAAAACATAGTATGTCCATATATTTAACATAAAATAAGTCACTATTTCCTTCTTTTTCATCTATATCAACGCTTCTGAACACGATTTATTTCAGTACAAAAATCCTTTGTTTGAATCAATGTTACGGCATCGCGACAACATATTGCAGACATAAACAATACCGATGCTTTATCATAATTATAAACCGAATATCCAAAGTGATTAAGAACAAGAGGGCCATAATGGCCCTATATCGCATGGGTTGAAAGGTACTCAAGCATGTGACTTTCTCTTTCTTTCTAAATTTGACCCCAGGGGCATAATTTGAAGAAACTTGGTAGAGGACTATAAGATGTCACTACATACCACATTTGGTAGCCCTAGGCCCAATGGTTATGGATGAGAAGATTTTTTAAGTTTTCACAAAATAGGCCTTATATAAGCAAATTTTGAATTTTTTGACCCCTTGGGGCAGGGTCAAATTTAACCCCAGGGGCATAATTTGAAGAAACTTGGTAGAGGACTATACGATGTCACTACATACCAAATTTTGTAGCCCTAGACCCAATGGTTATGGACGAGAAGATTTTTTAAGTTTTCACAAAATAGGCCTTATATAAGCAAATTTTCAATTTTCTGACCCCCAAGGGCAGGGTCAAATTTGACCCCAGGGGTATAATTTGAAGAAACTTGGTAGAGGACTATAAGATGTCACTACATACCAAATTTGTTAGCCCTAGGCCCAATAATTATGGACAAGAAGATTTTTTAAGTTTTCACAAAATAGGCCTTATATAAGCAAATTTTCAATTTTTTGACCCCCGGGGCAGAGTTAAATTTGACCTCAGGGGCATAATTTGAACAAATTTGAAAGAGGTTCACCCCAGGAACATTCCTGAGAAATTTCATCAGAATTGGACCAGTAGTTTAGGAGAAGATGTTTAAAGAAAAAGTTAACGCACGGACGCACGCACGACGGACACAGGACCATGACATAAGCACCGCTGGCCTCTTGCCAGTGGAGCTAAAAACTAAAATATTTACTATGAAATTAAATTAAATATAATTTAAATTATAAATAAATAAAATATAAATGAAATAAAAAATAAACTAGTTGCTATTTCTTGTCAATACAATGCAAAATATTATAAACCAGTATTCGTCATTATATTTTTGTTTATAAAGAACGTCGGAAATAAATTATGATCGACGACAAATCCTCTATCCAAAAACGACTGTCCGAAAAAATGACGGATTTAGCATATGAAATAATGTGCATATCGTTTGACTGCAGAGAATGAAAACCAATTAATCATCAAATATGTATTCAATATATAATTTGGTTAACATATTGATGTACAATATGTTATTGCACTACTTAACTTTGCTATAACTCGATCAAATTAAATATGATTTCACTTAAAAATTTCAAGATGGTGGACATTTTAAGATTTCGGAAACTAGCGAAGATTTTTCGTCAGTTGCAGTTCATGTCCGTGCCATCTGCTAACAAATCGAAAATAAATAAATAAAATACCGGGGAAAATCTGTATCGAGCGTAAATTTCCGGAATGCCGACTATTATATTATTATGAAAATAAAGTAGCGAAAACAATGAGTACGAAATCAGGGTACAAAACATTCTTGGCTTAAACATTCACTTATACAGGTTACTTAGAATTTTCATTACGAACAAAGTCATAACGAGATCATATTTCAACAGAGGAATGTTAAAAATTACTTACACCGGGAGGAGGATAAGGGTTAAGACTATTTTACGTAATTGCGGGAAAAATGCCGCCGCTTCAAGAACGTATACTTTCCAAACTAATAAAGAACCTAAAGAAACTAACGAAAAGAAAAAACGGTTACAACACACCTTCGGTAGATTATGTACAATTTTGTGACCCCTGGGAAACGGTCAAATTTGATCCCAGGGGCTTAATCTGAACAAACTTGGTAGAGGACTATTAGATGTCACTTCATTCCAAATTTGGTAGCCCTATTCCATATGGTTATGGACAAGAAGATTTTTAAAGTTTTCACAAAAAAGGCCTTATACAAGCCTATGTTCAATTTTGTGACCCTCAGGGCAGGGTCAAACTTGACCCCAGGGGCATAATTTGAACAAACTTGGGAGAGGACTTAAAGATGCCATTACATACCAAATTTGGAAGCCCTAGGCCCAATGGTTATGGACAAGAAGACTTGTAAAGTGTTCACAAAATAGACCCTATATAAGCATATGTTCAATTTTGTGACACCCGGGGAAGGGTCAAATTTGACCCCAGGGGCATAATTTGAACAACTTTGGTAGAGGACTATTAGATGTCTCTATATACCAAATTTGATAGCCCTAGGCCCAATGGTAATGGACAAGAAGATTTTTAAAGTTTTCACAAAATAGGCCTTATATAAGCAAATTTTCAATTTTGTGACCCCCGGTGCAGGTTCAAATTTGACCCCAGGGGCATAATTTGAACAAATTTGAAAGAGGTTCACCCCAGGAACATTTGTGAGAAGTTTTATCAGAATTGGACTTGGAGTTAAGGAGAAGATGTTTAAAGAAAAAGTTAACGCACGCACGGACGCACGCACGCACGACGGACACAGGACCCTGACATAAGCCCGGTTGGCCTATGGCCAGTGGAGCTAAAAACGTAAACTATTAACAATAAGATCGGTACAAACCCGTTCGTTAATATGTTGAGTCCATTTACACCGTGGAAAACACACAAGAAATCTCTTCTTTCGCTTACAATCGATAATCCTCGAATGACGTCACATAATGGAAGTAATTACAAACTGTAAATAACTGAAAGGGTCTATTGATAACGCGATATTCCGGATGATTTTTATGGACTTTTTTTAAACCCCATATAACACTGGTAAAAGTGGTTTGTGTCATATATTTATTATCCAAAAAATATTAGTTTGTAAAGAACATTAGCTATGTACAACGGGTATTTTGTTACTTTAAACACGCTCCCAAACGCCTACACGCTTACCATTCTAACTCGTTACAACGTGTAATGGTGGTATAAGTAATAAATTAACACCACTACACTGATATTTTCCCATAATATTTACAAAAATACTAACAAAACATTTTGTCACATGCATGTATTTGACACGAATAACGCTTTATCAATGATATTGCGCTTATGTTTTACACGCTGGTACTGAAATTCCCCATGTTATTAAATACAAGGGCTGTTTGTAAAACATGCATGCCCCCCATATGGGCTGTCCGTTGTAGTGGCAGCCATTGTGTGAATAGGTTTTTTTTCACTGTGACCTTGACCTTTGACCTGAAAATCAATAGGGGTCATCTGCGAGTCATGATCAATGTATCTATGAAGTGTCATGATCCTAGGCAAAAGCGTTCTTGAGTAATCATCCGGAAACAATTTTACTCTTTCGGGTCACCATGACCATGACCTTTGACCTAGTGACCTGAAAATCAATATGGGTCATCTACGAGTCATGATCAATGTACCTATGAAGTTTCATGATCCTAGGTGTAAGCGTTCTTGAGTTATCGTCCGGAAACCATTTAACTATTTCGGGTCACCGTGACCTTGACCTTTGACCTTGTGACCTCAAAATCAATAGGGGTCATCTGCGAGTCATGATCAATCTACCCATGAAGTTTCATGATCCTAGGCATATGTGTTCTTGAGTTATCATCCGGAAACCATTTTACTATTTCGGGTCACCGTGACCTTGACCTTTGACCTACTGACCTGAAAATCAATAGGGGTCATCTGCGAGTCATGATCTATCTACCTATGAAGTTTCATGATCCTAGGCATATGCGTTCTTGAGTTATCATCCGGAAACCATTTTACTATTTCGGGTCACCGTGACCTTGACCTTTGACCTAGTAACCTCAAAATCAATAGGGGTCATCTGCAAGTCATGATCAATCTACCTATGAAGTTTCATGATCCTAGGCATATGCGTTCTTGAGTTATCATCCGGAAACCATTTTACTATTTCTGGTCACCGTGACCTTGACCTTTGACTTAGTGACCTAAAAATCAATAGGGGTCATCTGCCAGTCATGATCTATCTACCTATGAAGTTTCATGATCCTAGGCATAAGCGTTCTTGAGTTATCATCCGGAAACCACCTGGTGGACGGACTGACAGACATGTGCAAAGCAATATACCCCCTCTTCTTCGAAGGGGGGCATAATAAAAGTGATATTAATAAAAATAATATTAAACATTACTTATGGGAAATTTATCATCCATTATTATAATTGAAAGTGCAGAACAACAAAACGGTGGCATCAATACAGTTTTATTAACATAGTAACATAAAATAGTTGTCACTTGTTTCTGACATAAAAAGCGCTGTATAACGTTGATTTCGTTAAGTTACGCAAATACTAATATTTCCTATTGGTTTACATATACAGGTGATATAATTTATACTTAATATTGCTTATATGACATTCAGTTTCAGAAATAAATTAATTTTCTGCAAGGGGGATTTTGGTAATTTTGGTATTTCTACACATTGAAGCTTCCACTTGCACTTGTCCAGACCATATTTCCACGTTCGAAATAGTATAAATTAAATTATTCTATGTTATCTATCAGGATACCGACTTAACGAGTAACATAAACCTTATTTACATCATTTCTTTATATTTCATTTCCTAGTTTTTCGAACAAAATAAACAAAACTCATTGAATTAATGAACTGGTGCGCATGATTTATCGTTTGCTGATTGGCCGATTGATATTTAGATAAGAATCTGATTGACAGTTGGCGAGATGTTAATTCTGCCAAAACTTGCTTCAGCGAAAGTTCCATTTGTTGCAATCTTCTCTGCATTAAGGTCATACATCTTTGAAAGTTTGATGAAGATTCACCAAATATTAAGAGCAATTGAAAACACATGCGTGAGAATTTGACGAACGTCATATACTTGCCAGAATTCCAGGAAGTCCCAATTCCCTTTTTTTTACAATCATCTAGACATTAAACTCATTTAATAGTTTGCGCGATCAACCAAGTAGTTAAATAGTATTTGAAACAAGACTATTGCAAGCAATATATGTCCCCTACCGGCCCCACTATTGTCAGAAATATTTTTTTAGTCCCCTACCGGTTTCACCGGAGGGGACTTACGGTTTTGTCTCTGTCCGTCACACTTTTCTGGATCCTGCGATAACTTAAAAAGTTCTGATTATTTTTTAATGAAACTTGAAACATGGATAGATGGCAATATGGACATTATGCACGTCATTTCATTTTGTTCCTACGTCAAAAATTGTGGTTGCTATGGCAACAAATAGACTAGAAATAGTGCTAAAAATGGTGTTTTTCTAGATCCTGCCATTACTTTTAAAGTTCTTAATATTTTTTCATGAAACTTGGAACATGGATAGATGGCAATGTGGACATTATGCACGTCATTTCATTTTGTTCCTACGTCAAAAATTGTGGTTGCTATGGCAACAAATAGACTAGAAATAGTGCTGAAAATGGTGTTTTTTGTGGATCCTACAATAACATTTAAAGTTCTTAATATTGTTTCATGAAACTTGGAACATGGATAGATGGCAATGTGGACATTATGCACGTCATTTCATTTTGTTCCTACGTCAAAAATTGTGGTTGCTATGGCAACAAATAGACTTGAAATAGTGCTGAAAATAGTATTTCTTCTGGATCCTGCGATAACTTTAAAAGTTCTTAATATTTTTTCATGAAACTTGCAACATGGATAGATGGCAATATGGACATTACATGTATGCACGTCATTTCATTTTGTTCCTACGTCAAAAATTGTGGTTGCTATGGCAACAAATAGACTAGAAATAGTGCTGAAAATGGTGTTTTTTTCTGGATCCTGCGATAACTTTTGTGGTTGCTATGGAAACAAAAAAAAAATATTTTGAAAATGGTGAAATTTCTGACAATGGTGGAGCCGGTAGGGGACTTTTATTGCTTGGCAATAGTCTTGTTTTATTTGTTGCCATAGCTACCAGAATTTTTTACAAAAGAACAAAAAGCAATGACGTGCATAATGTCCTTATTGCCATCTATCCATGTTTCAAGTTTCATGACAAAATATTAAGAACTTTAAAAGTAATGGCAGGATCCAGAAAAGTGTGACAGACAGACTGACAGACGCACAGAGCGCAAACCATAAGTCCCCGCCGGTGAATCCGGGAGGGCAAAATTACAAGCTTTGGGGAGAACAGACATGCCAAGTGACAGATGAGCAGGTACCATGTTTAATGCCTCCCACTGTGTTGGCAAAATAAACATTAAATCTGCTTTATAGACTGCTAAAGAATGCATTATTTTGTTGAAAATGCAGCTCTTTATTTTCAACCATTAAGACTTGATTAAATAATCCTTCCATTTCGAACTAAAAAGAACTATCACTGCATCGAGCTAAGATTCAACTCAACCTCACCTGCCAGCAATATGCAGACTTATGGTTGTCAGTGATGATATTGCTCCCATATGGTCCAAACAATATCCTGGATTTCAGTCTCTCCTTGGAAAACACTCCAAGACCACCGCCAGCTATTTTGGATGTTTTGATTTCAAGGCAATCTGGTAAGGAATGGTCAGCTTTTAGGGTGTCTCCATCTGGTACCTGCAGTTTATATAAAGATATATAAGAATGTACTTGAAACACTCTTTTGTATTAGAATAATACAGGTATATTAAAGGTATTACTTACATTTATTGACATTAAATAAAACTATGAAAATGTCTTGCATTAATTAAGGGTTACACACTTTTCATGTAACATTTTTTCATGTATATGCCAATAATAATATAATTGTTTTCCTTATTTTCTCTACAACATGTAGTTCATGTTTTAAAGATGAACACAGCTTCACCTCTTTGTCCTGTATGTAGTAGTAGGGTCCATAAACAGGGCAGTTCCCTTCAAACCCCTTATTGCATTCTCCACAATCTAAATGAGCAAAATAAACAGAAGGCAACGCTCAAACTAAGTAAAAACTTATATCAGGTACAGGAACATCAGATTTAAAGGACCCATTCACGCTTATTATGAATTTTATAAAACAGCGAATTTACATAATATCTTAACAACAGGGCAGCCCTTGCGTCACAACATCCTTTATTAATTCTATTCACAGAGAGGGAGCTAAAAATTATTATCATGTTTGTTGGTCTTTAGTGAGACTTTCTAATGCAAGGTAATGAATGTTTTGTTCTTGGGCTTACATAGAAAATGGTCATTATCTGGAAGTTCCAGTTTCATACAGCTGGCAAGGTTTCTCTCTTGAAGACTGTACTCAGTCTTGTCCTTTTCTGGGGTCTTGGCTTTGTTCATTCCCTGCAATGGTGTTTAAGACGAAGAATAATGATAACATTTAACACATTATATTCTGAAAATAAATATATTTTAACCAAAACAAACAAGCATCCCATGCAACAGCTATGCAATATCTCGTTCATTAACAAACTCTTCCTAAAATAAGAAAGAGATTGATTGTTACAGTTTATCGCCCAATATAAAACATGTCAGCATTTGCCATGAACAGGCACATTTTGATCAGGGCTGGCTGTTATTTTGAAATGTCATTTTTCTCAGGAAATAAAATACATCTCGTTCAAGGTTTAATTGACTGGTAACTTAAATTGTGATCTGTAATTCCTGTTAGCTAAGTGACTAAGACCAATAAATACGAAACATTGTCAGAAGCATATATTATAAAGTGACATAGAAATTCGTTCATTAGACATAGATGCCCCAACATTTTGAGGTGCGCATTGACACACGATGGTTAAAATGTTTGTTAGGTAAGCAGCAATACTTGTGAAGTGAAATTCTTTGCTTAAATATTCGTGCATCCCTTCCATCACTCCTCTCATTAAGCGTTCATAAAAACAGACAAAGGGGCTTTTATTCCGCAAATACTAGTGACAGCAAAAATGTTATCCTTTACAATCCAGCAGTGAAAGTTTGAAAACTAGAAATGGTGCGACAGAGGCCAACGCATATCCCCATGCCGCATGTTTGACCCAGGGGGCACCCCAGGGTTGGTAATGGGGCCATGCGTAGTTGAGATTGACCGTATTGTCATCAGAGATGTCAAGTGTCAATTGGAAGTGATTCGGTGTAGAAATGAATAAGTTAATGTAAAATAACATAAAACAAGAGATGTGTTTGTCAGAAACACAATGCCCCCTCCTGCGCCGTTTTGATCTATTTAAAAAAAAAATCATTAGGCAGGTTCATTACTTTCCTCCATTTAAAGCTTATTCCCTTTGATATGTTTTTTTGACCTTTGACCTTGAAGGATGACCTTGACCTTTCACCACTCAAAATGTGCAGCTCCATGAGATAAACATGCATACCAAATATCAAGTTGCTATCTTCAATATTGCAAAAGTTATGGCCAATGCACCATCCCTGGGGCATTAAACTGAGTGATAATCTCTGACCCGGCCCCACCCTAACCCCCATAACCAGGGATCAGATCAAAATTCCAACAAGGGCTGTTTGTAAAACATGTATGCCCCCCATATGGGCTGTCCGTTGTAGTGGCAGCCATTGTGTGAATACGATTTTTGTGACCTTGACCTTTGACCAAGTGACCTGAAAATCAATAGGGGTAATCTGCGGGTCACGATCAATGTACCTATGAAGTGTCATGATTCTAGGCAAAAGCGTTCTTGAGTTATCATCCGAAAATCATTTTACTATTTCGGGTCACCGTGACCTTGACCTTTGACCTTGTGACCTCAAAATCAATAGGGGTCATCTGCAAGTCATGATCAATCTACCTATGAAGTTTCATGATCCTAGGCAAAAGCGTTCTTGAGTTATCATCCGAAAATCATTTTACTATTTCGGGTCACCGTGACCTTGACCTTTGACCTTGTGACCTCAAAATCAATAGGGGTCATCTGCAAGTCATGATCAATCTACCTATGAAGTTTCATGATCCTAGGCGTATACTTTCTTGAGTTATCATCCGAAAACCATTTTACTATTTCTGGTCACCCTGACCTTGACCTTTGACCTAGTGACCTCAAAAACAATAGGGGTCATCTGCGAGTCATGATCAATCTACATATGAAGTTTCATGATCCTAGGCGTATGCGTTCTTGAGTTATCATCCGGAAACCATTTAACTATTTCGTGTCACCGTGACCTTGACCATTGACCAAGTGACCTCAAAATCAATAGGGGTCATCTGCAAGTCATGATCAATCTACCCATGAAGTTTCATGATCCTAGGCGTATGCGTTCTTGAGTTATCATTCAAAAACCATTTTACTATTTCTGGTCACCGTGACCTTGACCTTTGACCTAGTGACCTCAAAATCAATAGGGGTCATCTGCGAGTCATGATCAATGTACCTATGAAGTTTCATGATCCTAGGCCCAAGTGTTCTTGAGTTATCGTCTGACAACCACCTGGTGGACGGACCTACCGACAGACCGACCGACCGACATGAGCAAAGCAATATACCCCCTCTTCTTCGAAGGGGGGCATAAAAAGTGCAGGGTCGCACATATGCTCATAGCTACCATGTGTGTAAGTTTCAAGGTTCTAGTGCTTATAGCGTAGGAGGAGATAGTGGCCAGGAAGGACGGACAGACGGAGGAGATAACCACAATATCCCCACGCTTTTAAAAAAAGCGTTAGGATAACAAAATACCGGAAACTTAAATGTACCTTAACTTTCTTCACTCGATCCCCTTTTTTGGTCAATTTCTTCTTAGCTGGTTTTAGAGGGACACTCCTTGTCACAGCATTGTCTGCAAACATATCATTAAAATTTAACTACTGTTATAACTAAGTAACTTTTCCCACACTGTCTTTTTGAGCCAAAATATTATTTTTTGGTGACTCTTTTTTAAATACATTATTGTACCAGATTTTTGGTACAGCAATCAAGTATGTTGAGTTTCCATATTTGACCAAATTATACAAGGTCAACATACTTTGTTATAAAATATGAATAGTAGGACACTATTTATTGTAAATTTGTGTTGGTCCTTTAAAGCATGAAATCAAATATCCAACACATTTGCAAGTCTTTATTCTTATGTCAGACAATTTAAAAAATCCATAAATTAAAAAAACAACAACAGATTTTGTGAATCTACGATGTCAACCAAAATAAATAAATCTACACAACCTCTTGCTGGAGCACCCTTGGGCTGGACTTTTCCTGTGGACGAACCTTGACACTTCTTTGTTGCTGGATGGGTTGAGTGACAGCTCTTTCTTTTTCTTTTGAGTCTTTCAATGAATATTTCTACAAAGTCATCAGGCAGCAGAAGATTCATAAGTTAACATTGAAAAGATAATAAATTACTGATTCAGTTGTTTCTGTCATATATTGAATGCACCATAACAGCATGACTTAAGAAATGAAACAACAGGGCCATGGTGGCCCTGGGGTCGCTCTCCTAAGAAGTAACGTTAAGCAAGTTGTTAACGTTGTTTTGTGATAAGAAAGGGTTTGTTGTTTAGACAGATATATAAAAATATGCCTTATAAGTAGATTTTTGTGTTAATTTATGTTTTTAAAATAGACGTCTGTCTCCCATTGTGACAAATGTTTATTTTGAATAAAAGTGAAATGAGGACAGTAATTTTATAATGGGCATAATCAGCAAAAGAAAATGTAAGTACATTTTTTTCACAAATTGTAGTCAAGCTTTGATATCATGAGATAAAAATCTAAGCATTGTATGAGGTAATACAGGATTACTAGTTGCAACTTGTTTCTGCAAGAACAGCTTTAGATACCAAAAACAACTGTATTTTTTCAATAAATTGAGTGTTCATGAAATATTTTTTTCATAATCAATTACAATATGTTGAATTGTTAATATATATCAAAGTATTATAAGGAGAAGTCAATTAATGTGAGAATATCTACTAGAAATTCAAATTGATTGTATTTTTAGGTACATGTACCAAACATCTGACACTTAATCTTTCTAATAGTTAAAATATAGCAGTAAACACACACACAAAATTTGAATATGTATCATATCCAAACAACTGTCAAACTAGAAATGGCGCGGCAGAGGCCGACGCGTATCCCCACGCCGAATGTTTGACCTAGGTGTGCCCCAGGGTTGGTAATGGGGCCATGCATAGCTGAGATTGACCGTATTGTCATAAGAGAAGTTCATCATCAATTAGAAGTGAATTGGTGTAGAAATGAAGAAGTTATAGTAAAAGGCAATTTTGGGTGGGTGTGACATATGTGGGCAGGGCGCCCCAGGGTTGGTAATGGGGCCATGCATAGTTGAGATTGACCGTATTGTCATAAGAGAGGTTCAGTATCAATTTGAAGTGAATCGGTGTAGAAATGAAGAAATTATAGTAAAAGGCAATTTTGGGTGGGTGTGGTCTATGTGGGCGGGGCGCCCCAGGGTTGGTAATGGGGCCATGCATAGTTGAGATTGACTGTATTGTCATAAGAGAAGTTCAATATCAATTTGAAGTGAATCGGTGTAGAAATGAAGAAATTATAGTAAAGGCAATTTTGGGTGGGTGTGGTCTATGTGGGCGGGGCCCCAGGGTTGGTTATGGGAACATGCATAGTTGAGATTGACCCTAATGTCATAAGAGAAGTTCAGTATCAATTTGAAGTGAATCCGTGTAGAAATGAAAAAATTATAGTAAATGGAATTTTTTGGTGGGTGTGGCCTATGTGGGCGGGCGCCCCAGGGTTGGGATTGGGGCCATGCATAGTTGAGATTGACCCTAATGTCATAACAAAAGTTCAGTATCAATTTGAAGTGAATCCGTGTAGAAATGAAAAAATTATAGTAAATGGAAATTTTTGGTGGGTGTGGCCTATTTGGGCGGGGCGCCCCAGGGTTGGGAATGGGGCCATGCATGGTTGAGATTGACCGTATTGTCATAGGTGAGGTCCAGTATCAATTTGAAGTGAATCGGTGTAGAAATAAAGAAGTAAATGTAAAATAACCTAAAAAAATGAGTGATAATTTCTGACGCGGCCCCACCCCAACCCCTATAACTTTTGACCCAGGGGTCAGATCAAAATTCCAAATAGTGCAGGGTCGCACATATGCTCATAGCTACCATGTGTGTTAATTTCAAGGTTCTAGTGCTTTTAGTGTAGGAGGAGATAGTGGCCAGGACGGACGGACAGACGGACGGACAGACGGACGGACGGACGGCGGAGATCACCACAATATCCCCACCTTTTTTTCAAAAAGCGTGGGGATAACTATTTGGAATTTAAATGCACAAATAATATAAAGCATAAATACGTTATTTTTTCCAAAACAACTTCCAAACCTACTTATCTTTTTAATTAAACAGTGTTTGTGCTTCTTAAAGATGTGATTAGTTGTTTATTATTACCCAATTGTTCAAATTTTGGACAAAGTTTTTAATCTACAGGGGTTCCGCTGTCGATCGCCATTGGCGCCAAATGGCGCTTAATTTTTTAATGTGGCTCCAATTTTTTTAAAGTGGCGAATTAAAAAAAATCGGTAAAATCCTATCCGAAAATGTACTGCGAGTCGAAAGCACGCGACCGAGCATTAGCGGCCAGCGTCTGTCAGTTGTAAATATTGATTTACGACGATGTAAGCGACCTACAGTGCATGGTGCATTAGAAATCACCGAAGCGTGTAAGTGTTACAAACGGTGTTTTTACTGCTATTGTCAAGTTTTATGGGGGTTATTATCGGATTAACGGCTCCTTTATGATATTGAGCAATAAGTTAAGTAACACGGGAACAAACTGTCACGACGATCAATAATAATAACGATTATTAGGGCCGCTATTTCTTTGTTAAAATCAAAACCATGGGGCTGGCAAAAGCATTTAATTTCTCCACATCAACAATTAAAAACTTGTTTCAACAGGTATTTGTGAGCATTTCTGTTTAATAGATTCATTATTGTAATGTTTTGGGAAGGATATAAATTGATTAAGATAACAACAATTTTTTAATTAAATATAAAACATTCAGTCGATGTACTATATTTCGGATATGTTAAATTCGGACATTTAAAGATAGGGACATTAATGTGTTGGTTTGATGTTGATAGTTTGTAAAAATATGTTTTATGCTATTTCAGGCAACTAGAATGGATGGTGGCAATTATCTGGGCCTTTCTGTCAGGAAAAAGGCGTGAACAACAGTCATTTAATTGAACCTGGAAATCATCCACCACTAAGAGAAAACTTGTTAACAACAGAAGCTGATGTATATCATGTCCAAATGACCAAATATAACTGTTAAACACTTTGAAGTGAGATGCTTTATTTTCTGATTCCCTTTCAAATGATGAACATTGGTGTGATTTTATGTTTAAGTAATTAATTTCGAAACATTTATGCAGCATACTGTTTAATACATTGATGTTAACATTATTATATTATTTTGGTTATCTGTGTTGTTTATCAAGTTGAAAAAAATGTTATTTATATACAAATAAAGCTTATTAAGACTTATGAAGGTATGGCTTATGAAGGTACTTATTTATTTATCTATGAAATAACATACTTTTTAAAGTGATAATATAGTCAATGACATTAATGTAGTAAGGTTTCTTAAAATGATTGTTCTTATTAATAAGGTGGAATAACCGACAGTATTCACGCCGCGAAAAAGTGGCGACAACTTTTTTGGGCCAGTGGAACCCCTGAATCTACCAGAACAATTTTTTAACTCACTTTGCAATGATTATTCTTATTGAAACAACAATAAAAGCTGTTAAAATCACAAATCTTTTATAAGCACACACAAACTACTGAATGACTGCATTAAGCATCTTATTAATGCTGTCAATCTGACATCAAGACAAAGGTCTTTCTAAATCCATTACCATTATCATCATCACCATCACATTCAACATCATCATCATCACCAACATCATCATTTGATTATCATCATTAAGCTACAACATCCTCATTACAACTAGAGTGTTAACAAGGTTTAAGTAAAGTCTTATAAGGAAAACTGCCCAACTTCCTAGTGGCCATGTTTTTCAACGAACCGTAACCATTTTAGAACTCAGCTGATTTATCATTAGAAAGACTATTCTGACCAAGTTTCATGAAGATTTGACAATAAATGTAACTCAACTGTTAACAAGATTTTACTATAGCCATGTAATGAAAACTGCCCCAAACCCTGGCAGCCATGTTTATCAACAGACCGGAACCATTTTCGAACTCAGCCGAGCTATCATAAGACCAAACAAGCAAATTCGTTGAATTGATATCCCCCGCCAATATGCTTCTGGACATATAAGTGTTATATTTGACACTAAAAAATCATTTTTTCAAAATACAAAGGACCATAACTTCGTTATTAACAGATGGTTTACAATGCCATTAGGGGTGCATCATCTTCTTATAAATATATATATATACTCTTAACAAGTTTCAATGAAATCTGCCAGAGCACTTCCAAGATATGGCTCCGGACACACAAAAAAAGCATTTTTTCAAGATAAAAATGATAAAGCAATGATGTGCATAATGTCCTTATTGCCATCTATCCATGTTTCAAGTTTCATGACAAAATATTAAGAACTTTTAAAGTTATTGCAGGATCCAGAAAAGTGTGACAGACAGACTCACTGACTGACGGACACACGGACTGACGGACACACAGAGCGCAAACCATAAGTCCCCTCCGGTGAAACCGGAAGGGGACTATTAAGCTTTTTTTAATTTATGGGCCATAATTAAAAAATGCTCAAAGCAATCTTGCTTGATATCAAACTTGACTTACATGAAGATATCATGCCTATTAACATAATTATAAAGTTTCATGATTATCCAATTTAACAATGAAACTATTTTGAGTTATTGATCAGACATTATTCTCATGGACATTCACAAATCACGCGCCGGACATGGGACCAGCAGGGCTCGCGCTGTCATTCGCCACTTGAGCCATTTGTGAAAATATTGAGAATTTGGCTCAAGAAAAATCCGATTTGCGAAAATGCTAAAATCTCATAAAATTTCATTAAAAACAGCCGCCATTTTAACCCAAACTGGTTTTCTATATTTTTCTCTTTGTTTCAATGAAAGTATTCGCAATTTGAACAGTTAACGAAAACCGGTCTGCACTGGTATGGAGACATCGCTTGACCTTATTGTTATTGAAGTGCACATGGTAGCTGGCCAATCAAAACTGAGCTCGCTTACACATGAATGACGTTGTTGAATGAAACGTAAAAATGGGTGGAGCTTTGAATACACAGTAAATAATGTTGTCTGCAAACAAAATAGCGGCTGGTCGCAAATGTCGTATTATTAGATTAAAAATGAAAATAAGCGTGACAATAAATTAATTATTTCCAAGCTGACTATCGATCTAAATTAAAGAGTGATAATTAAATAATTAGTTCTATGTCGTTGATGTTACAACTTTCTGCTGATTTTAGATTGAAAAGCGTCCTTTGGACGAAAATGAGTCTGAACAAAAAAAAATAAAAAATTAAACACAAAAAACTCGAGCATTCTAAGAGTCATGGAAAGTTGATAATAATTGGCTTCGCTTTGAGAATGAATCAAAATCAATGTACTGTGACCTATGCATTAAGGTGCAGAATTCCAACACGTTCACTGTAGGTTGCAATATCCTGAAAAAAGACTTGGTGACGAAACATGCCAAGTCTTAAGGTAAGATTTTGAAGAAGAGAGGACTTTTAATTTGAAATTACTTTTAAATGCTATAGTCTAACTATATGCATATATGCAGATGAAACAAACGAAAACTGGTTGGCAATAGGCCCAAAATGCACCACAGACAATCTAGGATCCAAAATTTTTTGTGGGGGGGGGGGCATGCCCCCGGACCCCCCTAGATCTGGGTGGCTTAAAGATATTTTGGGCCAGCGCTAGCCCTGGACCAGAATGGTCACATAACACATGTATAAAAAATTTAATACCTGAGTCATCGTTTTCAGAGATTGAATGTCTTTGAACATTAAGGTTCGAGTAATGGTCAATTGTTAATGTCTCTCCATCCACAGTTGGTCTAGCACAATATTGGTCAACATATGAAAGTTCAATCTCTTTCCTTGTCAAAAATACAGAATTAAGGTCAGCCAGTTCAGCTTGATTCTCAGGTGTTTTTTTATATTTATGATCACATAAATCATTGTGATCATTTGCTGTTGTATTTCCAGTGTCTGTTTCTGTCTTTATATACTGTTTAGCTATACTACATTCATAATTGAGGTCATTAGTTGTTGGATAACTCTGGTCTGTATTTGGATTAAGAGACTGTTTTGTTTTCCCACATACAGAATGGAGCTGAAATTGTGCTGTATATGCATGGGCAGTCGTATTTTTGTTCACACATACAGGCTGTCTTGTGAAATCTTGATGCATAACTTCACATTCCGGCTGTTCTGATTTCACACAATCAGAGGTGAAGCCATATTGTTTGGTGTTATCTTTATCCATCTGTAAACATTGTGATCCTGTTTGTTCATGTACTAAATTGGAGCCATCTTGTTTCTTGCAATCTGGATGTCTATTTTCCCATAAAACCTGTTCTGGCTTGGAACACACAGAATAAAAATCTTCAGCCGTATTATACCATTCATCAGTCTCAATTTTGACACAAACAGAGTTAAAGTCATTTATTGTTTGGTCTGGATTTAAGGTCTCTGAACTAACACTAGCACATATACATGTAGTGTTTACGCTTTGGGTCGTGGAATCAACATTATTTATAATCACACTCTTGTTGTCCATGTCACTTTCCCTGGCATTGCTTTCTGTGTTAGGTTTGCCCATTTTGAACTTTTTGGATGCCATTAAAAGAGGACTTTTCTGTGTACTTGTCATTCTGGAAATAATTTACATATAAACATGTTGATTCATAGGAAGATTCAAGAGAAGGATAAGAACACAACACTTATAAATGTGTGAAAATATTGCCAGTTATCTGCTATTTTTAAAGTTCAACATAGTTCTAGTAACAATAGTGACTCATAATATGTTGTAACAAGTAGCAAGTTATAACAATGACAAATTGGACTCAGGGTTATAAATAAGAATTGTTTTAGTAAGCCAACTTGTATTTGAATAAGGCTATGGTCAGAAACTGCATACATTCCGGATTGGCCAAGCTATACAAGGTCTGCCCCAAGGTTTAGTTGTGGCAGTTTTAATTTCATTTGATAAAAAAGGATGTGTCTGACAGTCTTAGGGCTGTAACGATACATTCGAATATTCAAATTACTCGAATACGGCTGTGGACGAATCGTATTCGTTATTCGCCACCTCCCGAACCGAATACTTGTTGAATACAAACATCTTATCTTATCTTACCTTACAAATGAAGGTTCATACAAAAAAAACTATTATTGAAATGTTCTTCTCCTTATTCCGGCGTTTTTCATCATGTTTACCCCACCCACTTTGGTACAAAGTGAGATTATCAACAAAAATGGCGGGCGGGCACCGGTTGAATATTTACTTATTTAGGTAAATACGAGTAATTTGATGCTCAAACATACACACAAAGTATAAGCAGATGGAATTTCTTTTTTGTTTATCTTTGCGACAATGATTGTGAAACTTATCAACAAACACGCAGCCTAGCAAAGGGAAATTAGTTTCATACTATATAATGTCATGTCAAGTTGCTTAATTGTTCTACTCAAGGAATTCATTGGTACTAGTAATGTTTTCAAAACTGTGTTCAAAGTTTCAGCAGTTCTAGTCAGTGTTTTGTTATTTCAAAGTGTTATATTTCATATTTTCAGTATGCAATGATACTCAATAAATCAAATTGATAAATACTCATAGTGTCATACTTTATAATGTCATGTCAAGTTGTCAGTATTACTTTTGTTCATTGAAATTCATATTCGCAAATAAATATTCGTATTCGCCACCCTGTATTGGTGATACGTATCGTATTTGTCACCTAGTGTATTCGTTACAGCCTAGACACTGTCTGTTGTTCTTTTCGTTTTATTTTGAATAGGTGTTTGCCTATAAGTGTATACTGCATGTTGAGTCCTTTTTGATATCATGACACTTTTGTTATTTATCAGATATGAATACAATGTGACACAGATTTGAAAATTGCAAGTATGTATAAGGGAAAGACGTTAGTGGAATTTAACAACAAGTGTAGTAATTTGGATGTCATGATTGTAATACATGGTATCATTATATATATATAAATATATATATACAGTGACAGTCAAAACTGAGAACAGCGGTCAATCAAGGGGAAATTACAAAAGTGACCGCTGTCCACAGGCGACCTTTGTTTTCGGATCACAAATTGGTTACCATCAACTAATGCACAGAAAGAATCAGCTTTAAATTTGATTTGATCTCCCCACTCATTCCATCACGCGAAACCCTTAGTTTTCCTAAGCAAGGTAATCATGCTATTATACAGCATTGCAGTTTGCCTATATATTTTTTCAAAAGGTAATATAGCCTAATTGGTAGAGCAACCCAGGCCGGGTTCGAATCCTGATCTGACCTTCGTAGGTAAACTTGTGGTTGCAAGGCTGGCAACTGACAAGTGTGACAATCTGTTTTGGGTGGGGTTAACAGTTCAGTTCATAGTGTTGTTCCCAGAAGGGCAAAAGGGCATGGCGCATTACTTTTAAAAAGGGCATTTTAGCGCGCAGTTTAGGCAAAAAAGGGCAAAAACATTCTCCGAATACCTGAATTACGGGGTAACATGTAATCGCATCTGAAGCAGTTGTGGAAAAAATAACATATAAACAAGCACATTTAATGGTAATTGATGTATTTAACTTACTATGATTTATATTAATATATTTACCTTGCAATGTACATTTAAGTTCCATGCTGTTTCAATAAACTGTACAGCACGACAAACATAATAAAGCAATATATGCATATGAATCTGATTATACACAGATCCACTAACATATTAATGAAACCATGTTTGTCTTATCCCATTTTCTAACAATAATCTTGCCAGATGTTTAAAATAACATTTCGAGTAAATTGATCGCTAACAATATGCAAACACTTGTTTCCGTGACATACATCCACCAAGTAGATTACAAATAAATAAATAATGTTGTTTCTATCTAAAACATTTTTATGCATCGTTGATTATCACAGCAATTCATTAATTCCTTCTTAATGTATAATCCCCATCGTTAATTCGATCGTTTACGACGTTATTTGCCATTTTTGCCGAGTCGCAATTTAATTCTGTATAGTCCGCCATGTTGTTCAAATGTCAAATGATGTAAGCGACAGGTGCGCATAGCAACGTTAAATCGTATACGCGATTCGCATTTTGTTAAATTAGTATACGTCTCAGTAGTTAGTTCAATAATTAGATCTAATTATCTTAAAGACGAAAGCGATAAAGAATAAATTTGTTTGTGTTTTTAAATGTAATTATGCGTAAAAATATATGTTTTGATATAACTGAATAATGCATGCAATGCACAATTGCCACGAGAATAACATCGAGTTTTTCATCAAAAGTCTCCGAAGTAACAATTTTATCGTGGAGAGTACACATTGTCGACCGAAAAGTGCGCTTGGTATAACATAGCCTCTGGCATTATCGATTGATACTGACACCGGGTTATTCACGCATGACTAATTCACATCTTTGGAGCAGTTTACCTATAAATCGAGCACTCTTATAGATTAAATCTGCTCAAATATAGTCGATTAGACGTTGACGTCTCTTGAGTAAATCAAGCAGTCGGAGCGTCACAGACAATCAAGGACCCTGATGTTGCGGACCAAGTTAGATCGTAAGGCAATAAAGATGTTATCAATAAGGGCGCGTGGCGAAATTTGCCTTTGAAAAGAAGGGCGCGTGGCGAAATTTGCCTTTGAAAAGGGAAGTGTGGCGATCCGGGAGGATGGTGTGGCTTTTTCGCCACGCTAAAATGGCCTGGGAAAAACACTTATTCATCAGGTCACATATGATACCCTTTAATATGGCCCGTTTGTTGTTTAATTGCTAATTAACATAATAATTTAATTAATTTCCTTTTTTTATACCAGTCTTTACGAACTCCACGTTCTTCTGCTAGGACGCGCCTTTAATAATTTAATTAAAAAATTATCTTTATTTAAGTTTTTGTTAGTTTCTTCTTTTAAACATTAATCGAGCTCGCTTTGAGACTTTGCCTTATTTCATATTTAAAAATATCGATAGTTTAAATAAGGTACGAGTTCACCACAGTACGACTACAGTACACTACACGCGTTTTCCCCAATTTCCCTCCATCAACGCGTGCAGTAACGCCGAGGGAGATTAAGAAAATTTCGCGATACGCAGCGTTTGCATGATTTTGGACGCCGCATTGAACGATCGGCAACATTGATAAACCGACGCTGCGGCCTTCGGCGTTGGCACCGCGGGGAAACTCCGTGTTTTACGAGATAACGATCAATTTAACCAATCGCATAAATTACTGCGGAATTTGGTAGCCAGGATTTACCGCAAGTACCCGGATTTCGCAGTTCGTCATCGATATACATTGTACTGCTATTCGGCTACCTTATTTGCACCCTGATATTAATTATATTGATATTAAGTGTCATTTAAACGTTTACTGTTTTGGTAAACGATTTCGAGCGAAACACGAAACGCGACCGTTTAAACGTGACACCCTTAGTAAGCAAGTGATTTTCTATACTGAACATGTATACATGACCAAGGACCCTAAAAGTCTCGCAAATCTGTGTGAATTGACAGTTTGACGTTATCAAAGGAAAGCCGCTTCCTGTCTGAAGGCATAACTTACTCAAGTAAACACGTTCAACGAATGCATAAGGAATGGTTTTAATTGTCGGAACAAAGTCGATTCTCTGCTCACTAATGCATTTATTTTCTCTTTGTAGGTAGGTTATTCCAATGATTGCTAAAAGGAGGTGGTAACTATTGAGTTCATAGTTGCATTGAATATTCACAGTTGTATTCTAATTGCGTCGACATTCAAAACAATGTCTACCAGTAATTATGGACCAAATCGGCAGAGTGACATTCACACATGGTAATCCCTTTTGTCAAAACACCGCAGACCGCAGTCTACACAATAGGTCAGTAAACAAGCTTTGCTTGTTTTCATAACGTCAAACACTTAATCCAGTTCCGCCCAGATGTCTTCTTAAATCAGTTTACAGTACAATTACTGTTAAAATAATTACTCTACTGAAATACCGTAACGATAAAGATTCGGCGTGTTTGATTTGAAATTATTTTGGAAGACATATCAACTTATTCGCGATACAATTTTGTTAAAAAATACCACATAAACTTTTAACCGAAATCAACAGAATTAAGTGTTCTTTGCGCTACAAAGTTTGTATCAAAAAATCAATACACGCACGCTTTGCAGGAGTATACCTTGACCTTGTACATTGCAGCATAATTTTTGCGCGCTTTTGTCGGGAAATATACATGATGACTGTATATTGGAAGCATTTGTAAACGTCGTGTTAACATTAAAAATCGTAGTGTGTTTCGGATTACTTATTATTATTCTCATTTGGAAATTTTACGGAACATTTATCCTTGTGTTATATGTGTTATGATTTAAATATTAATTTGTCAAAATGCTTGACATGTTTAATATTCATTCATATTGTAGACGCACCTGTGAATTAAAAAATCATAATTTTATACGCATTAATTTTCTATACAAATTTCTTTATTTTTATACAGTATTTAAACAATTTTTAATAACAATGTTGTTATTTTTGGCATGCCCAGTAGCACACTGCTAACGCAGTGTTGCGCGGCGGTCGCTGATAAAAATGGAAATTGTCTGCATTTACCGACTAGGCTAAAGAATACACGCCACGGGTATAAGTGAACTAGGCGGAACGCCGCGTTTTACCTCGCTTTCAAACTCCGCGTAATCACTCCCTAGCTGGTAAAAAAACGCGGAGTGTTTTTTGGGGAAAACGCGTAGTGTCAGCGATTTTTTTCCTTCTTTATAAAGTACCGGTAAGCGGCACTTTCCCAATTTCGAAAAAACTACAAATTTCCCAATTGCTGGCGAAAAAATTCCCAATTTAATTAAGGTAAAATAAATAAATATATATTTAAAAAAAAAAATGTTTTTTTTTTTTGAAAATGCAACATTTTGTTAGTTTCCCTGTGCAGCTCTATGGTTTGAACCTAGGTTAATATAATATTGACAGCTTGAAAACACTTAGAATCAATTTTAAAGTATTTGGGAGCATAAAATCAAATACACCAATTTCCCAATTTGAGGGTTTCACGACTCGATTTTTCCTAATTTTCAGGTTTTCACGACTCAATTTTTCCCAATTGGACCAGTAGGGGTACTTTTCCCAATTGGACAAAAAAATCGCTGAGTGTACTGTATCTTGCGAGGTGACCAAGGTACAAGTTGACTGTAAGCAGGGCTCGCGCTGTCGTTCGCCATTTGCGAAAATATTAAGAAATTGGCTCAAGAAAATTCTGATTTGCGAAAATGCTAAAATCTCGCAAATCTTCATTAAAATTATCCGCCATTTAAATCCAGACTGGTTTTCTCTTTGTTTCATTTAAAGTGTTCGCAAATTGAACAATAAACTAAACCGGTCTGCACCAGAACATGAGACATCGCTTGACCGTATTGTTATTGAAGCGCACGTGGTAGCTGGCCAATCAACATTGAGTTCGCTCACACATAATATTGGGTCAATCATGCGTAGACACTTGGAATACACAGTTGATATTGTCGTCTGCCAATAATTTATCAGCCGATGGCAAACGTCGTATTTAAAGATAAACAAATGACAAGAGCAACAATAAATAATTTCCCAGCTGATCACTTTAGACCTGTCTACCGACTATCGATCTGAATTAAAGAATGATCATTAAATAATTAGTTCTATGTTGATGATGTTACACCTTTCTGACGATTATCGAGTTATTGCTTGAAATAAAAGGTGATAATAAAGTTTTTTTTAACCACAAGCTATGCTATTGTAAAGAAAAATGTCAACCAAATGGTATATTTATTAGGTATTTGCTAGGCTACCGATTTTCATTTTCTGCAATCAAACGATATGCAAAATTTATTTCAAGTGCAGAACGCGTACAATTTTTCGGACTGTCGTTTTCGGATACGTTATTTTTCACTGATTGAAATTTTTTTTCGGAGTTCTTTATAGAAGAAATAGAATGCCGAATACACATGCAGTCATACTGACGATTTGGTTTATATCATTTAGAATTTGTATTCACTTGAAATTGCAATTGGACAGACTATAACAAAGAACAATTTGTAAGTCTCTTGGTGGGGTGGGTGGCTTTGCTCTTTATTCCTGTTGGGTTCCTGGTTCTAAGACCTCCAGCCTTATTTTCAGGATTTCAAATTTAGGACAACATACTTCACTGTTAAGTGTACATGTACACATTAAAGGGGCCTTTTCACAGATTTTGGCATTTTTTAACTTATTCATTAAATGCTTTATATCGATAAATGTAAACATTGGATCGTAAAAGCTCCAGTAAAAAATCAAGAATAAAATTTAAAAAAGGAAAAGAACATTGCCCGGACCAGGTTTCGAACCAGTGACCCCTGGAGTCCTGCCAAAGTCCTGAAGTAAAAACGCTTTAACCTACTGAGCTATTCCGCCGTGTACATATACTGTCTGTATTTTATACCCTATATAAGCAATCTTCGTAGTTTCACAAAATTTAACGACAAAAACAGAACTCTCCAAATTATTCAATCGTTTCGCGTTGCAACGCTTTATAATTTTTAGGTTTTAAAATCGTCAAAAGATGCATATAATGGCTATATTAGACCATGGTAAATGTTCAGTATTACTGTTTCCTTACAAATATCATAACTAAAACGAAAATTTGCGAATCTGAAATAACTTTTTTCAATTTTGTCAATTTACCAAAGCGTGAAAAGATCCCTTTAATTAATGTTTGTACTTTGAAAAGTATCATAATAATTATTTCTATATTGAAAACTGCATGTTATATTATATGTGATATGCCCTTGTTGTCATAACAAGAAATATGAACAAGTTGCTAGTATATATTATTATTTCAAAACCACTTTTCGCGCGCCGAAAAACGAAATGTGGTTGGCTCAAAGAAATTTTAGGCCAGCGCTAGCCCTGCTGTAAGTGTAAACCCACCAAGACCCGTATAAACGTCGTTCGGTTTTTAAATATTTTTATTAATAGAAATATATATGTTGTTTATTGCATTTGGAAATGCGAATAATGTTTAAATCTCATAGCATTTTGTGATTTACCAACGTCGTGTGTCGTTCGTTTCTGTTCTTTTACACTGTATCGGAAGCAGGATTTTAATACGGGTCAATGCGGTCACTTTTCAAAACGGTAGAAACACACAGTCTGGTTCCCAAAGTGAAAATTAGATGACACAATAAGTATTCTATTTTTTATGTTGTTTAATTTAAAAGCATCAGCTGTTACCGATTATAAGTAAAAGTATGATAATTTACATCTATTTTCTTTAACCAATAATAAACGCATTTTTTTTAAAGCGTGAATATTTTATTTAATACCTCTTTATAATCTCAGCATTATGTAAACGACACAAAATGCTGTCTCCGCCCAAATGTTTTCCGATAATTTATAACATGTCTTCTTTATGCATAGGTAGACCTCTTATTTACTTTACCAACATGATTGCTGCATCAATTAGCTCGTTTACCTTAAAGCGATCACAACAAACTATCATTCAATATGTCTTGATAATATATATTATATAATAATTTTAATTAAGAAACAATAAGACACACAATTTTAAGGACCCACCACATATTTGGTCGCATTTCATCGACGATTTTGACATGCAGTGGTGTTATGGTCATGAAAAACTCAATGATTTCCTTTAACAGGCTAATACTTTCCACAAATCTATTAAATTTACCAGTGAAGTGTCGAATGAACAACACGTATATACTGTCCTTTATTCTAAACCAACGGAAAATCAAGCCATTTGGGTGTAAGATAGGCATGACCCATGTATAACATAATTAATATAGACTTGTATATTAAAATGATTAAAAAAAGTCTTCTCTAAATTTAAAAGAAAAAGGTTCGAATGTGTAACATATGGCAAGTAAATATGTATTGTCTTCTTTTACCATTGTACCATGCCAATGAGGTAAAAAGTTGCTTTTTGTAAACTGTAATATTTCCATTATATTTATATTGGAAAAAGAATCAAGAATTGTCCTCTCTGAAAGTTTAAGGCCCAGAGGTAGCATTTGGCATACAACATCAACATTATGGCTTTGTACCAAGTTTGTTTAAAACATACTATGATGTCAAAACTGGCCCGGTTGGTTGTTACCTGTTTTCCATATATGAATATACACTAAGTAGTTTTATCGAAAATATCTACACACAACATCCCTACTCCACAATGACATGAACACCAACTTTTCACAATCTGGTAACAAGTGTCTCCTAGTGTGCTGTGCGTTCCACTGTGAGTTCTACCTGAGGGCCGAATACCTTGGCACATTAACTCAACAGTTCGCTCGTTGTGATGTCTTTGGCATCATTCCTGGCCCAGAGGACTCTAATACTTTTCTCTATCCTTCGGCTCACTGGCCACACTCTCCTAGTGGATTGACCATCCCTGAGGTACCGTAACTCGTAACTCGTACTGAACATTCTCGGCCTCTCCACGTAGTGCTGGAACCAGGCGGTAGAATGTCAGGTCCTGGCCTCCTGCTTTCCTATTCAGGGATTGGTGCCAGCCTTCAGTGTCGCTATTAGTTCTAACACTAATCCCATACACTGACAAGGAGGCAATATCGAATATTGGATGGTTCAACCACTGCTCATCCATGTATCTCACGAACCTGGTGATCTGTTCGGAGTTAGCTCTAGCAGCAAGCAGCTGGAATGCTGGCTCAATGTCGGCGGCTGGAAGGAATGGTAGCGCCATCATATTTCTAATTTACGCATGGATAGATGCCTTCTCCATGTACGCTGGCCTTAACCCAGGTCCCCCACCTTGCGCCAAACAGCCTGCGTGAAGTGAAAAACGCATCCCTTGATGGTTGCTCCCGGAAATACCTGACGGACCGCCAACCACGCCGCTGAAAATTAAATAAAATCGAAATTATATAATATTAATAATATTATAATCATAATAGACATAAAATCCATGTCTGTAATATGTTTTTAAGATATTATACGCTGGGTAGCTCATACATGTATATAGTTGATCTTTTTTCTTTTGAAAGTGAATTTTGTAAAGTGTTTGTATTACACTGTCAAATCAGAAAAGCAAATAAAACCTGTTTTTACCGTTTTAATACTATATTTAAGTAATTTTTGTATTATTATTACCTTGCTCGAAGTCCATTACGAAGTTTTCTACAACCACATGATCTAACGCATGACGGATACTTGTACGGACCTGAACATAATCGTCGGTCCTCCTCCTCGACATTAAGATGAATGCCAAAGGAACTTGCTTCTCCTTGCCATTGTGTGTAATGAAGCCATGGATAGACTCGAGCAGAACGGATGAGAATGGTTCACCAACAACACGAGAATAAAGGGTTATACATGTGACAGTCCATTTTGTTTATAAAGCAATCGAGTCAACTTTGAAATAAAATTAGAGAAGAAGGGAAACAGACTGGAGCCAATATGGGAAGATAGTTAAATCAGATATGTTTGAATAGGTTATATGCCTCTCTTGGCTGGTTGTCGCTAACGCACTGAAGGAAGATCCTTTAGAAGCACAGTTATTGAGTTTATTGGTTTGATCCTTGCTATTAATAATTTTTAATTGAAGTTTTTAATTTTGTAAATTTAACGTAAATTACCTTAAAAGTTCCGTCCATGAACCAACGGACAAAGTCGGTTCCCTTCTGAATCACTGTCGCGTAACACGGTCAATTACTTCTTCTTAAGGCGCATGTTAATAGTACAGAGTTCTGATGTGTCTTGTTCACATAATATCGAAATCCATCGGATCCAACTAATAAAGGTTTCCCCTCTTGCTTCCTATCTCAATCACTTCAAAGGTAACAGCCTGTTCTTCTATCACAGTGGTTAACAGGGACTTATCACCAATATCCGTCTCCACGGTTTCAGGATACTAATTGATAGCGGGTCTGTTTGGAAGATCAAATGGTTGATTCAGCTGATCAGCACTGGCAGTATCTGTAGAGTCAGCATCCTTAACACTTGAATAATCCATAGCATTACTTTCACTAGTATCCCTAACAGATTCAACACTTGAATTATCCATAGCATTACTTTCACTTTCAATTTCTACACAAGCGTCCCTAACATATTCGTTGACACTACTTTCCTCAGAAAGAAAAGGTTTTTACGGCAAATGAAGCTCCATGCTCGTCAGTCGTTGGATTCCTTCGAAGACATTTCTGACATGTGAATGGAATATCACGATTGGCCTTGATTGCTTTGTTATACTGACGTTGTGTGATACCTGGAAATGTCAATAATGACCTTCATTTAGAGAAAAAAATTATTTTAAAGATCTGATTATTTAAAGCGACAGAACATTTTTTGCGAACTATTTTAATCGAAATAAGCATACACAAGCTGACATGTAATCTCAAAAAGAAAAAAAGGTTTTCGGAAATTTATCATCGATTAGAGCTCAACACTTAACTCTACGTTAAACTTATTAACCTGCCCTGCCTATTCTGTTTAAACATAGTTTAGGACAGAATACAGACTGAGTAATACCAAACTTAAAATTAAGCAAAATGACAATCTTTTATAATTTTATGATATGAGAGTGAAATAAGAGGATTTTGACTTTTAATTTGACAACAGCCTTCATTCTGGTCATGAAGATATATGAAAGATTCATTTGTATTAACAAATAAAAAAGATGTTGAAAGTGTAACATATATTTTGAATCCGCCCCTGTTAAATAAAACAGATGGATCTATGACTACCATATATAAAACTAGTAAGTCAAATCAAATCAATTAATTAATAATAATTAAAACAGTGATACACTATTTAAAAATGTTTTTTTTGCATGATAAAGAACCACAAAGTTACCAAGCGTCTAGTTTCCAAATACGGATGCTCCAACTACCAATAAATTCCATGCAATTTAATTGACCAAAGCGAATTAAAGTACAAACTGAACCAGCATTTTTTTTACTGGCCATGACAGCAAGTGTAATTCCAAATTTTGCCAAAGTTGTGTGATTCTAGTAAATAAAGTAAGTAGAAGTGCTGGGACACAGTCAGGCTCCTCACATAATGCAGCCTCATGCGCGGAAGAACCTCATAAACTTAAATTACCCGATAGGCCGATTCTCAGAGAATCACACTAGCATAATGTTTCATATGTGTGAATGTACTTATGCTTTTACCTTTTCATTGCATACATGCTATCATATATTTAGTGGGTAAGTGGCATGGCAAACAAAGTCCATATCTCTGTTTAATCCATTGTATTGACGCTGACCGATATAGCCATGGCGGAAAGACCAAAATAAAACAATCACAGTAATTTTTCAAACAGAATTAAACATGCGCTTCTATTAAATATGAATGAAATGAATATCACAATAATTACACTAATTGACAAACATTTCATAATAAAAAATTAAAACATGTCAATAAAGGAAAACAGTTTTACAACTTACCAAGTGGGAATGAACAACGAGAATGAACTTGCCTCCACCAGGCGGTCTTGGTAAATGCAAGCGTGGTTAGTGAATTCAAAACGAAATAAAACAAATTATATTGAATGACCAATGAAAATCTTGCATCGGATCAATTCATAATTATGATTGGACAAACCAATTATTGCATCAGCCTGCATGGGTGATTGAACAAAAGAAAGAGGACAGAATTTCCACAAAAAAGTAAATGTATGTGATATGGAAAGGGAGACAATAAAGTGATATCCACTTCATATATATTTAAATAGACTTTTAAACAGTTTTGCAAAATGAGAATTTTAAAAGAAACCGTCATGGATTCGAAAGCGACTATATGCATTATTTTCAATCAAGCAAAGTGACACTCCTTACTAGGAGCAAGACAAATGTTAAAGATAGTTATTATTGTATTGATATTCATCTATTGAAATCGGAAAAATCGTGGAAAAAAACATTTATATTTAAGCTCAAAAGAGTATTACGGACATAGCGTTTGAACTACCATTCAAATTGAAAACACTACGTTCTGTAATGGTAGTACGTTCTCTATTGGTTTTAGTTGTCCCAGGTTCTAACTTCAGGGCAGGTACTTTTTAAATTGTATCTTTATTGTGTTTGTAAAATTATTTATTATTCCTAATAGTATAATTATGTTAGTTAATTCATTTATAATGGCATTAAAAACGATTATCTGTGAACAATTCTCTTTAAATTAATGGCAAGAATGATCTCTGTAAAGCGTCAGTCTCCACATAATTTAAAAAACAACAACTGCGGAACTGAATAATTATTTCCATAAGATAGAACATGGACAATTGAACGGTGCCATTCATTTGTATATCATAATGACATCACTTTAAAATGTATAACTCATACATGTTTGTCGTAAAGGCATGTTTATTTTCAGAGTAAGAGTGATAACGTTGGTGATGTCATGTATATACATATAGATATATACTACACGGAATGGTTGTGATGTTCCAGCGCAAATGGATTGAACACCGCACATATTTAATATTCCTTGTTCACGATTATCTATAAAAAATGACTTTCTTGCAATAAGATTTCATTCAATTGTTGCTTAACCGTTTCTCGATAGACTTGAAAATAACCACCCCAGACCAATGTGTTATCCGTCAGTCTTCATAACTCTAACCGTGAGTAACGTAATGGTTACACATACACGTCAGTGGTAAACTTTAGCCATTAAAAGCTTTGTCAAGACCTTACTTTATCACGCATTTTTAAAAATAATTCACGTCAAATTATCAAATTGTGGAGACTAAATGTCATGTCCCACAACTACCTAAAATATTTAGGTCACACTAAAAACGGTTAAAACAGTAACTTACAGAGACACGAGAAAAGTAGTCACATTAATTATATTATTATGAATGAGATTTAAATGAAATACGCTATATGAACGCTATTTATCCGGATTTTCTTTAAATACAGAGACACAGCCTGTGGTTAGGCAGCCGATGAAGCGGATAGTTCGCATGCCACTTTAATGTATAGTCTATAGGCTTGAACAAATTGACTATATTGCCGAAAATCAGAAACACCTGTCATAGTCAGGTGCATGTTTATCAAGGGGTTAAATTGCCCGGATGTTGGATGTCGGCAGACAAAGTAGATAAGATATTGAACATGTAATCTGATTCTTACAAGTTTTCAATCAGAAAATTTGTTTCGAGGATTTTATTATACAAAAAAAATCGAAGACCATTTTTAAAGTATCTTTAAGACCATTTTAGTGAGAAACAAAAACGTAATTTTTTTAAACAAATTTCGTTTTTAAAACAATTCTGTCATTGGCAAAAGCTAGATAACGTTTCCTAACTATCATGTTTCGGAACTGTTCATGAAAGTTATCGTCGCGCATGGGTTGACCATCCGCTAACGGATCCTGACTACATGGGTTCGAAACCGAACTAGGTCTTTTTTCCAATTTTGTTTCTCTTACTATTTAAATTATTTAAGTCTATTAAAAATATAAATATTTGTAAGCAATCGTTTATAATTAAAACTTTTGAAAACAATGCCCAAATCTGTTAACAATTCGCTTAAAACCGCGGATGAGAACGAGATTTTGATTAAATTATCGTAGTTCCACAACTTGTTTAATTTTTGCCATCATTACAATGAATAAAATACATATGTTCCTAACATGTTATGCCAACATTTTGCATACTCAGTTATGTGTTTTTAACAAAGTGAATCTCATCGTATTTGATTTTGAGATAAAAACACTTTTTCAATGTATGTACAGAAAATATTTGAATTATTTGAATAAGGATTAAAGATTTCAAAACGTGTGCTCCAAAAAAACATCGAAAATATACCAAATCGGTTAATATAACAACAACAACATAACAACAACAACAACCAAATATTCCTTTCTGCTTAAATTAAGCGATCGTAATAATAAAATGAATAATAACAAACAAAACAAGAAAAACAAAAATATAACTTCGACTTTAGCTTCCGAATGAAAAAGTCGTTCGGTCTCGTAAATAGTAATGATGTTATGATAACGTTAATTAAAACAAGAGCATAAATAAACGTCATGCCAATCAGAAATAACATTTACATCCGGTCATTTACTTGTTCGCAAAATACCAAGCTCCCTCCCAGTGGGCATCAAACGTTGTGCGAACGTTGCCGAAACGTAATAATTAGGTCGCAACGTCGGCAACCATTACCGAACGTTGCCATAACGTTGCATACAAAATGTCACCAGGACGTTTCGTCATAACGTTGCAAGGACGTTTCAGAAACGTTGCATTCTGGTTGCGACATTAGTAACCACTTCCGAACGTTTCTGCAACGTTGCACGCGAAACGTCGGTCGAACGTTTGATAAGGACATTGCAACAACGTTGCTTATAGGTCATTGTGCACTTTAAAACCCAGTGGGCACCCAAACGTTGTTGCAAGTTTGTATTTAGGTTGCATTCAAACGTTGCAGTTTGGTTGTCACAATGGTGTATATGAAAGCTTTCATGACGTTTTTTCCAAACGTTGCTGCAACGTTGTATTTAGGTTGCATTCAAACGTTGCAGTTTGGTTGTCACAATGGTGTATATGAAAGTTTTCCCGACGTTTTTTTACAAACGTTGCTGCAACGTTGTAATTAGGTTGCATTCAAACGTTGCAGTTTGGTTGTCACAATGGTGTACATGAAAGTTTTTCCGACGTTTTTTCCAAACGTTGCTGCAACGTTGTATTTAGGCTGCATTAAAAAAAAACTATTTACTGCCAACCGCTCTTTCGAGTATTATCGGCAGGTGTCTAAAGAGGAGATAATAAAACACTCCCCGAGTAGGAATCGTACTTTATAATAATACAGTGCATGCATAGCATCAATGAAAATATGATTTCTTTTAAATTTTAGAAATTCATTTTTTTAAATTTTACAGTTCAGTTGCTTAAACTTAAAGATGCTAAAAATGAACTTTAACTCAAGATGCCGGATAACATATTTTGTTTTAGTTGTGTTATGCATTAAAATGGTAGAATCTAGTTTCAAAGTTTCAAAAAAAAATAGTCAACATTTGTGTCTGATCCTTCAACTGTCGCCGTGGTGTGGTGGATGAGGTGTCCGCCTAGCGATCGGGAGTTGGTGGGTTCGATTCCCACTCGGGGAGCGTTTCATTAACTCCTCTATAGACATCAAATAATGGTTCTTTCTAAGAAACGAACTCGAAAATGTCCATAACTGCCGAAACTAATCGAATTTATTATTATTATTTAATAATATTATTTAAAAAAAAATAGAATTTAAAAATACTGCGTTTGAATGCGACCTAAATACAACGTTGCAGCAACGTTGGGAAAAAACGTCGCAGCAACGTTGGGAAAAAAGTCGGGAAAACTTTCATATAGACCATTGGTACAACCAAACTGCAACGTTGGAATGCAACCTAAATACAGCGTTGCAGCAACGTTGGATGCCCCCTGGTCTTAATACATATTTATAATTTTCCGATTGATATAAGATGGTTTTCAAAATTGCACCACTTCTTGTTTCATTTATTTGTGTTTATTCAAAAAAACACTTCTTTTTGATACACTTTTAGCAACCTCCGCGCAGAGATTTGACGGGAACCAGCACAGCTGAATCAAGTTGTATGTGAGTGCAAGGAACGACAACTCTGCGTGGAGATATCCCTTTTAGATTTTTCTTGAGGTGAATCAGTACAGCCGGGCATTAGCCGCATTTGTACACTTAACCGACCGGACAGTATTTTCGATTTGAGGTAATTAAGTCAATTGGCAAGCCGACAAACAAAACTTATATTACAAATCGATTTAAAAGCTATGTTTAATTGTCACATGCATTTATATATTTGACTTCTACTAGGTTAAACAGACACCTGCTTATACAATAATTTCATCATTAAAATTAATATTACACAAATGTGAATAATTGATTAGACGTAAACTGGAAACTTTGTCAACTTGTACAGTCTAAAAAACTGAACAAATTATTATTTTACTAGATCTCATTCTGCATGGTATTTTGATTGCTTTTGTTAAATAAGTATTGTTTAAATCAATATAATTTGTCTAATAATATCGCAGCTAGCCCCAATGAAAATGTATGTAGAGTTGTATTGACTGATGTGAAAACAATAGAACTTTTGATCAAATATCTTGAGATAATTTCATGAAAATAACCACAATACTTGGAATAGTTCAAAATAGTACTTATAACAAGGGAAACGTATATTATTTTTTAAAGTGTGCCTTCTTCTTTGGATCGAACCAAGGATCTTTAGAAGCAAAGGCCATTTTTTGAATCTGTAACGCAGTTAAACAATCTATAACTTCAAAACACGTATTTTCTAAATTATTGATGAAAAGTGTTACAAATGCTTTATAATTGTTTTGATTGCAACTGGTGATTTTTGATAAATGAACATTTTAACGAAATTAAACATGTTCCTCGGGAATGTTGTTTTGCTTCTATGAATATACTGCATTAATTCTTGTTTGCATATTTTACAATTCATTTGAAAATTTACATTTTTCTAAAGTGTGAACAAGTCCATTTAATGCTTACCGTGCACTGGACCCCCTTTCCTTTTCACACAATCATTTTATGCATTCTGAATATAAGTAAATGGCGACTGTAAATCACCAAAACGCATGGCATTCTTGCCTTCAATGCAACCAGTATGAAAAATGAAGCATATAAGGTCAAAACTATTTTTTTTTACATTTAAATCTACTGATTTAAGCTTAATTGCATCGACAGCTTAATTCTTATTGAAACGCTCTCGAGTCCGTTTGCTGGGTAGAACCAGTCCTTGGTGTCTTAGGAAGATCTAAAGAACGCTCCCACGGTGGGGATCGAACACGTGGCTGTCGGCTTTTTCGTTTTGGTCTCAGCCTTTTTAAGCCCCAATACCAGACTTATTCTGCCCAAATATCAAACGTCATGGTCAAGCTGAAAAACAACAGAACACACATAAATAAATACATATACAATCATAGTTTGTAAACTAATTTGCTAACACATTATAACATTAATATTTTTAAACGTATCCAGCATTTAAATTACATCTCTCAGATATAATGTGTCGTCCGCGTATCCAAAATGCGAATTGGATAGTTTTTTTTAAATGCCTAAAGTTTTTATGAGTACATACCTTGAGCTCAAAGTTCTTCTTCGTAAAGGCAAAAACCATGTAAAAATATGTCCCACGTATGTCCATAAAATCGATTTCAATCATTCTAACACAACGTAAGAAACACAATACGTATTGCCATCAACATCAATTTGCGTGTCTTGTGGAAAATAATGCTCAAAAACCGTTGTCAACCTGAATCGGACGTTCTTACGTTTCGGAGGTTCCGGAGTAAGTCGATGTGTCATGATAGGTTGTTTAGAGGCGCGACCAATCTTGCGGAGGATTTCGGAGATAGTTAATGCATTTTTTTATAATTCGGAATACTCGGAAGTTTAGACTGCTGACGTCTTGTCAGCTGTTTGGTTGAAGCAAACTATATCGTTCTTTGTTAGAATAAAAAAGAAATAAAGATATGTGTTCAGTAGTAAGATAAATGAACTTAATGCAATTGATATCATAGCGCTCCTAAAACTCGAGATATGTTGGGTCTGTTGGGCAGTGTTTCTTTATGACAAGTGTGAGGGTTTGCATCGAAGTCTGTGGCGCTGGAAACTTTAATATCCTCTTGTGCTATTCGTTAAGGGTACACCATCTCCAATTTGCCACCATTACGATGATTTCTTGTATAATGTGTGTTTTCTCAATGTCAACATATTAATAATCTTTACTTGCAGACTCAATAGTACAATTAATTTCTGGTTTATGATAAATAATCACCAAATAAAGAATAAGTCCTAGTTTGCATACCGTTAAATCGGTAATAGAGTATAAAGAAGTGAAACTCCAGCAGCTGGAGCACTATTGAATTCTCATTATATACAATTAGTTGGTCCTTTATTTAAGGCAAGTGACCAATTGCCTAAACAGTACAAAACAGCACAATACAAAACAACATACATAACACATAAAATAATAAAGCTGGGGTCACCGCCTTGGAACGGTCAATGCAAAGCATTGGGGGTTTAAACCGGTTTTAGAGCGCTCAACCTCACACTTGTCCCAACAATATTCATGATACATTTAAGTGTAAATAAAATTTAACCTCATAGCCTTGCAACTCAAATTAAACAATAATTAAAGGGAATTAAAACGCATCCAATTTAATAACCATTTAATTACTCAATGTTAGAAAAGAGACCAGAGCAACAGAGTTACAACTTTTTGAGGAACGCTGAAATGAAACTACGAACAAGTGTCAACTACATTCCTCCTTTATAGAAAAATATTTAAGAATATAGCATCATAAAGTTAATATTTCAGATCATCATCGCGCAAATACAGGAAGAAGAAGCAACAATGGGTGTACAAGTTCTATAGCTTGGTTGTTTATGTGACTGCTAAAAAATAAATCAAACAAGAAACGTCTGTCAGAGAGAAAATAAAATAAAAATTGAACGCTATAAACCCAATGACCTATGCATGAAGATTACAACAGTGAAAATTGATCGTATGAAGCAATATAGAAAGGAAGACGTCACAAGAATCAATGTAGCCAGGAACAAAGAAAGAGTATCGTACGGCGTAATTGACAAGCGAATACACGATGACGTGAACAAAATCCAGGCGCAGTACTGTAAAGTAAAAATAAAAATATTAAAGGGGCGGTACTGTAAAATTGAATCACCAATAAAACAAGCTTATGTGATTGAATAGTTAAGAATCAAACGTATAAAATGGTAATTCCATTAATGATTCCAAATTTGAAGAGAAGAAAGATAAAGTGAATCGAAAACCAACAAGCACGTGTTTTTAAGTACGTAAACACCATATCCTTTTGATAAAAATGAGTTAATTAAATTGAAAATTTTTATATAAACTTTTTCTTTAAGATATTTTAACTTGCGAACATGCTTCAAAACATCTCCATAAAATGATAGGTGGGAAATTCCGTTAGGGAAATGCCATTTTAAAGAAACATTATATTTTGAAATGAAAGCACCATACTTTGAGTGAAATTTAGTGAATTTACTTCTATGTCATAATACAAAAAAAACTTCTTTTAGCAATTTTTTCGTTAATATACGATTACGATCATTAAAATCTTTAATACATGAACATGCTCTGGCATAACGTTCCAACTGCGAAATTTAAATACCATAGGATGGAGCTTTAGGGATATTACCATCTAGGAACGGAAAATTCACAATTTCAAAGTTAAAGTCGTCCCTTTTGTCGTATAAACTAGTTTTAATCATATTATTATTAATAGTAAGATGTAAGTCTAAATACGCAGCGTCTTGATTGTATTGACACGATCTATTTAAGACTAGTTCGTTCGGGTAAATTTTGTGAATATATTATTCAAAGAATGGATTATCTAAATTAAGTATGTCATCAATGTACCTACTAGTAATGTTAAAACAGGTATTATATGTAATCTTCATGTTTGAAAAATTGCGTTTAATTTTGGTCAAAGGGAAGATATTTCCCTTCATTTTTTTTAGAAATATTTGTTGTTAAATTAAATTGCATGTATGCTTAAAAAAGTATATATAGCCTCTTTTCCTGTATATTCATCCACTTCACACATTAACATATTATTATAAATGCACACAATTCAAACAAGAATGACGCCTTTTCTTGAAGTTGAATGTGTTTCCTTATAAATTAAATGCTGTAGATGCATAGATAATGATCTTTTGTAGTTACAGGCAGATTTTAGGATGGTACCCTAGTAACCACGAATTTGTCAGATCTTTCCTATCAATCTATTCAGTCTCCATTTTGATAAGAAAACGTCTGAATTTTCAAGCAATTTTGATATTCTTCACAAGAAGCTTTCCTTCCCTGGCAAACACAAACGTTGGAACCAGACTGCCACTCTTTTACACTGCGGTTCATTACATTTATGTTGAGGCACGAACGACAACTCTGCTAGGAGAATGCCAGACTGCATGTTGCTACCGATTTGAAAGGTGACCGTATTGACCCAATTAGAAATCCTGCTTCCGGTGAAATGTAAACAAAGAAGTCTCTACGTTAATTTTGCCATTAAACTAGTCTTTTCATGAAATATCAACGATATCTCTTAAATGAGCAATTATTTAAAAACGAACGATATGTATGCGGGTAAGGACGGTCTATATCCTTGACGGACTGGATCATTACGCCCCAATTTATTTGAAAACAACATGCTTGTTTACAATAATGAATGATTTATAAATCTGTATGCTATAGTCTGGTTGAGTCGTGGGTAATTTTCATAAAGTTGTTACATTACAAATATATTATAAATATATGACCATGAATCATTATGAAAATAATAATTAACCTTTCTTCTTTAAGATTTGTTGCTTTTTTCCAAATGTTTATCGTCTTTTATCATCAAAATAATCGACTGTGTTGATAGTGTCAAACTACCATCATGAAAATAAGCTTCCGGTTAATTCGTGGGTTCTGCTTGGCTGCCAGAATTTCAAGATTTGCATACTATAAATAGTCTTTAAACTGACCTTGCAGGACAGGTTAATTTCTTGTGAAAACATGTCAACAGACGATGTAGTATGGTAAATACTTCTAAATAAACGATTTTGTGTTACTTTGAAACACTATATGAACAATACATAAATGGGGAAATATTTCATACCGACCTATCAAGTTATGATGAATTACACTATTTACTTGTTTTTGACGCATTTTTGATCGGAAAAAATGGTGACCGTGTCAAAACATTTTTCCGTAACGAACTGCATCATGTGCGAACATTCTCTCGCGAGATTTCAGGCGATTTCTATACCTACGAATCAAACAGAACCCACGACTCAACCAGTAACAACCATATTATTCCAAGTTTCACATCAAATAAGGAATTTAGTGAATGATAATTAAATAAATATTGACATTACTTTTACAGCTGTTTTGTGGTTATCTAGATCAATAGATTAGTTTTACTTTCCACATTTCGGCAATAATGACAATTTTTCAATCAATCCAAAGGGTGCTTGCAGCGATTTTTTTTGTCCAATTGGGAAAAGTACCTGTACCGGTCCAATTGGGAAAAGTACCTGTACCGGTCCAATTGGGAAAAATTGAGTCGTGAAAACCCTCAAATTGTGAAAAATCGAGACGTGAAACCCTCAAATTGGTGTATTTGATTTTATGCTCCCAAATACTTTAAAATTGATAACTAAGTGTTTTCAAGCTGTCAATATTATATTTACCTAGGTTCAAACCATAGAGCTGCACAGGGAAACTAACAAAATGTTGCATTTTCCAAAAAAAACAAAAACAAATTTTTTTTTTTTATTTTTTTTTTACCTTTAATTGGGAATTTTTTGGCCAGCAATTGGGAATTTTGTAGTTTTTTCGTAATTGGGAAAGTACCATTTACCGGTACTTTATAAAGAAGGAAAAAAATCGCTGGCTTGCAATGTTCAGTTCTTACTGTTTGAATCCGGGTCGTTTCGCCCTAATACCTGTTCGCCCATGAGTCGTTTTGCCCTAATACCTGTTCTCCCTAGATTGTTTAGCCCTAATTCCTGGGTTGTTTCACCCTAGTTTATACGTAAATACAGCGTCAGCAATTCAAAATGATTTATCTAAGATTGTCACAAGCTGAATTTATACTTCCTTTTTAACTTCAACAACAATGTTTGGGTATACACATGTAAGGGGATAATAAGGAGCACATAACTGGCAATCTTCTGTATTTTTTTCTTCAATGATTATGTTAACCATATGATCACTTTTCTTGAAATGGTCTTTAACAACCTGAAAACCAAAAGAATATTGTTGTATTGAGTCAGTGTTGCATTATGCATAAATCAGTGTACACTCATCTTAAAGGTAAAGTCCATGATTCCATGAACCAGCGCCTAGCATGGCCAAGTAGTTTGTCTGGTATTCTGTGGTGAAGATAATGTGCATTCGGTCACCAACTGGGATTTTGGCCAGTAAAAAGTCATCACACTTCGGGTAGGCTGTGTCAAGCTGAAAGAATGAACAGAAAAACTGAATAAATTAACATGAAAGTAAAGGCATACATGCCATACGTCCCGGATCGTCCGGGACAGTCCCTGAAATGCATACCCTGTCCCGCAGTCCCGGAAATTTGTCAAATGTCCCGGATTTCAGTAAAACCTGTATGTTCCTTATCTTAGCATGCAAATCTGTACTTGCCACTGATATTGCGTCATCTCCAAAGCAATGCCTGTCCGATTAGGCAAAAACGCTGCGTGTCAAAATCGATCAATAAACGGGGGGTCCTATTATCTTGTCGATTGTCTCGTAATCACAGTCAAACAAAAGGGGTTAATTCGTTGTGAATTGGCTTGCTCAATTTTGATGGCTGTGTAGTTTTAACGGATTACGCGATGCACATTCATGAATAAATCCAGTTTCACCCGGATTTTCGCGGTGTCAGATTCATTCACACCCATATTGCGACAAAAAACACGTCTTTACGCTCAGCGCATACAATTAAGTTGTAACAGTTTGACGTCATTGCTTACACCGCGCGCGCCACCCATGACAACATCTGAATTCATCACCCGTGTTACACGCAGTCCACGTTTTAAGTGTATACAGTGACTGAAAATTAAATCAGCACTGAACTATCTCATGTTTATATACATGTGCTCTTTTCAAACACGCAAATCACGTGGCTTGTATCTAGTAACGAATGTAGAAATGTTTAATTTGTCAATTGTTTAAGCAATTTACGATGTTAATTATAATTTATTCTTCTTGTTTAAATAACTTTTTTTGTGCATTGATCTTAAATGGATGTTAAATTTGTTTATTCCAGGTAAGTTACATAAGTAATTTAACTAATTGGATATCGCGAAAAAATGCGTACCAAAAATACATGTATGACTTCATTTATCGCTATTTGTATACATGTCCCAGAAAATCAGCAAATGTCCCGGAAAATTAAGCACAATGTCCTGGAATCGGTCTGAAAATTTATGGCATGTATGGTAAAGGCAAGACATTCCAATACAATCCCAGATGGGCTGTTAGGGTCAATAACTAACTCATAAGAATTCTTTTGTTTTTGTAATAAATTATTAATTATCATTAGTTTATAAGTATAAATCATAGAGATGATATCTTTTTTTTTAATATCTGAATATACGGTTGTCTCAATTAATGATTTTTCACATTTGTGGTCAATATATTTCACGGCTAATATATCTGTGTGTAAAAGGTGTGAAAGGTGTTATATACAACGTACTTTAATTAATTGTACAATTAAAGTGAATTGGTATGTTAATTAATCGGCTTTTATTGTAATTCAAACCTCATAGTCTAAATCGTTCAGTTGCAATAATCCAAATCCCAGCTATTGACCCTCCGAGTACCTGGGAGTTTCAACTGATCACACGTTTATTCATGTAAAGATGCTGCCCAGAATCTGGGCAGCAGTTAAATACCTAAATATAAGCCACATAAACTATTTTCTGGCATAAAAAATTAAAACAACTTACATGATATGGTATGCTAGCATAATATTGATATTAATCCAAAGTTTCAAACACGTCAACGGTTCATTTATTTAAATGTGTATGTTTTTACAATGGACAAAGCCAAGTATTCCCAAATTACCGATTTCGAAAATACGCTATCAACTATCTCTGGAATGATGGAATCCTGGGTGATATAGATCTCGTGTCTAATCTACATGTACCAATCGTAATATACCAACTATCTCTGATAGATCGATTCGTCAATTAAAAACTTCTGCTTTCGGTTTAATAATGGTTTTTGTATATTTTTTTTGTTTCTAGTATTTGTCCACAAATCTCTTGCAAATTGATGTTGGTAATAACAGGCCTTCAACCGTTCCTATTTTTTCCTACTTTTCCCACTTTTTCCTACTTTTTATTTCTTTCCTACTTTTTCCTATTTTCGCACTAAAACCTCTTACTATTCCTACTTTTTGCTGGAGACAAAAAAACAATGTTTTGTAAGATATATTTTCAAAATGTAAAATCTGTAAAACTGGCAAGTTTCTGTTGAGGAAAGGTGTGGCAAGCATCTCAAGCCATCTGATGTAAATTGTAGTTTTTAAGGTCAGTATTGGAGTTATTGATTACATAGGACTGCTAGTTGTTATATGGGTACAGCTCCAGAAGCATCCAGAAACACTAAATGATATATGTAATCCAATGATGCACTGATGGGGGTTTTTGGTTACTTTCAAATAGACAATTATAACATCAAATATTCTAAGCAAAAATACAACATGATAAGGGTGGCAACACATTCTTGAAAACGGAAAATTATCAGGAAAAAAATCCATGCAGAGAAAAATCACGGAATTTCAACATTTTGCAAAAAACAACAACAGGACATTAGCAAGGAATTATACCAAAATTTGACTACTGGTATTTTCTCTTCTTGACATTCAATAGATGTAAATCTTCAAACATCTCTGTTATTGATGCAAGCTTGAACATTTATATTTGCATTTATAATGTTCTGGTTCATCTGTAAATGTAAGAATTAACAACAAACAAAATATTCTGTGGCCAATATGAAGATGCTGTCCATTTAAGTATTAACTGATATTATTATAACTAATTATGTGTTTGTGTGTTTAACTTTTGAATGTAACCAATATTGCAAAGCTATGACCAGCACACGAGGTTTAAACAAATCATATGCCATTTGCTGCAGCTTTATCTGTTTTTCTGTCACTTGCTTGTAACATTATCCTGGTTTTAGGAGCTGAAATTACTGCATGCTACTAATGTTCGAACAATAATTGTGTCCTAAGATTATATTTTAAAGAATGCAAAATATAATTTTGGACTTTTTTATAGTTTAAATAAGGTTTTCATGAACATTATATTGTAGTATTGATATAACATGCTCTGACTATCCTTCTGGAGTTGACCAAACTTATTTTTTATTTTTAAATAAAGTTATTTTGATAATGTGAATCTAAATGCTTGCGTACAAACTATTGTATGGCATGTGTTATAATTGAGTTAGCTGGGTGCTGTGAGAGATGATCTCAATACTGCTAACAACATTATAAAAACGTGTTTCTGTAATTATGTAACTAATAAAATATAAAACAAAATCATTTTTGGCTGTGAGCATCAGATGGCTGCACCTTTCAACTACAGAAGCTTGGCATGTATCAGCAACTGAGATATCTACAACATATTAGCTTTCTGAATGGTGAGAATAGTCATCTGTAAAGGCAAGAGGGTGAAACAACATGGCCTCCCTAAACAATTCTTTTTATCCCCACCCTTTTTGAAAAGCGTGGGGATATTGTGGTTATCTCTGCCGTCTGTCCGTCCGTCTGTCTGTTCGTCCACCCTGGCCACTATCTCCTCCTACACTATAAGCACTAGAACCTTGAAACTTACACACATGGTAGCTATGAGCATATGTGCTTGGTCAAAAGTTATGGGGGAGGGGGAGGGGCCGGGTCATAGATTTTCACTCATTTTTTATGTTATTTAACATTAACTTTTTCATTTCTAAACCGATTTATTTCAAATTGATACTGAACATCTCTAATGACAATATGGTCAATCTCAACTATGCATGGCCCCATTACCAACCCTGGGGCGCACCGCCCACATGGACCACTCCCACCCAAAATTGCCTTTTACTATAATTTCTTCATTTCTACACCGATTCACTTCTAATTGATTCTGAACTTCTTTTCTGACGATATGGTCAATCTCAACTATGCATGGCCCCATTACCAACCCTAGGGCGCCCCGCCCACATAGGCCACACCCACCCAAAATTGCCTTTTACTATAACTTCTTCATTTCTACACAGATTCACTTCTAATTGATACTGAACATCTCTTTAGACTATACGGTCAATCTCAACTATGCATGGTCCCATTACCAACCCTGGGGCGCCCCGCCCACATAGGCAACACCCAACCAAAATTGCCTTTTACTATTCATTTCTACACTGATTCACTTCTAATTGATACTGAACTTCTCTGATGACAATACGGTCAATCTCAACTATGCATGGCCCCATTACCAACCCTGGGGTGCCCCTGGGTCAAACATGCGGCGTGGGGATACGCGTCGGCCTCTGCCGCGCCATTTCTAGTTTAAAAACCTGCCTTAGTGTCCAATTTGTCATTGTTATAACTTGCAACTTGTTACTTTATGTAGAACTATTAGTCGCTATTGTGCTAAGGTCTAGTTTAGTTTGAACTTTTAAGGTATGGTATCAAGAATTTTTTTAGGACCACAACCATGATCTTACTGTCAAGCAATATGTCATTTTTTTACACATTTGTGAAAGTGTAACAATATTTGTCTCATTAAATTACCTTTGAATGAATATGTTTATCTAAATTATTTCCAGAATGACCAGTATACAGAAAAGTCCTTTTCTGGTGGAATCCAAGAAGTTCAAAATGAGAAAACAAAAGACAGAAAGCAATACCAGGGATAGTGACATGGAAAGTGAGAGTGCGATTATAAAAAACATTGATTCCACGACCCAAACTAGCATTAAAACTATATTGGCTAGGGTTAGTCGAGAGAAGTTAATTTCAGGCCAAACAATAGATGACTTGAATTCTGTTTGTGTCAAAATCGAGATTGATGAATGGTGTAATACGGCTTCTGATTTCTATTCCGTGTGTGCCAAATCAGAACAGGTGTTATGGAAAGAGAGACATCCAGATTGCAACAAACAAGATGGCTCCAATTTAGTACATGAACAAACAGGATGTTTACACATGGATCAAGATAAAACCAAACCATATGGTTTCATCTCTGAATGTGTGAAATCAGAACAGACTGATTGTGAAGATGTCAAACAGCAAACTTGCATCAATTCTGTATGTTTGAACAAAACCATGACTGCCAAATCAAATCCACATACAGCACAAGATGAGCTCCATTCTATATGTGGGGAAACAAAACAGTCACTAAATCCAAATACCCACCAGATTTATATAACAACAAATGATCTCAATTATGAATCTGGTATAGCAAAGCGGTATATAAATACAAATATGTACCATGGATCTACAACAGCAAATGATCCCAATGCTTTATGTGATCTTACATATTTAAAAACACCCGAGAATCAAGCAAAACTGGCCAACCTAAATTCTGTATTTCTGACAATGGAAGATATTGAACTTTCAAATGTTTACCAATATTGTCCTAGACCAACTGTGGGTGGAAAGAAAATACAAATGGACCATTTCTTCAACCTTAATTTTCCAAGACATTTAAACCCTGAAAAAGATGAAAAAGGTATAGTATGAGATTTGGGGGTGTCCAGGAGCTTTATATCTGCCTAATTACTCAAAAGATGAAACGAGGATCGTCATGAAACTTCAATTATTTTACAATATCTAAGACAAGTTTGAAAACCAGCCAGATTGCATGTAGCACTTCTTAACATGAAATAAAAAAAGCTACATTTATCATGTTTTCTCTCTTACTCAGATTGTTTACATGGGATCATCATGAAACATGTTTGTTACGTTTGTGGGCATTTAATATCCACTAAGTTTGATAATCAACTTATTTTCATCAAGCCCTCCTGAATATTGCCTTTAAATTATCATTTTATCAAGTATTTGCCAAATTAATGTTGTCTGCTTTCGAATAGGTAGTTAATAAGCTAGAAGAGATGTTTTTATACCCCCACAAACGAAGTTTAGGGGGGTATATAGGAGTGAACTTGTTTGTCGGTCGGTCTGTCGGTCTGTCTGTAGGTCCGTATGAAGTGTCCGCTCTCTAAATCAAGTAGTTTTCATCCTATCTTCACCAAACTTGGTCAGAAGTTGTATCTACATGATGTCTAGGCCAAGTTCGAACATGGGCCTTGCCGGGTCAAAAACTAGGTCACGGGGTCACTTAGTGCGTTTTAAACATTCAGCATGTTGTCCGCTCTCTAATTCAAGTAGTTTTCATCTGATCTTCACCAAACTTGGTCAGAAGTTGTATCTAGATGATCTTAAGGCCACTTTCGAACATGGGCCTTGCCGGGCAAAAAACTAGGTCACGGGGTCACTTAGTCCGTTTGTTAACATTCAGCATGGTGTCCTCTCTTATTCAAATAGTTTTCATCCGATCTTCACCAAACTTGGTCAGAAGTTTTATCTAGATGATCTGAAGGCCAAGTTCGAACATGGGCCATGCCAGATCAAAAACTAGGTCACAGGGTCACTTAGTACATTTTACACATTGAGAATGGTGTCCGCTCTCTATTTCAAGTAGTTTAAATCCGATCTTCACCACACTTGGTCAGAAGTTGTAACTAGATGATGTGTAGGTAAAGTTCGAACATGGGTTATGCCTGGTCAAAAACTAGGTCACGGGGTCACTTAGTGTATTTTAAACCTCACCATGTTGTCCGCTCTCTAATTCAAGTAGTTTTTATCCAATCTTCACCAAAATTGGTCATAAGTTGTATCTTGATAATGTCTAGGGCAAGTTTGAATATGGGTCATGCCGGGTCAAAACAAGGTCATGGGGTCACTTAGTGCATTTTAAACATCACAATGTTGTCCGCTCTCTAATTCAAGTAGTTTTCATCCAATCCTCACTAAACTATCTAACTGATCTGTAGGACAAGTTTGAACATGGGCCATTCCGGGCCTAAAACTAGGTCACGGGGTCACTTAGTGCGTTTTTAACATTCAGCTTGGTGTCCGCTCTCTAATTCAAGTAGTTTACATCTGATCTTCACCAAACTTGGTCAGAAGTTTTATGGAGATGATCTTAAGGCCACGTTAGAACATGGGCCTTTCTGGGTCAAAAACTAGGTCAAGGGGTCATTTTTTGCGTTTTAAAAATTGAGCATGGTGTCCGCTGTTTTTTGTGAAGACGACATGCAAAATAGTATGTGTCAATGCGGCATGTGGGTGTATTCGTCACGTCTGTGACAAAGCTCTAGTTTGCTTTCTAATAGGTAGTAAAAATCTAGATGAGATTTCTTTTGACCTACAAAAACCATTAAAGTGAGTGTTGTCCCGGATGGGGTTGAGTGTGAAACTGTTGTACATGCTGAACATTGCTAGATTAGATACAGTAGTCTCACAATCAACCCTAGCTGTGCAGACTATACAAGCTGATCCAAGATGACCATAAACACACATGCATTGTTTTTTAACTCACATTGTGCTTATGGTGAGAATTTGTGATCGCCTTTTGTCCGTCGTGCGTCATGCGGCGTCAACATTTGCCTTGTTTACACTCTAGAGGCCACAGTTATTGTCTGATCTTTATGCAAATTTTGTCAGAAGATTCGTCTCAATGATATCTTGGACGAGTGTGAAAATGGTCACTGTTGATGGAAAAACATTGCGGCCAGGGGGCGGGGCATTTTTTCTAATATGGCTATATACGGATATAGTTAAACCTTGTTGGCACTCTAGAGGCCACATTTATTTTCTGATTTTCATGAAATTTGGTCAGAAGATTTATCACAATGATATGATGGACGAGTTTAAAAATGGTTCCGGTTGATTGAAAAACATTGCCGCCAGGAGGCGGGGAATTTTTCCTAATATGGCTTTTGTAAAAATTTGTTAACACTCTAGAGGTCACATTTATTGTCTGATCATCATGAAACTTGGCCATAAGATTTGTTCCAATTATATCTTAGACTTATATCTGGTTCCAGTTGGTTGAAAAACATGGTCGCCATTTGGCGGGGAATTTTTCCTTATATGGCTATAGTAAAACCTTGTTAACACTTAAGTTTTCATTTCTTAATTCCTGCTTTTATGATGCTTTCAATATTTGACAGAAGCGACTGCATTATATATGCCCCCGGATCGAATGATCGGGGGTAAATTGTTTTTGGCCTGTCTGTCTGTCATTGTATGTGTCTGTCACAAACTTGACCTTGGCTAAACTTTTGCAATAACTTTTGAAGTATTGAATATAGCAAGTTGATATTTGGCATGCATGTGTATCTCATGGAGCTGCACATTTTGAGTGGTGAAAGGTCAAGGTCATCCTTCCAGGTCAAAGGTAAAAAACAATCAAAGCGGCGCAGTAGGGGGGCATTTTGTTTCTGACAAACACATCTCTTGTTCTTGTTATCTATTGAATGTTGAATTTTGAATCTTTTGCGTATCACTTGTAGAGATGTATATTGAGAGAAAGAAAAGGAAAAGAAGGAGCTGTCATTTAACTCTTCCGGCACCAAAGACTGTTCGAGGTCAAGGTTCGTCCAGAGATGTAGTCCAGCCCAGGGGTGCTTCAGCAAGTGGTATAATATATGTTATTATTTTCGTTGACATGATATTTTGTAGATTCACAAAATCTTTTGTTCGATCGATACATGAATTTTTAAGAATGTCTTATATAAGACTTCAGACTAGAAAGTTCGTTGGACATTTGATTTCATGGTTAAGAGTACCAACACAAATTTACAAAAATTAGTGGTGTACTAATCATATTTTATTTCACAGTATACTGACCGTGACAAAATCGAAGAAAAGAGTAACACAAAAATATTATTTTGGCTAAAAAAGAGGGTGTCCAAAAACTTACTAAGTAATGATATGTTTGCAGAGAATGCAGTGACAAGGACTGTCCCCCTTTTTCTGGCAACTTCTAAGATGGAATTGGAAGAAAAGGGTAACCAAGTTAAGAAAGTTAAGGTACATATAAGTTATTGGTATTTCCTGTGATCGCAAGCACAGCGAGGGAGGTATATTGTTCTGGTCCATCGTTCATGTGTCTGCCCGTCCTGAAGCTTGTGTTTCAACCTCTCTTTACAAACTTGCTGGATCTTGCTCAAATGTTTACAGTTGAATGCCTTTCATGTGAGATGATCATTAAGTAATTAATATTGGCTGCAACAAGTTTGTGCAGAAATGGGAGTCTTGGCCTGTCTTTCCGCTAAAGAATATACAGTCCCAAATTGTTGCGCTAATTTTCACTGCAAAATCATCCTTTATTTATTGACGATGGTTAAGAATCATACTGTTTTTGTTTTTGCCTGTTTTTTATGCACTCACTTTATGAGGGCTTTAATGGGTAGCATTCAGATTTTCCCATGACCGTCCCAGCATGTGCACTTGTACACCTCTATATTTTGTTTCGGATATTTCTGACAGAACCAGAATTAAAACTCAAATGTTCTGCATGTAACTCAAACATTATTGCTGTTATAGACTTGTAACTTTACTTCCATATTAACCAACCTTTGAACTTGTGCACGTTTATTTTTCACAGGTTTTCGACTTAATTGTGGATGCGACACCTTTTTATGTCCCCATAGGGGGGTGGAGGGGCAGAGCAGTCACTCTGTCCTTTATACTGGCTAACTATTTCAGATATCTGCCGAATGTTTGGTGTGTGAGTCTCCTTTTTGGGGAAGTTACTGGCCTTGGTGTTAGAAATAGACAACACTTTCAAGAATTTTACCAAAGAGCTTTTAGAAACTGACCTTATTTTTGGTGTGTGAGTCTACCTGCATGACTAACAGATTAAGTTTAAATTTCCTTCTGGTCCATTATTTTTTGCAAAATTACGGGCCTAAGACGTAAAAATGTTCTCCAGCATAAAAGTTTGCCAGACTTTTTCTTTAATAGCTTGCAGATATTGACCTGATATTTGGCGTGTTAGTCTACCTTTATGAGTTTTAGATCAAGTTCGAGTCTTGTTTCGGTTCATTTATTTGTGACAAAGTAACGGGCCTTAGATCTTAAAATTTCATTTAGATTTTAAGAATAACAGTTTTTCAATTTTTTCTTTAACGCTTGCATATTTTTGGTTTGTGCTTGTATCTACATGACATACAGCCCAAGTTCGAGTTTCGTTCCCGTACATTTTTGACGAAATTACACGCATTGTAAGGCTTTTTTTTAAATATCAATTTTTCTGATTTTTTATGCTGTACATGTAACGCTTTTAGATACTGACCACATGTTTGATGTGTGAGTTTACCTCAATGACTAACCTTACGGAACAAGTTCCAGTTTTGTTCTGGTCCATCCATTTCATACGAATATACTGACCCTGGACTTATTATTTTTTTTAATTGAACTTTTCCGGAATCGTTTTTTAGTTTATTTCGGTTATAATATTGTCGTTGCTTTTCTTTAATCCACACTAATGTTTTAACCGAAATATATTTTATGCCCCCTACCCTCTTCGAAGAAAGAAGCATATAGAGTCACTATGTTTGTGCGTCTTCGTAAATTTTCCTGTTTTTGCTATAACTTTACCATAATAAACATTCGTGTCTTTGCTATATTGTATGTCTTTGCTATTTATTGATGGATTTTGAAATAACTTGTCACTAATGCAAATTATCATAAGTTGACGTGAAGCCGTTTCCAACCTAAAATGTCCGGTTCACATTTTGAGGTCAAACGCCAAATTAAACTATAAAGTGGCTTGTTTCTGACATAATTGGAGTTTTGAGATAAAAGCGGAATGCCGGGGAATCTTTGCCTAATGGTACATTTCTTGTTATGCCAAAGCATTACACTTGTTTCCCTTTTTGTGCGTTACTTACACAGTATTGTTTCTAAAGGGCTTAGACTTAACAAGCATTTTAATCGACATATGAACTTACGCACCTTCATATTTTTTAACATTATCACAGCTATGGCTTTTGTCTTTAAACTAACTTTTTGTCCTCTACCAGTGAAACCGGATGGGACTTACGATTTGCGCTCTGTGTGTCCGTGAGAGTGTCACACTTTTCTGGATCCTGCGGTCACTTTAAAAATTCTTCATATTTTTCATGAAACTTGAAACATGAACAGATGGCAATATGGAGATTATGCACGTCATTTCATTTTCTTCCTACGTCAAGAATATTGGTTGCTATGGCAACACATAGACTAGAAATATTTCTGAAAATGGTGGATTCTGCGATAACTTTAACAGTTCTTCATTTTTTTTCATGAAACTTGAAACATGGATAGATGGCAATATGGAGATTATGCACGTCATTTCATTTTGTTCCTACATCAAGAATTCTGGTTGCTGTGGCAACAAATAGACTTGAAATACTGCTGAAAATGATGAAGTTTCACCGGTAGGGTGAAAATGTAAAATGATTTTGTCCACTTTGGAATGTAAAGTTGATTTGTAGTTGGGGCATCTTTTTATTCTGATACATTTGTGGTTTATTTTTACCTTCTTTCCATAATATTATTTGAAACAACAATTGGCAATAGTTTTGCCGATACCTCTGCAAATCTGTCAAGAGGTAGAATATGAATGTTGTCCAAATGCTTCCCGAACTCTGTGGCCAATAGCTATTGTCGTATCTTTCATATAAAAAGCATTTCTAGGTTGAATCAATTTATTGGTCTCAGTTATTCCGCTAACAGGTATTAAATATCACAATTTAAGGATACCAATCAATGCAATCTTAGAACAAGCAATCCTAAATATGTATTTTAATACTTCAGATACAAGAACATGTCAAAACCTCAGCATGCCCTGATCAAAATGTACATGTACATGGCTAATGCTGGCATGTTTTATTCCATTCTATAAACTGTAACAATGGATGTTTTTAAAATAGACTTTGTTTGTTAACGAGATATTTAATAGCTTTTGTATGTGATGCTTGTTTGTTGTGATTGAAATATAATTATTATCAAAAAATAGTGTGTTTATTGTGATCAATATTTTTATACCCCCACAAACGAAGTTTAGGGGGGGTATATAGGAGTGAACTTGTTGATCGGTCTGTCTGTCGGTCTGTATTAAGTGTCCGCTCTCTAATTCAAGTTGTTTTCATCCGATCTTCACCAAACGTGGTCAGAAGTTGTATCTTCATGATGTCTAGGCCAAGTTGGAACATGGGCCTTGCCGGGTCAAAAACTTGGTCACGGGGTCACTTAGTGCGTTTTAAACATTCAGCATGTTGTCCGCTCTCTAATTCAAGTAGTTTTCATCCGATCTTCACCAAACTTGGTCAGAAGTTGTATCTACATGATGTCTAGGCCAAGTTCGAACATGGGCCTTGCCGGGTCAAAACCTAGGTCACGGGGTCACTTAGTGCGTTTTAAACATTCAGCATGTTGTCCGCTCGCTAATTTAAGTAGTTTTCATCCGATCTTCACCAAACTTGGTCAGAAGTTGTATCTACATGATGTCTAGGCCAAGTTCGAACATGGGCCTTGCCGGGTCAAAAACTAGGTCACGAGGTCACTTAGTGCGTTTTAAACATTCAGCATGTTGTCCGCTCGCTAATTTAAGTAGTTTTCATCCGATCTTCACCAAACTTGGTCAGAAGTTGTATCTACATGATGTCTAAGCCAAGATCGAACATGGGCCTAGCCGGGTCAAAAACTAGGTCACTGGGTCACTAAGTGCGTTTTAAACATTCAGCATGTTGTCCGCTCTCTAATTCAGGTAGTTTTCATCCGATCTTCACCAAACATGGTCAGCAGTTTTATCTGGATTATCTGAAGGGCAAGTTCGAACATGGGCCATGCCAGATCAAAAACTAGGTCACAGGGTCACTTAGTACGTTTTACATATTGAGCATGGTGTCCGCTCTCTATTTCAAGTAGTTTAAATCCGATCTTCACCACACTTATTCAGAAGTTGTAACTAGATGATGTGTAGGTCAAGTTCGAACATGGGCCATGCCGGGTCAAAAACTAGGTCACGGGGTCACTTAGTGTGTTTTAAACCTCACCATGTTGTCCGCCCTCAAATTCAAGTAGTTTTTATCCAATCTTCACTAAAATTGGTCAGAAGTTGTATCTTGACAATGTTTAGGGCATGTTTGAATATTGGTCATGCTGGGTCAAAAAGAAGGTCACGGGGTCACTTAGTGCGTTTTAAACATCACAATGTTGTCCGCTCTCTAATTCAAGTAGTTTTCATCCAATCTTCACCAAACTTGGTCAGAAGTTGTATCTAGACGACGTCTAGGTCAAGTTTGAATATGGGTCATGCCGGGTAAAAAACTAGGTCACGGGTAATCTTAGTGCGTTTAAAACCTCACCATGTTGTCCGCTCTCTAATTCAAGTTGTTTTCATCCAATCCTCATCAAGCTTGGTCACAAGTTTTATCTAAATGATCTCTAGGACAAGTTTAAACATGGGCCATTCCGGGCCTAAAACTAGGTCACGGGGTCACTTAATGCGTTTTTTAACATTCAGCATGGTCTCCGCTCTCTAATTCAAGTAGTTTACATCCGATCTTCACCAAACTTTGTCAGAAGTTTTATGGAGATGATGTTCTAACTTGGCCTTTCTGGGTCAAAATGGGGTCACTTAGTGCGTTTTAAAAATTGAGCATGGTGTCCGCTGTTTTTTGTGAAGACGACATGCAAAATATTATGGGGCATGTGGGGGTATTCGTCTCGTCTGTGACAAAGCTCTTGTTTGTCTTAGACACAATTGCAGAGATTGAAGAAAGCCAAAACTCCAGAAAAAGACCAGACTGAGTGCAATCTTCAAGATAGGAACCTTTTCAGCTGTATGAGCATGAAACCTCCAGAAAATGACTATTTTCTCTGTAAGCCCTAGAAAACAAACATCCATTATTTTGCACAAGAAAGTCTTACTTAAGACCAGCAAACATAAGTTTAGCTCCCTGAGCACTAAATTAACATGTTAAGCTATTGGTTTTAGTCTAAGTTCGGCGTCATGTGTTTTCATAGTAAACATTTGGCTTGTTACCGCCCTACAGTCAACAGTTAAATCAATGTTGATAAAACTATGTGTGTGTATATTGAAAATATTGTGACCATGCTAGAACCTGGGTCAATTGTGGTAGAAAACTAGGTTAATTGGTAAAATCATTGCAAATCTGTGTTGCTATTTTTAAAGGCACATTTATGAATCAGTATTGATGAAACTTGGTCATAATGCTAAACGTTGAAATGTCTGGTCAAATTTTTATTGGGTCAATTGATTGTAAAATAGGTCAACAAGTCTAGAAAATTGGTCTGAATGTTATCTAACAATGTGGTGGACAAATTCGACAATGGGTGAAGTGCGGTAAAAACTAGGTCACTGGGTGAGATTTCAGAAAAAACCTTCTTACCATGTCACATAAATGACAATCTTGAAGAATATTGGTCCTTATGTTCATCTTTACAATACCTAGTAAGAATGTTGATAAGATGTGGTCAAACATTAGATCCTTAGGTCGAATATAAGGAAAATATTAATAACACTATAAATGCCTTATTTCTTTGATCAAACTTGTTGTAAAAGTTGTTTTTATGAACCATTTTCTTAAATTAAAAGTTGGTCACATAAAGTAACAAATTTAGTCACTAGGTCAATTGAATGACGATTGAACCTTGAACTCAGGTTAGTGCTATAAAGTCATCATGGCTCCCCTGTTATGAGCCTACAATCAGATGGGGTTTTATGTTCTTTTCTGTCAGATCACGTGTTGTACGTAACTCGGAAACAAAGAGAACATTTACTGAAACCATGTTAACATTATTATGTGACGTGATGAATAGTTATCATATAGGGTTGTGTGACACAAAGGCTGTTTCTATGCTCCCGGATCGAAAGATCGGGGGTAAATTGTTTTTTGCCTGTCTGTCTGTCATTGTATGTGTGTGTCCCAAAACTTTTATCTTGATTTAAGTTTTGCGATAACTTTTGAAGTATTGAACATAGCAACTTGATATTTGGCATGCATGTGTATCTCATGGAGCTGCACATTTTGACTGGTGAAAGGTCAAGGTCATGCTTCAAGGTCAAAGGTAAATAAAAAATCAAAGCGGCGCATGAGGGGGCGTTATATTTCTGACAAACACATTTCTTGTTCGGATATGCTTTAAATAAGCAGTTTTGTAATATTCATAAAAATGCAAGTGGCTTCTTTTAATCTTTTGTTCCAGTAGCTGATATTAGTCATTTACTTAGTTTGATTGTGGTATTGTGTTTATTTTGCTCTCTTAGATTGTGGAGACTGCAACAAAGGGTTTGAAGATGACTGTCCTGTCCATGGACCCTTCAACTACATACAGGACAAAGAGGTGAAACTGGGTTTATTTTAAAACATAAACTACAGTAATGGTAGAGAATAAGGAACAATCAAACTTATTATTATTGGTATATGAGACAGTTACTAGAAAAGTGTATTTCAGATGATGAATTTAAGATCATTTGAGAAATTTCTTAAAAATGCCCTTCATATTCAAATACATTATAGTGTTTCCATTTCATTCTCATATACCTTAATATAAACTGCAGGTTCCCGAAGTGGGCACCCTTAAAGCTGACAATAGCTTGCCAGATTGCCTCGAAATCAAAACGTCCAAAATAGCTGGAGCTGGTCTTGGAGTGTTTTCCAAGGTGGTGCTAGAACCCAGGATCATGTTTGGACCATATGGGGGCGATATCGTCACTTTCAACAATAAGTCGGGATATTGCTGGCAGGTAAAGGATACTTCAAAGTGATGCTTAGCTTGATGCATTTTACTTATTATGCCCCCTTCGAAGAAGAGGGGGTATATTGTTTTGCACATGTCGGTCGGTCGGTTGGTCGGTCAGTCTGTCCACCAGATGGTTTCCGGATGATAACTCAAGAAATAGGCCTAGGATCATGAAACTTCATAGGTACATTGATCATGACTGGCAGATGACCCCTATTGATTTCAGGTAACTAGGTCAAAGGTCAAGATCACAGTGACTCGAAATAGTAAAATGGTTTCAAGATAACTCAAGAATGCTTAGGCCTAGGATCATGAAACTTAATAGGTACATTGATCATGACTGGCAGATGACCCCTATTTATTTTCAGGTCACTAGGTCAAAGGTCAAGGTCACAGTGACTCGAAAAAGTAAAATGGTTTCCGGACGATAACTCAAGAATGCTTACGCCTAGGATCATGAAACTTCATAGGTACATTGATCATGACTGGCAGTTGACCCCTATAGATTTTCAGGTCACTAGGTCAAAGTTCAAGGTCACAGTGACTCGAAACAATAAAATGGTTTCCGGATGATAACCCAAGTATGCTTACGCCTAGGATCATGAAACTTCATAGGAATATTGATCATGACTGGCAGATGACCCCTAGAGATTTTCAGGTCACTAGGTCAAAGGTCAAGGTCATAGTGACTCAAAACAGTAAAATGGTTACCGGATGATAACTCAAGAATGCTTAGGCATAGGATCATGAAACTTCATAGGTACATTGATAATGACTGGCAGATGACCCCTATTGATTTTCAGGTCACTAGGTCAAAGGTCAAGGTCACAGTGACAAAAAACGTATTCACACAATGGCTGTCACTACAACTGACAGCCCATATGAGGGCTTGCATGTTTTACAAACAGCCCTTGATTTTAGTTTGACATGCAAGAGTAACTTAACAAATTTTAAGATTTAAAATAAAGAGCTGCATTTGCAACAAATACGTTATCTATCTGCTTTGGCAGTTTATTAAGGGGATTTAATGTTTATTATGCAACCTCAGAGTGTGAGGCATTAAAAATGGTACTTTTCTGTCTGTCCTGCAGCATGTCTGTTTACCATTAAGATTATAACTTCAACTACTTTTTAACTACTGGGTGGTTTTCGCACAAACTTTTAACAGTTTAATGACCGTAGTGGGTTGATGATTGATGATTGTATATAAAAAGGAAATGTGACTTCGATGAATAATGGTCCTTTGTCTGTCATTCAAATGCTAAAGCTTGTGTTTTCAGTTCGTTTCTTACTATTTGGTGGATTTCCCTTAAACTTTCTTAAATTAATTACCTTAATCTATAGATAGTTGCAAGGGACTTTAGCAGCAGCAAGTTTTGCATAATGATAGCTCTTTGTCTGTTTTTACTATGAAATATATAGAACACACTTGTTATGTTTTCAACTCCTCTTTAACTGCTGGGTTGACCAAGCTCAAGTTTTCATAGTTTAGTTATCTTTATTTTGTTGAGATAATTGTTATAAAAGGAATTTTTACTGGGACAAGCCCTTTGTTTTCCACCATAAAATACATAGTCCCAAACTTCATTTGTTAATGCCTCTAAGTGATTGGCAAATTTTGTTAAGACTTATTGTTCTAAGTGTGTAGATGATTGTTAAGAAAGTCATTGCGAGCAATTATGGCTGAATAATGACCGTTTGTTCAGTGTTTTTTCTGCTGTAGAATTCATAATTTATTTGACCGTGACCAAACATATGTTGTATGAGAATTAGTGTATGTAAAACATTACTAGTTTATTTAACGATTATGTGTTCTTTATAATCATGCTGGCATCTATAGATTTCACACATGTGAACTGATTCAGTTATTATTTAAAATTAGTATGTATTTCAAGGATGTTAAGTACGGCACTATTTTACATGAATGAAACTTGAAAATTAAAGTTTGTTTGTGCTGTAGAAAATGCTTTTTCATCATTGCCACTGTTTATTTTATAAATGCATTCTTTGGTATTCTAGTCTAACAATTGAACGTAACTCGTAATCACAATTATATTAGGTATCATGTTTTCTTGTGGATCAATCTTGTGAACTTTCTGGTTGTTTATTTTAAGATTCAATTATATGCAATTCAGATATATAAGGATGGCAAAGCGAGCCACTTTGTAGATGCCCAGAACAAGGCCACCTCTAACTGGATGAGATACGTAAACTGTGCTTTGACGGCGGCAGATCAAAACCTTATAGCATTTCAGTACAGAGGAGGCATCTATTATTGCACATTGAAGCCCGTTTCACCAGGTATATTGGCATGTAATTTGTATAAAGATATGATTTCATTCTTCCCTTGTTGAAAACATTGACCTGATAAAACAGGGTCGAATAAACTAGTTGTTCTACGGAAACCGAAAGTACGCGCTGATTAAAATGTCTTAATATTTGACCTTTTACAAAATGTACATGCGAAGTTCCTGAGAAATGTTTTGTCAAACAAAATGATAGTAAAAGTTATAAATGTGTTTTAAATTCAAACAAAAATATGTCGATGAAGTGATCACGTTTGCCTTCAAATTTATTTACTCAAAACCGTTCAAATACGTTTTTTATATAAATAGAAAGGTTACACTCCACTAAAACACACTTATTTTCGGTCGTCTGCAATTGATTTCACTTTTCAATGAAATAACATTAAATCGAACAAACTAACACTGGACTTAAATGAAAACCCATATCCTTATTTGCAGGCGCAGCTGTTAATGTTCAGAATATTTAGTTTGTATGAAATAATTCATCGTGAAGTGTCACATTAAACTGTTCATCCATTTTCACAGACACTCGTTTCAGTCAACGAACTTGAACTTGAACAAAAATGAGTTTTTATGTTGATGTTGCATTTTGTTTCATTTCTAACAATAAACATATCTTCTTCTCGATTCATTTTTTATTTATCCTAATATTTTCAAAAGGAAGATACTAAAAGGAACAGTTGAATGTGGAAATATTTTTTACGTTACACAATCGGTAGTTATTCGGTCGTCAGGAATGTTGTGTACGTGTTGGAGGCCCGACTTGAATAAATATTTTGTCAATGTCAATTAATCGTTTGCCTTTGATAAAATGTGGTAAAGACATAATTTAAAATGAAGCAGGATAAATCGAATACATGGTTGGTACCGAGATAGAGAAAGGTTATCTGGTTCGGCCAGAAAAAAAATAGGGCGAGCTAAAGCTTTTTTTTAAGCCTCATCGGATACACTTTCTTAATCTCGGCATCAACCATGTATTCTCTATATTCAATGTGGGTTTGTCTTATTAGAGCCCTCTCACATTGACAAACGGCTTCGATTTCCTGCACCAGCGCATATGAGTTTGCATGCTTGTCACCATGCAGGAAACGTGTGGTTTTCTCCGGGTAAACTTATTTTTCCCACAGTTCAAGGCCACACAAATATTAACAACATTAGAATACATGTATTGAATAAAAAGTAGACCATTACAACTATAAATCAAACTTTCATCTTAAGTCTGAGTGCTGTCTGAGACACACTACATGTTCGCGAATAATGCAGCCTCAGGCATAGAAAGACCTTCTAAACGTCAATTTAAACTCAACACTGAACGTAAGGTATATAAAATAATTGAGAAACCTGCTTCTTACTATGTCGTGTTGGGTATGAGGCCATGTCACATGAATTGTAAGCACAAGAACAAATAATTGTGTCTTTTTCCACCTTGCCTTTCTATTCAAACATTCTGTTTAAATCCTAGAAAATTTGCAAATAGCAAGAAAAACATAACCAAATATTTTATCATGACTTTAAACTATAGTTCAGTCTAAGAAAAAAAACTAGAATATGTGGAGATAATAAAGAAACTGATAATTGAATGTAAAATGTAAAATAAACACATATGCACATTTTTTTTTCACAAATAAATGTGGTGCATAATTCAAAAAGAACTAGTAAAGACATTTAGTGTTTATTTAAACACGATTTGAAACACATTTGAGCATTTTTTATAAATGACGTGTTAATAATAATTCTATTGCTACAGATGAGGAAATGCTGGTCTGGTACGGAGATGAATTCGCAAGAGCACTTGGCATTTTCACAGACAATGTTACTAAAAACAGTGGTCACTTGAAAAGACACAAGAGGGTGCATATGGGAGACAGACTTTATAAGTGTGAGGTGTGTTCTTATGCATGTAACAAGAGTAACCGATTGAAGACACATGTGAGGCTACATACAGGAGAAAGACCGTTTAAGTGTGATGTGTGTGGTTATGCATGTAACCAGAGCAGTGGCTTGAAGAGACATATGATGAAACATACAGGAGAGAGACTTTACAAGTGTGAGGTGTGTGCGTATGCTTGTTACGAAAGTGGTGACTTGGAGAGACACATTAGGATACATACAGGATTGAGACCGTACAAGTGTAAGGTTTGTGATTATGCATTTAACCGGAGAGATTGCTTGACAAAACACATGATTATACATACAGGAGAGAGACCGTACAAGTGTGAGTTGTGCGGTTATGCATTTAATTTGAGTGATAACTTGAAGACACACATGAGGATACATACAGGAGAAAGACCATACAAATGTGAGGTGTGTGATTATGCATGTAACAAGAGAGATAACTTGAAAAAACACATGAGGATACATACAGATGAGAGACCGTACAAGTGTGAGTTGTGCGGTTGTGCATTTAATTGGAGTAATAACTTGAAGACACACATGAGAAGACATACAGGAGAGAGACCGTATAAATGTGAGGTATGTGGTTATGAATTTAAACAGGCTTGTGACTTGAAGAGACATTTGAAGATACATACAGAAAAGAGACTGTACAAGTGTGATTAGTGTGGTTATGTAATCTTAGAGGTAACTTTAAGACTCACATTAGGATACATACAGGAGAGAGACCGTACAATTGAGAGGTGTGTGACTATTCATGTAAACATAGTGGTTCCTTGACGACACACATGAAGATACATTCAGGAGAGAGACCGTTCAAGTGTGATGGGTGTGGCTATTCATGTTAACATGGTCGTCACGTGAAAAAACACACGAGAATACATACAAGAGAGAAACAAGTGTGAGGTGTGTGTACACTTTTAAGAAGTGTTGTGACTTAAGACTCACTTGATGATACATTCAGGAGAAAAACTGTACAAATGTGTGGTTCTGCAACTAACACGAGTGGTAACTTGTAGAAGCACATGAGGATACAGAACTGAAGCAATATTTAAAACATGAAAATATCACAAATCTCTGAAATAAGAAGCGTAAGGGCTTTAATATTTTGCAAGTAACGCCCATGGAGCGTAAAATGGCCATGCCCTGGGTTTCTTAGGATTGATATAAGCTTTTATAGTAAGATAACTAAAAAAAAGATGTAACATTTGAAAGTTAAATTATTTTGTGGTCCTCTACCAAGTTTGGTAAAAAAAATTGCGGTGTCGTGAATCTATATTGTTTAAACAATACGTATATTGTGAGCACTTGAAGAAATCTTTCTCTCTAAAACTATAAGGCCAAGAGGTTTGGTATTTGGCATGTAACATTGAGGTTATGTACCAAAACAGGCCAATGTGGTCTAAACTGGCACATTCTGGTTGTAACCCGTGTTCCATATATGTAGAAAAACTGAAAACATCGCTGTAACCCCTATGCACAAGGGTTTGGTAGTTAGCATGGTACATGGCATGGTGGTCTTCTACCAAGTTTATATAAATGGTGCCCCTTATTTAAAATTTGCAACACCGTGTGGTAACTTGTTTCTCGTACAGTATACTAGGGACAACTTTACAAAAACTTCTCTTTAACTGCAAGGCACGAAGTTTGATATGTTCCTCAACCAAGTTTTTAAAGATTGTGCCCATGTGGTTTAAGTTGACATTGTGGTTACGTTGTTTGAATTAAATATTTGTCAAGTTTAAATGTGATTGTGGTCGGTCACGTTTTATTATATGGTTAGAGTGAAACATAGTGTAGGATAGTATAAATATAACGATTACTCAAGTTATGTGCATTAACTTTAAATGTTAATAACAATGCTAGAATCACATACGAAGGGCCAGTTTATGCAGGTGCGGTACCGGCGCACGCTCAAATACTTTGCTTAACGATTGACCAGCCTGTAAATGTCTTAGTGTACATCAATGTGTTTTCTAAAATCATTTGCTTACCAAAAATAAACACAATGTTAGTTTTTCCCAATCATACTGGTCAGAGAAAAATAAATAAAGCGCAAACAAGTATGCATGTATTATATACACGTGCGTCAAGATGCACCACCATCCGCACATGGTTAAGAAGTATCAGAGCGTCGTGGATGAATAATTTTAATTCATCAGATATTCTATGTAGTAAATTATCTCAAACAACACTACATAAAAGTTGATACCTTAAGCCGTTGTTTAAGACATTAAAGTTTTCCGATGTGTTTTTTTAAGCATAGGATGAAACTTGCATAACAATTTTGATTATATTCTTTATATAAAACAAATATACTTTGATGGCATGTTTTAAATATATGATGATTCAATTACAAATTGCTTTATTTGAAGGAAGGCTATCCGTCTTAAACAAGTCGTTCTTGCGACACAAACATTTTCAGTTATAAGGAAGTATTGACTGTTTTCCGTAATGAGATTCTTGATTGTTTATACAAAAACGCGATAAAAAAAGGATTTTAATAGTCGCAGGAATGATGGTCGATTCTAACTGTGTTATTTAGGGGCTGCACATTGTTTATCAATTTATTTCTTGTCATCATAACCTTATTGAATATGCATCCCGTTTTTATTCGAATATACGAAAAAGCATACACTTATTGCGCAACCGGTGTTACAGTAAAAACAAATTTGCGTAAAACTAAACTGCCGCGTACGTCCGTAAAACAGAAAAAGCAAACACTGTAACGTCCTTGAGGACGAATTTCATTTTTTACGTTAATGCCTAATGTGTATTTATTTACGTAAGAAATATATAAAGAAATATCATTGGAAGAACAAAGACATGATTTAGTTTATTGACCTCTTTGCAGACAATGAAAAATATGAAAAAGGTGTACGAAATCTATATCTTTGTGTTTTTGAAGCTTTTAAATTCAGAGCTCACTTGCATAATCAATAATTTCACCCCTTGTACATCCATTCATTTATTTATCTACTTAATATACAAATACAAAATACAATGAAGTGTATAGACATTGTTAGAAGAATTGAGTTTTTGATCTATGTTTTTTAGCTCACCTGATTGCTCAGGTACAAACATTTTGACATCCTCGTTTTGTCAAAAAATATAAAGACAACAACAGAACCTAATTATTCAATCGTTCCGCATTGTAATGCTTTTTTACCCTTTAGCGCCCTTTTCATACTCGAGATGTGCGTTCAAAAGCGCTTTATATTATTCCCTGATCACTGGGTCAATCAGGGGTGTGATTTTTCCGCGGATTTCCGCGGATCTGGTTGTCCCGGATGTCACTTCTGAGATTTGCGTAAATTCGTTTAAAAAAATGTGGGGGAGAGGGGCTACCACCGATTCCGCGGACGTATATCATAAGGGGCCCGAAATATCCGCGGCCCTTGAAATCTCTCCGCATTTTACACTGGTAGATTCTGCCTAAGCATTTTTAAAACGAGCTATATAATTGGCTGTCGTTTCCCAATCTTCCAATTAAAATCTTGTTCTTAAAATGCGCTCTGTGATTTGTTTGCAAATGGCGCCGTTGTGAAGAGAAAATTAAGATTATTGAAATAACAAATAGCAGTCGAATAAACGACTGACATCACCTAGTCTGATAGGAATAATGAAATGTGTTTGTCAAAAAAAAGACTACGTTTTAGATACAAGCAACACATATTTTGTTAAGAAATGTGCCCACTGAATTTGTGTCACGGAAATCAGTGTTTGCAAATTGGAGTGTAGTCTACTCGCGAAGTAAAACAATTTAGAGAGTATCGTTCGAACATGGACATAGACAAACATGATTTGATTTTTATATGTCTGTGGGTCTGTGTATAATCAGATTCATATGCATATTCTGCTTTATTATGTTTGTCACGCTGTTCAGTTAACTAAAATAGCTTTGAACTGAGTGAAGATGTGAAATGCAAGATATTGAAAGGTAAACAAGTTAAATATATTAATTTAACTCGGTTAATACATCATTAACACCAGAAGAACACTCAAGTGTGTTGGTGTATATTTAGTCTATTAACTGTCATTCAATACATTGAAAAACTGCTGCTATTGATCACAATAAATACTTACTTAACTGTTTACTTTGCATCCTCAGAATGATTAATGTGAAGTTTAACAGGTTTTTATAAAGAAATATTGTTATGAAGTTCAAAAAGTTTTTTATTTTAATGTCTGTTTTTATGTTTGTTATTGCGTTATGCGCGCCATTCGCGTAGTCAAAATCAGTCAACAGAATTTTCCTCCCCTCTGACTTTGCCTCAATCACACCCCTGGTCATAAGTCGTCCGTGAACATCTTGGCGCAGTATGCACTATGCAGCCACGGCACATTGGCTTATTTTTCTCACTGGTACCCATTTGTACAATTATGCTTTATAATTTTCATGTTTGTAAATTGTCAAAACATGGATATACTAGATATTTTCGAGCGTATTTAATGTTAAGTATTCCTCTTTCCTCGCAAATATCATAACTACAACTAAAATTTGCCAATCTGAAACATTTTTTTTTCAATTTTGTCAATTAACCAAAACGTGAAAAGGTCCCTTTAATGAGTTGATTACAAAACTTGCATTTAAAAAGTATAGTGTAACATGCAGTTGTTGTTCAAGAAAGGATGTCAACTGATCCAGATAGGTTGGATGTGTTTGCATTCCTAAAATAGAAGTTATATAGTTCCGATATTTTCACCGCAGATGTTACATACGTTAGTGTATATTCGATTAGTTATAATATTTATGCTTTGTCAATCGTACAATTTGTTATCCTACAGTTTCCATAAATCGTATTGCAGGGTCTTATTTAAAGATCAAAGGTTAATTTTTGCCATAAAACAGTCTGTTCAAGAATGTTACTCAACAAATTAATTCACTAACAATGTTCAAAATGTGGTGAAACTTTCTTGTATCTTGCCAATAGACTTTCATCGTATTCGGCGCTCTCGTTATTTCATGCAGGGATTTTCCCGAGCACTAAAATAACAGCGGTATCGGAGCTATTGACAACAGCACAGCAGTGTTGTAAAATTCTCAAAGAACTATGTATGAATTTGAAATTTATTTTATTTTCCACAAACAACACATATTATTGTGACTGAATAAAAAACTGTAGTAAAAGATGATTTTATAGCCAACTTAGTCAGTTATAGTAATGCATTTAACTTCTACTGTTAAAAAACACACACCTGCATGAACAATAATTTCATCATTACAATTGATTGACCAAAAAAGTGAATACTTGACTGGACGTAAACTAGAAACTTTGTCAATTTATACAGTTTAGAAAAAAATACACATTATTATATTAGTAGATATCATCCTTCATTGTATGTTGATTACTTTTGTTTAACTCAATGTAATTTATCTAATAGTAATGCAGATTGCCCCAGGAAAATGTATGTAGGGTTGTATTGACTGATGTGAAAACAACAGAACTTGTTTAAAGATTGTAATTTTTTATAACATATCTCGAGATAAATTCACTAACAAAACTACAATATTTGTGATAGTTCTTAGTAGTTATAATAACAATTCAAACATATATATTTTAAATGTTTGTCTTCCTCTTGGGATCGAACAAAGAATCTTTAGAAGCAAAAGCCATAACTGAATTTGTAACGCAGTTAAAAAACTATAACAGCAAAACGCGTATTTGCTAAATTATCGATGAAAAGTTTTAAAAACGCTTTATAAGTGTTATGATTTCAACTGGTGATTATTAATAAATGAAAAATTTAAGAAAAATAAAATTGTAAACTTGTTTCTCAGGGTATTATTTTAATTCTGTCAATATACTGCATTAATTCTTGTTTGCATTTTTGACAAATCCTTTGAAAATTGATATTTTTCCGAAGTGTGAACCCCTCCGTTTAATGCTGACCTTGCTTTGGACAACCTTTCCTTTACAATCAATCATTTTATGCATTATGAATATGAGCAAATTGCAAGTGTGAATTCGCAAAACGCATGGCATTCTTGCCTTCCATGGAAACGGTTTGACATGGAAGCATATAAGGTCAAAACGTATTTTTTACATTAAGACCTATTTATTTAACCTGAATTTCATCGACAATCTAATTCTTAATGGAACACTCTCGAGTCTGTTTGCTGGGTAGAACACGTCATTGGTGTCTTTGGCAGATCTAAAGAATGCTCCCACAGTGGGGAATGAACACGTGGCTGTCGGCTTTTGCGATCCAAGCCTTTTTATGCCAAAATACCATACGTTTTCTTCCCAAATATTAAAATTCATGGTAAAACTGAACAACAACAGAACACAAAACACATAAATAAATGCATATACAAGCATATATTGTAAACAAATTTGTTAACGAATGATTCATTGATATTTTAAGTTGAAACGTATCCAGTATTTAATTACATTTATCAGATATAATGTATATCGGTGTATTCAAAATTTGAATCGGACAGTTTATGTTGAATGAATTAAGCTTTTATTAGTACATAACTAGAGCTCAAAGTTCTTCCTCGTAAAGCATAAAGCATGTAAAAATAATGCCCCACGTATGTCCATAAAATCGAGTTCAATCAACCTAACACAACGACAAAAACACAATACATATTACCATCGACATCAATTTGCGTGCCTCTTTGAAAATGCTCAAAATAAATACTGGCTAACAACCCGTTGATAAACCCGAAAGCGGAAGTTTTGAATTTGCAATTCAATCTATCGTATGGAGGTTTCAGAATAAGTCGATGTATCACGATTGGTTGTTTAGACGCGCACTCAATCGTGCGGAGGATTCCGGAGATAGGCGATGCATATTTTAACACTCGGAATACTCGTAGATGTCCATTGCAAAAACTTACACATTTTCATGAACCGTTGAAGTGTTTGAAACTTGGGGTACTATCATTATTCTGCGAGCACACCAAAACACGTAAGTGTTTTTAATTTGCGCATTTGTAAAACATATTTAATCTTTGTGTGTTTATTGTGTTAAAAAGTGCCGCCTTAATTCCATGCTGCGAGTTTACATGAAAAAAGATGGGTAAAAAGCTGTGGGTTTGATAATTGCAACAAGCGAATCTGGAAGAGCATTTGTTTAATATGTATAAGAATAGGCCTCCTAGATCTTTCCCTCGGTGGTCAGATTTCTCTTCGAGTATCTGTACCACATATCGCCGAATTAGTAATCCATGTGGACCTACGTATGGCATCGGACCCGTCCGGTTACCTTCATAGCCTGGGCCTGGTACCAAAACATAGAAGGACCTCTTATTGTCGGCTTCCCTCATGTTTAACCAACGGTGCCACTCCTAAAAGGAAAAAAAAACAAGCAAATTCGTTGAATTGATATCCTCCGCCAAACTAGAGCTTTGTCACAGATGTAAGCATTTTTTTCAAGATACCAAGGGCCATAACTCCGTTATAAACGTATGATGTACAATGCCATTTGGCATGCATCATCGTCTTATCCAAACATATACTCCTACCAAGTTTCAATGAAATCGGCCAAAGTACTTCCAAGATATGGCTCCGGACACAAAAGTGCCGGACGGACGGAAGGACGGACGGACGGACAACGCCAAAACAATATCCCTCCGCCTTTGGCGGGGGATAACAAAATACTAATCAGTTACCATAAATTTAATGCATTTCCTTTGAGTGAACTGAATGACCTTACATACAACGAGTTCAAACACATTCGATCATTAAATACCTTCTGTATCATTGTTCGTCATAACGATATACCGGTACATGGACCAGTCTACCGGGACCAAACGATGCTTTCCAGCCATGATAAATGAACATAGTCAAAGATGGCTTCGTGATGATTAACAAATGCCCGTTCAGCAAGCTTGGACTAATTAAAACCTTGGTAAGTACAATATTTTAGTATAAAAAGAATTAATTCACTGTTAAATTACTGCATTCACTAGTACTTATTTACTTGGGTGAATGCATAGTGTACATATTAAGTGCTACTGTTTAATGCGCGTGGAATCTGTATTCCGCGCAGAAATTGAATAGCTATTTACTTCCTCAGCAACGAATGGGCGGCCTGGCGTCTCTCGAACATCACATGAAGACCCACTTCTTTGATCTGCCTCAGAACAGCCTGGCGCAAATAAAATGCTCATATTATAATTTGGGCTACGGGGAAACGCGCCATAAGCCCTGTCATAGTAATGAAATATTAAATGTAAAGATTGCATTAAGATTTGGCGTGTACCTTTTACATAATTTCACATTAAATAACGCTACTCACTTTACTATATGATTACAAAAACTTAAATATGATAACATATTGAATGACGTTACTTAAGCTATTGCATGATTGAAAAGGGTACATCGATTTTATCTCGAAGTCATTCACATATTTTTGACTAGTGGGTTATCATAGACCTAAAATGTTACGAAATATGGCGACAGTCTTCTTTTCTTCTTGTGACATCATGACAAGATCAATGAATCTAAATATCGCAAAAAGGCGTACGTGTAATGACAGCAGTTGATAAAACGGCTTTCGGCCGGCGTGGAAAGTGTCGTTGGACTGCTGGAGTCTTTTGAGCTGTTCGGTGTTAAAAAACTCTATCAATTTTTTTTATAGTATATTTGTTCAATTAAAAGTATTAGGAGGAATGACCTTCAATAATTCATATCAAAACGCAACTCCAATTCGAAGGATGTTGGGTATATTTGACAATGCTTCTCTTGGTCGCGGTTTAGGATTTACATCACAGTCTGCGGCTTTGGAGGGTTGCAGTTTGTGGCGCTGAAAACTTGTATATCCTATTTTGCTATTTGTTATGCGGACACCAATCCAAATCTTCGCCATGGCGATGGTTTATTTTATAATGTTTGTTACCTCCAGTTCAACTTATTAATAGTCTTTACCTGCAGTCTCAATTGCACAGTTAATTTCTGGTGTGTGATAAATAATCGCAACATATAAGATTTAAAGCTATATATAGTTTGCATACTGTATAGTCAGAAATAGAGGTATTATATGAAATCTTCATGTTTGAAAAAAAAGCGTTTAAGTTTTCGTCAAATGGAATATATGTCAAATCACATTTATTTACTGATATTTGGTAACAGCTGATACGTCTACATTGAATTGCATGAATACTTAAATAAGTATATATCTTTTTATCTTACTTTTACCTTCGGAACCAGACTGCGTGTTGCTACCGATTTGAAAGGTGACCGTATTGACCCATTTAGAAATCCTGCTTCCGGCGAAATGTAAACAAAGAATATTCGACGTTAAATTTGCCATAAAACTACTCTTTGCATAAACAAATCAACGCTATTTCTTAAATGAGCATTTATTTATAACCGAATGATATGAATGCGGGTCAGAATGGTATATATACTTGACGAACCAGACCATGACGGACCAATTTATTTGTCAGGGCCGGTCCAGAGAAAAACAAATGCAGGGGGGGGGGGGGGGGGGGGGGCGGCGGCCACAAGAAGTCAGTGTACAATGAACGGTCATATATCAATACGTTAACACTTAATATAGGTGATTTCAACATAAATAAGTAAATATAAAACGCTGTATGTTAAAGGTGTTTAATTTTTATTAGCTCATCTATTTTTTGAAAAAAAATTATGAGCTATTGTCATCACCTTGGCGTCGGCGTCGGCGTCCGGTTAAGTTTTGCGTTTAGGTCCACTTTTCTCAGAAAGTATCAATGCTATTGCATTCAAACTTGGTACACTTACTTACTATCATGAGGGGACTGGGCAGGCAAAGTTAGATAACTCTGGCGTGCATTTTGACTGAATTATGTGCCCTTTTTATACTTAGAAAATTGAAAATTTTGGTTAAGTTTTGCGTTTAGGTCCACTTTTTTCAGAAAGTATCAATGCTATTGCATTCAAACTTGGTACACTTACTTACTATCATGAGGGGACTGGGCAGGCAAAGTTAGATAACTCTGGCGTGCATTTTGACAGAATTATGTGCCCTTTTTATACTTAGAAAATTGAAAATTTTGGTTAAGTTTTGTGTTAAGGTCCATTTTATTCCTTAAGTATCAAAGCTATTGCTTTCATACTTGCAAGACTTACTAACTACCGTAAGGGGACTGTGCAGGCAAAGTTATGTAACTCTGACTGGCATTTGGACGGAATTATGGGCCCTTTATACTTAGAAAATTGAAAGTTTGGTTAAGTTTTGTGTTTTGGTCCACTTTACCCCTAAAGTATCATAGATATTGCTTTCATACTTGGAACACTCGCAAACTATCATAAGGGTACAGTAAAAGGACAAGTTGCATAACTCTGGATGTCATTTTTACGGAATTATGGCCCTTTTTTGACTTTGAATATATGGTTAAATTTTGTGTTTCGATCCACTTTACTTCTTAAGTATCAAGGCTATTGCTTTCAAACTTCAAATACTTTCATGCTATCATGAGGTTACTGTACCTGGCAAGTTGAATTTTACCTTGACCTTTGAATGACCTTGACTCTCAAGGTCAAATTATTAAATTTCTCTAAAATTGCTATAACTTCTTTATTTATGATTAGATTTGATTGATACTTTGACAAAACTACTCTTACCTGACATACCACAATAGACTCCACCCAAACCATCGCCCGTGCCCCCCCCCCCCCCCCCAACCCCCCCCCCCCTATTTTTTTTTTTTTTTTTTTTTTTTTTTTTTTAAGATCATCTCACAAATGACCACCACACCCTCACACTATACCCCCACCCCACCCCCTCCCCAATTTTTTTTTTAAACGGTTAAAAAACAAAACTATTTATTTTGATTTTTTATGTTTGAAATACCGTCCAACCATCGCACCCAAGAATCCGCCCCCCACCCCCCCCTCCCCCCACCGAATCCCCCCCCCCCATTTTTTTTTTTTTTTTTTTTTTTTTTTAAGATCATCTCACAAATTACCAACACACCCTCACACTATACCCCCCACCTCACCCCCCCCCCCCAATTTTTTTTTATGAAACGGTTAAAAAACACAAATATTTATTTTTATTATTTTATGTTTGAAATACCGTCCAACCATCGCACCCAAGAATCCCCCCCACCCCCCCCCACCCCCCCCCACCCCCCCACCCCCCCCCACCCCCCCACCCCCGATTTTTTTTTTTCCTTTTTTTCGCATTTTTGGAAGAAAATGTAATAAATGTCCACACCCCCACACAATGCACCGCTCTTCACTCCACCCCTCCCTCCTTTGTGATTGAAAATGAGAGTCCCTTCACCTTTAAAAAGAAAATAGATGAGCGGTCTGCACCCGCAAGGCGGTGCTCTTGTTTAAAATTGTAATTGACATTCAACAGTACAACAAGTAACAAATACACTGTGGCTCCGAATCGTAGGGGGGCTGGCAGCTAAATGAGCTGGTAGGTGGACTCTAACAGTCATCTTCATGACATATTCTGAAAATAAAAAAAAAGAGAGTATATAGAAATGTAAAATTCAGTTGAATTAACAATGCAAACATTTTATTTCAAAATATACATAAATACTGTTGGTCTAAACAATATTTCAAAAACAATATTTTATCAGAGCATGATAAAATGTGAATGTTATTAGTTTAAAATGCAAAAGCTGAAAAAAGTGCCCAAAACATTTGATAAAATACAATTTTAATGAAATTAATTAATATCTACATGGTGTATACAGAGCGGAACAGGCATACAATGAATATCATTGTATGGGCTTTATTTATTGTACTATAAGTATAAAGAAATTTTTTAATAAATTTACGCTTAATCTTTTTGTTCCTATATTTCAATACTTTAGAGTTAAACCATTTAAATATAAAAATACTGAATAAACTTAGCGCAATAAGCGCATTATAATACATTTAAAAAAAAATTCTTACCTTAGACTTGACAACTTAGGCTCAGAATCAGACTCGGTGTTTTTTGGTTTGTTGAATAGACCAAAAAATCAATCCAGAGTTGTTCCCTTTCGCTTCATTTTCAGGGCCCTCGTTTGGCACTTTTTATATTCGGCGGCTTCTCCCATGAAAAAAGTATATTTTTTTCCCCTATTTTGTGGAAAAAATTACCCATAAAAAAATCCCGCGCGAAACCTGTAACGCTGAACAGATATTGTTAGTGTTTTGTAGCCTCATCATATTCTTACCGCAGAAAGCTTTAACAAAAGCGATTTCATCATGCAAAAAAAAGATATTCTCTTTAAACAAACTGAACTTGATCGAATTAATAAAAAACCAAACCGCGTCTGCGTCATCAAATGACCAGTCTATGAAGATAGATGATGAGTCGGTGCAAAATCATGAAACACAAACAGACTGTTAAACACTTGCATCGGCGACCATGGTGTCATCAGATGACAAGCAAAAACATGAAAATTCTGACGATTCTGAATTTATTTTATTCATAATACTTAACACAGTAATGTTTTTATCCAACAGTTCATATGTTTATTTAAAAAAACCGCATTTGCTGACTAGTTAAAAGATGAGAGAAGAAAATGTGTCTTTAAAATAATTTTTTGTGCACTGATAATGGTATATTGCCATTAATAAAGGACCATCTTTGTGTGTAAAATAGGAGAGAAATACTGCTGGATCAACAGAAATTTCAACTCTTTATTATATTGACATTCACTTTATACATGTAAAACATCATTACAGTATAGTCTAATAGGAGTGTCAAATATACTTAATTATAAAAAGTGAATGGATATAGTGCAAACATGTAGACAAAAAATGAATTAATGAGAGACAAAGTAAAAAAATATCCCCCATAAAAGGAAATGGGCGTGAAAATTCCCCCTCATGAGGGCTGTTGGTGGCTTCCCCTGGCGAAAAGAGAGGGCCCTGATTTTTATGGAGACAATGCCGTGATACGCTGTATTATATAATGCAAGAAAAGTCTCCATATCTAATGTCCCCATGTTTATTACATCTGACAATACAGTGTTAATTGGTATACTTGACATAAAACAAGGTTCAAGATCATCCAGACGCTTATTTAGTGTACATGACAGACGCTAAATGTTACCCAGACGCTTGAAATATCTGCCGAAAAGAGAGCATATCGCCCTAACGAGATACTTGCGACGGTGATAATCAAGTCTAAACGTACAACAGGTGACCCCCTGTGGATAGTAGGCAGTAAGGTTGGAAGGGGCATGTCTTCTGTCGGAAATCGGGTAAATCGGAACATCTGGCCAACTTTGTTTCACAAAAAAAACACTTACAAGAAAAAAAGAAGGCTTTAACGGCTGGGGGGCTCGTTCCCCCCGGTAAATGCCTGCCTGTTTGTTATGCATATTTGCAATGGTTTCAGGACACGTCCCCCTCCTCCCCCTCTAGACGTTTCCTCCTCAGACGTATCTCCCAAGACATTTCCGACCCAGATGTTCCTCCCCCCCTTTTAGTTTTAGTGCAGACGTCCCCCCCCCCCCAATAAATTTATTATTGTTTGGTTGTAGTATAATCTTGATTTATTATTAAAATGATTATTTTGTAGTGTTTTCACCGGTTAGCTATTCTTGGGTTTTACTATAATTATCACAACCGCTAGCAAAGATAATATACTAGACTACTCACATGGGCATCGACTGGAAACTCGTCAGGAAAACACCAATCGTCCTCGTTGTTCTCGGCTCCACTTGCACTGGGTATACAAAGTTTTTTTGAATGCCCCTCTTGAAAGATGAAGGGGTATGTTGTTTTGCAGGATGTCAGTCAGTCTGTCTGTCGGTAGACCAGTCTGTCTGTCGGTAGATCAGTTCATTTCCGATCCATAGCTCTTCAACGAATTGACTGATTGGCTTGATACTTCACTTGTGAATTGGCCTTGGACAGTAGATGACCCCTTTTGAAATTGGGGTCACTAGGTCAAAGGTCATGGTCACTGGCACAATAAGTGTGAAAAGCGTTCCTGATCAATAACCCGTCAACGAATTGACAGATTGGCTTGATACTTCCCATACTATTGGCATTAGACAGTAGATGACCCCTATCGAAATTGGGGTCACTAGGTCAAAGGTCAAGGTTCATGTAACAATAAGTGTTAAAATTGTTTCCAATAAATAAATCATCCCCAAATTTACCGATTGGCTTGATAATTCACATGCGCATTGGCCTTGGACAGTAGATGACCGCTATTGAAATTGAGGTCACTGGTTGAAAGCACTGGGGTTTTGGGGGGGGGGGCATATGTCTCCTACCGCGTAACACTTGTTTAAAAAAAAAATGCTAACTAATTAAAGTATCAAGATTAGTTTTGAGGACCACGAACCATAACCTTGCTCTCAAGCAATATGCCATTTTTTTTTACACATTTAAGAAAGTTTTGATAATATTTGTCTCATTGAATAAATTACCTTTTAATGCATATGTTTATCTGTAAATTATTTCCAGAATGACCAGTACACAGAAAAATCCTCTCCTGGTGGAATCAACACAGTTTAATATGAGGAAACCAAAGACAGAAAGCAATTTCACGGATAGTGACATGGAAAGGGAGAGTGTGATTGTAAAGGACTTTGGTTCCACGACCCAAACTAGCGTTAACACTATATCTGCTAGGGATAGTCAGGAGACCTTAAATTCAGACCAAACAATAGATGACTTCAACTCTGTTTGCGTTAAAATCGAGACTGATGAATGGTGTAATACGGCTTCTGATTTTTATTCTGTGTGTGCCAAATCAGAACAGGTTTTATGTGAAGACAGACGTCCAGATTGCAACAAACAAGATGGCTTCAATTTAGTACATGAACAAACAGGATGTTTACATTATATGGATCAGGATAACACCAAGCAAGATGGCTTCACCTATGAATGTGTGAAGTCAGAACAGACTGAATGTGAAGATGTCACCCAACAAGCTTGTGTCAATTCTGTATGTGTGAATAAAAACACGACTGCCAAATCAAATGCACATACAGCACATGATGAGCTCCATTCTGTATGTGAGAAAATAAAACAGTCACTTAATCCAAATACTGACCAGGTTTATATAACAACAAATGACCTCAATTATGAATCTGGTATAGCACAACAGTATATAAGTACAGATACATACCATGGAAATATAGCAGCATATGATCACATTGCTTTATGTGATCTTACATATTCAAAAACACCTGAGAATCGAGCTAAACTGGCCAACCTCAATTCTGTATTTCTGACAAGAGAAGAGATTGAACTTTCAAATGTTGACCAGTATTGTGCTAAATCAGCTGTGTGTGGAGGGACAGTACAAAGGGACCATTTATCACACTTTTATGTTCCAAGACATTTAAACCCAGAAAAAGATGAACAAGGTATTTTCTGTTGTTTTCTATGGGATTTGGGGGCATCCGGGAGAATTATATTTTCATAATAACTAAAAAGGCTTGAAGAGGATAATCATGAAACTTTACAATTATGTTACAATATCTAAGACAAGTTTGAAAACCAGCCAGATTGCATGCAGCACTTCTTAAAATAAAAAAAGCTAGATTAACCTTGTCTGCTTTCTCACTCCGATTGTTTACTTGGGATCATCATTAAACATGATCGTTAAATATCATCAAAGTGAGTGTTGTCCCGGATAAGCATGTTGAGGTTGAGCGTGAAAGTGTATTACCTGCTGAAAATTTCTATATAAGATACAGTAATTTCACACTCAACCCTCGCTGCCCAGTCTATACAAGCTCATCCAAGATGACCATGAACACACATGTATTGTTGTTGTTGTTTCCATTTCCTAAGTCCTGCTGTTAAGATGCATTCACAAAATTTTGACAGAAACGACTGCTTCAGTAATTTATTATCTATTGAATGTTAACTTTTGAATCTTTGTAGAGATGTTCATTGAGATTGAGAAAAGGAAAAGAAAGAGATGTCATTCAATCGATTCGGCACCAAAGAGGGTTCGAGGTCAAGGTTCATCCAGAGAGATAGTCAAGCCCAAGAGTGCTTCACCAAGAGGTATTGTATATTCATTTATTTTCATTGACATCATATTTTGTATATTCACATAATCTTTTTTTCCGATAGTATATTCGTGGATTTTTAAGAATGTCTGACATAAGACTTTAGACTGTAAAATTCGTTGGAAATTTGATTTCATGGTCGAGAGGACCGACACAAATTTACAAAAAATTGTGTTGGACTAAACATATTTTATTTCACAGTATGTTGACTTTGACAAAATTGAAGAAAAGATTGACACACAAATATCATTTTGGCTCAAAAAGAGGGTGTCCAAAAACTTAGTTAGCAATGACAGTAATTTTATTGATATGTTTTCAGAGAATGCTGTTACCAGGACTGTCCCCCTTTTTCTGACACCTGCTAAGATGGAATTAGAAGAAAAGTGTGACCAAGTGGAGAAAGTAAAGGTACATATAAGTAATAGTTTTTTCCTGTTATCGCAAGGACAGCAAGAGAGGTATTAAGCATTGCACTGGTCCATCGTTCCTGTGTCTGCAGTCCCGAAGCTTGTGTTTTAACCTCTCTTTACAAACTTGCTGGATCTTTCTCAAACTTTAACATTTGAATTGCTTTTATGTGATTTGATCATTAAGTAATTAATTAAGGTATATTGGCTGTAACAAGTTTTTTGCAGAGTTAGGAGCATTGGCATGTCTTTCCGCCAAAGAATATATACTCTCCAAACTTTGTGTTTTTTAGTCTTGAGCTGTTGGCGGAATTAGCTCTAATTTTCACTGCCGGTTCAACCTTTATTTAGACGATGGTTAAGAATAATACTGTTGTTGTTTTTTACCTGTTTTTTTATGCACTCTGACACACTTCATGAGAACTTTAATGAGTAGCATTTAGATTTTCCCATGGCCATCCCAGCATGTGCACTTGTACACCTCAATATTTTGTGTTCAATATTTTTTGACAGAACCAGAGTTATGACTCATTTTTTGCCAGTTACTTAAACATTACTGCTTCTAGAGAGTGGTAACTTTACATACATATTAACCAACATGTGAACTTGTGCACGTTTATATTTCACAGATTTTTGACACAACTGTTGTTGCGGCCTCTTTTAATTGACCCATGCGGGTATAAAGCAGTCTCTCTGTCCTTCAATCTGGCTCAACATTTAAGATATTTACTCTTATTTGATGTGTGAGTCTACTTTTCGGGGAAGTTACTGTTTTTATGTCCCCGGATCGAATGATCGGGGGTATATTGTTTTTGGCCTGTCTGTTTGCAATTGCATGTGTCTGTCTGTCATTGTATGTCTGTGTCTGTCCCAAAACTTTATCCTTGGTCATAATTTTTGCAATATTGATGATAGCAACTTCATATTAACATGCATGTGTATCGCATGGAGCTGCACATTTTAAGTGGTGAAAGGTCAAGGTCATCCTTCAAGGTTTAAGGTAAAAAATATGGCTTCAAAGCGACGATTTTGGGGGCATTGTGTTTGACAAACACAGCTCTTGTTTGATTTAGACATTTTCTCTAGCATAACACTTTTCCAGACTTCTTACCAAAGTGTTTTCAGTAAGGCCGTATTTTTGGTGTGTGAGTCCACCCGCATGACAAGTTTGACTTTCCTTCTGGTCAATTTATTTGTGTCATAGTTACGGACCTTTGACTTTCTCCAGAATAACATTTTTTCCAGATGATTTATATGCCCCCCGGATTGAATGATCGGGGGTATATTGTTTTTGGCCTGACTGTCTGTCTGTTCCTGCATGTGTGTGTCTGTCACAAAACTTTAAGGTTGGTCATAACTTTTGCAATATTGAAGATAGCAATTTGATATTTGGCATGCATGTGTATCTTCTGGAGCTGCACATTTTGAGTGGTGAAAGGTCAAGGTCATCCTTCAAGGTCAAAGGTCATTTTTTTCTATGTCCCTTTACATATTGCTTTAATATTTTGCATACTTTTTTACCAACTTGACCCAACCTATAAACAAGAGCAGACAGCTGTATCAAGTATTTTGTAAGAATTATGGCCCCTTTTTTCACTTAGAATATGCATATTATTGATAAATCTATGTTAAAGTTTGTGTACCACCTAAAATATTTTCAATGTCCCTTGACATATTGCTTTCATATTTTTAAAACTTTTACCAACATGACCCAATCTATAAACAACTGTATCAAGCATTCTGTAAGAATTATTGCCCTTTTTCCATTAAGAATATGCATAATATTGATAAATCTATGTTTAAGTTTTCGTACCACCTCAAATATTGTCAATGTCCCTTGTCATATTACTTTCATATTTTGCAAACTTCTTTACCAACATGACCCAATCTATAAACAAGAGCAGACAACTGTATCAAGCATTTTGTAAGAATTATGGCCCTTTTTTGTCTAAGTAACTGAATATTTTGTTAAATTTTGTGTTTAGATTTAATTGACTTCTAAAGTATCAAAGCTATTGCTTTCAAACTTCAAATATTTTCTATCATGAGCGTATTGTACCTGCCAAGTTCAATTTGACCTTGACCTTTGAATGACCTTGACTTTCAAGGTCAAGAGTAAATTTTAGTTAAATTGCCATAACTTCTTTATTTATGATCAGATTTTATTAATATTTTGACAAAACAACACTTATCTGAATACCACAATGGATTCCACCCAAACAATACCCCACGCCCTAACCCAGAATCGCTGCCTTCCCCCCCCCCCCTAAAAATAAAATAAAAATAAAAATAAATTGTTTTCCTTTTTTATTTTTGAAAGATCATCTAATAAATGACCACACCCACATTAAACCCCTCCTCTCAAAAACCCCATTTTTTTTCTTTGAAACATGGTTAAAAAACAACAACAAATATTTATTTACGTTATTTTTGAAGAACCGTCCAAACTTCTCACCCAAGCTATTGCTATCAAACTTGAAATAAAATCTTATTAGTTTGTTTTATGTCTTTACAAGTGTTCAATAGATTGTGGAAAATATACCTGAACTATTACCTTGACCTTATTGAATAATTTGAACAATTACCCCATGATGGCTTACGTTATACTGTCAAGCACTCGAATAGTCGAGCGCGCTGTCCTCTGACAGCTCTTGTTGTAAAAAACACTTTCAGCTTTCAGTTACTGACACATTTTGTATGTGTGAGAATACCTACATGACTTACGGAACAAGTTTTAGTTTTGATCGATTAAATACGTAGTTTCGGACCATACACTTTACAAATGTTTTCTATTTGTGTACATTTCCGGAATTGTGTTTGCGGGTTATTTATTTGTATTACATTGTCTTTTCTTTCGAAACAATATTGCCGTAATGTCTTCCATCGTAAGACAACATGTCGCATGTAATACATGTGTCATTTCTTAATAAGTCAAGGTCACACTAGGACGTCAAAGGTACAATTGATAATTTGCATTCCTGTATTTGCTATATTGTATGTCTTTGCTATTAATTGATGGATTTTGGAGAATAATTTGCCTCTAATGGAATCCATCATAAGTTGACATGAAACCGTTTCCAACCTAAGATATCAGGTTCACATTTTAAGGTAAAATGTCATATTGAACTATAAAGTGGCTTATTTCTGACATAATTTGAGTTTTGAGATAATAGCGGAATGCCGGGGAATCGTAGCCCAATGTCAAATTTCTTGTTATGCCAAAGCATTACATTTGTTTGCCTTTTAGTGCGTTACTTACACAGTATTGTTTCTAAAGGGCTAAAACTTAATAAGCATTTGTAGCGACAAATGAACTTGCTCACCTTCATAGTTGGTTCGCTTATTTTCAACACTATCACAGTTATGGCTTTTGTCCTTAAAATTTGAAAGGACTGGCTAATGCTGTCATGTTTTGTTTCGCTCGATAAACTGTTAGAATGAATATCTACTTTTTTAAATAGAGGGTGTTTGTGAACGAGTATTCATAGCTGTTGCATTGAATGCTTGTTTGTTTTTATTAAAATATAATTATTACCATTATATAATTTGTCAAATGTGATCATTATTCTTTGTCTTAGACACCATTGCAGAAATTGAAGAAAGCTAAAATGCCAGAAAAGGACAAGACGGAGTGCAGTCTTCAAAAGAGAAACTTTGCCAGCTGTATGAGCCTGGAACCTCCAGATAATGACTATTTTCTCTGTAAGCCATAGACAAAATATGCATTTTCTTGCACAAGAAGGTCTCAATTAAGACCAAGACACTTCATTTTAGCTCCCTGAGCACTAAATTCGCAAGTTGAGCTATTGTTGTCAGTCTTCGTTTGGGGTCATGTGTTTGCATAGTAAACATTTGGCTTGTTAACACTATACAGAAAAAAGTTAAATACATGTTGATAAAACTTTGTCAAAATGTTTATATTGAAAATATTGGGATTATGTTATTACCTGGGTCAAGAGTGGTTAAAACTAGTTTAATTGGTAAAATCATTACAAATCTGCGTTGCTTTTTTAAAATGCACATTTATGAATCAATATCGATGAAACTTGGTCAGAATGCTAAATTTTAAAATATTTGGCAAACATTGAAAAATAGGTCATCAAGTCAAGAAACTTGGTCAGAATGTGATCAATCCATGTGTTGGCGAAATTCGACTATGGGTGAAGTGCGGTAAAAAAATAGTTCACTGGGTGAGATTTCAAAAGAAAACCTTACCATGTCACATAAATGACAATCTCGAAAAACATTGGCACTTATGTTCATTTTTACTAAACATAGTAATAATGTTGATAAGATGTGGTATGTTTGCTTAAATTAAAAGTAGGTCACATAAAGTAACGAACTAAGGCACTAGTTCAATTGATCGAATATTGTACCTTGAATTTAGGTAAGTGCTTAAAAACATCATGGCTCCCCTGTTATGGGCCTACAATCAGATGGGGTTATATGTTCTTTTTTGTCAGATCATGTGTTGTACATAACTCAGAAACAAAGAGGATATTTACTTAAACCATGTTAACATTATTATGTGACGTGATGCTTTGTATAGCCAGGGCTCTCGGAAACGCTTAATCAAGCGTATTTGTACTCATAAATTTGAAAAAATGACGCCTATTTGAAACCGATTGAGAGTCCCCACTCCAGGACGCACCTTTTTGAATAACTGGGATCTTCAAGACAATTCATTAACAAACAAAACCTGGAGGGCAGCCTCCTATTTAAACTCAAACCAACACAATTTATTTCCTCACACCTGTTTAAAATCGAATAAATCAATTGCAGTTATGTTTTTAAATTGTTTCCCACATCCCATCCTCTAGGGAACTAAGCCCCGATGCTTTATCTGACAGTAAGAGCAAGTTTCCAGTAACGTAGTATTGATTGTCAAACTTTGACAATCACAACAGTGTTACCAGATGACATCAATTAAACCTACGCCTGAAAAATACTGTAAGTTGTGAATGGTGTTGGCAGAAATGAAAGGTCTTTGAGGGGCAAGTTTCTAGGAAGTTTAAATTGCACGTTTGTAACACATCAGCAAGTGGCCACTTCAAATGGCATTAACAATAAAACCAGTTAAATACAAAAGTATTTGGCAAAGACTTTTGTATTTAAATGGTTTTATTGTTGTTTTAAAAGGAAATATCATTGCAGGGTAGTGATGTTTTGTTTACAAAAAAGTAAATGTATATAAGTGGGGTGTGTATTTAAATATATGAAGCACTTTTATGCACACTTGCCTTAAAAGAGTTGTTTTTATTATTTTTGTCTTCATGATTTTTAGCGAGGCTGTTTTCGGAGAAAACCCGAGGTATTGTCATAGCCTGCTCGTTGTCCACCGTCCGCCGTCCGCCGTCCGTCGGCGTCGTGCTAAAACCTTTACATTGGCTCTAGAATCTAAGTACTTCCACCTACAACTTTGAAACTTCATATGTAGATGCACCTTGATGAGTTCTACATGCCACACCCATTTTGGGTCACTAGATCAAAGGTCAAGGTCACTGTGACCTCTAAAAAAAATCCTGACAAGCTTTCGCAGCCGAGCGTGGCACCCGTTATGCGGTGCTCTTGTTTATTTAAGTAACAATAAAGAGAACATAATGAGTGGGATTCCTAATGTTCATTTTGTATTTGGGTGTTTAAAAATGAAACCAACAATTGTATTATTATTTATTTTTTATATTCATTCTTTATTTAAATGGATTTTTTGCTGAAAATTTGAAGATGTGTGAAATATTCATTGGGACTCCTATTTTTTCCTTTTGGACTCATACTTTTTCCAAGTAAGGAGTCCAAAAACTCCTGTTTAAAAATCCTAGTGAGACCCCTGATAGCTATCACAAAGGCTGTTTTTCATATCTGCTTTAAATAGCAGTGTTGTAGTATTCATAATAAATACAAGTAGGTTCTTTTAATCTTGTGTTCCATTGGCTGGTATACGTCTTTTACTTAATTTTATTGTTGCCTTGTGTTTATTTTGCTCTCTTAGATTGTGGAGAATGCAAAAAGGGTTTTGAAGGGGACTGCCCTTTCCATGGACCCTACAAGTACATACAGGACAAAGAGGTGAAACTGTGTTCATTTTTAAAACATAAACTACAGACATGCGGTAGAGAAAAGAAAGAAGACAAACGTATTATTATAGATATATGAGACCGTTACTAGAAAAATGGATAACCGGCAATGAATATAAAATAATTTGTGAAAAAAGTCCTTAAATATGCCCTTCTTATTCTTATTAATAAGATTTTTTTCCAGTTAATTTTGATATACCTTAATATAAACTGCAGGTACCGGAAGTATGCCCTCTTAAAGCTGACAATAGCTTGCCAGATTGCCTTGAAATTAAAATGTCTAAAATAGCTGGAGCTGGACTTGGAGTGTTTTCAAAGGTGGGGCTGGATTCCAGGATCATGTTTGGACCGTATGGGGGCGATGTTGCCACTGACAACAATAAGTCAGGATATTGCTGGCAGGTGATGTTTACTTCAAAGTGATGCTTAGCTTAATGCATTTTACTTATTTTTAGTTTGAAATGTAAGAGCAGGTTTACATATTCTAAAAGGTTTAAAATAAAGAGCTGCATTTGCAACAAATATGTTATCTACATGTATCTACATGTAGCAGTCTATACAGGGGATTTAAAGGGACTGTCAACCACGACACGAAGAAAAGAAAAGTTGTAAAATACTGTATTTTTTACATTTATTAGTTTATATTGATTAAAATTTCACGACTGGTATATTACATTACTTGAAAAAAGTTTAATATTTTCAGTATATTTGGTAATAAATTTTACTGGGTATGTCTACCGTAACTACCAGTTCGCTGTCAATAACGCCAGTAGATTGATCATCGTCGCGTGGTAAACCCAGGAATGCAATTTGTGCATGCGTAGTGAATTGTATATATTTTATATATACATGTATAATGATAAACCTTCTTGCGTTATTTATAGTGTGTATATCTTTATGTCACCTATTTTCGCGATGTACTTTCGATTTCACATCCCGAAATTTTATTACCAAAATACTGAAAATATTTACTTTTTTCAAGTAATGTAATATACTAGTCGTGATATTTTAATCAATATAAACAAACATTTGTAAAAAAACAATACGGTATTTTAGAACTATTAGTTTTTCGTCGTTCGTGGTTAACAGTCCCTTTAATGTGTATTATGCAACTACAGAGTCTGAGGCATTAAATATGGATCTTGTCTGTCTGTCCCTCAGCATGTGTTTTTACCCAAAAGCTCGTAATTTTCACTACTATTTAACTGCTGGTAGGTACTCGCACACGCTTTTAAAAGTTTAATATACGTAATGGGTTTATGATTGCAAACAAAGGGAAATTGGACTTCGAGGATTTTTTTGCAGAATGATGGTCCTTCGTATCTCTTTCAATACGTCTCTTACTAAAAGGTGGATCTCCCTTAAACTTTCTTATATTAATTACCTTAATGCATATATGATTGCTAGGAACTATAGCTGCAGCAAGTTTTTCATAATGATGACTCTTTGTCTTTTTTACGACTATGAAATATAGACATGTAGTACAAACAGTTTATGTTTACAACTCTTTTTAATCGCTGGGTTGAACTAGCTCAAGTTTTCAGAGTTGAGTTATCTTTTCTGGAGATACTTAGAAGGCAAGGAACTTTTGGTGGGAAAATTTTGGAAGGGTAAGGGCACTTCATCTGGTTTTTCTCGCCCTCGGATACATAGTCCCAAACTAGAGTTCAAAATCCCTTTAAGTGCTTGTCAGACTTTGCTAAGACTGTTAGAGCTGATTGTCCTTCGTGTGTAGATGATTGTTAAGAAAGTCATTTCAAATGCGACCATTTTGGCTGAATAATGACCTTTTTTTCTGCTGTAGAATTCATAATTGATCGGACCGTGACCAAACATATGTTGTATGGGAATCAGTGTCCGTAACACATTTCTAGTTGATTTAACTATTATGTCCTCTATATAATCATGCTGGCATGTATAGATTTCGCACATCTTTTGAAACTGATTCAGTAATTATTATGTCCCCCTTCGAAAAAGAGGGGGTATATTGTTTTGCACATGTCGGTCGCTCCGTCGGTCGGTCGGTCCGTCCACCAGATGGTTTACGGATGATGACTCAAGAACGCTTAGGCTTAGGATCATGAAACTTCACAGGTACATTGATCATGACTGGCAGATGACCCCTATTGATTTTCAGGTCAAAGGTCAAGGTCACAGTGACTCGAAATGGTAAAATGGTTTCCGGATGATAACTCAAGAATGCTTACGCTTAGGATCATGAAACTTCATAGGTACATTGATCATGACTGGCAGATGACCCCTATTGATTTTCAGGTAACTAGGTCAAAGGTCAAGGTCACAGTGACTCGAAACAGTAAAATGGTTTCCAGATGATAACTCAAAAATAATTAGGCCTAGGATCATGAAACTTCATAGGTACATTGATCATGACTGGCAGATGACCCCTATTGATTTTCAGGTCACTAGGTCAAAGGTCAAGGTCACAGTGACTCGAAACAGTTAAATGGTTTCCGGATGATAACTCAAAAATAATTAGGCCTAGGATCATGAAACTTCATAGGTACATTGATCATGACTGGCAGATGACCCCTATTGATTTTCAGGTCACTAAGTCAAAGGTCAAGGTCACAGTGACTCGAAACAGTAAAATGGTTTCCGGATGATAACTCAAAAATAATTAGGCCTAGGATCATGAAACTTCATAGGTACATTGATAATGACTGGCAGATGACCCCTATTGATTTTCAGGTCCCTAGGTCAAAGGTCAAGGTTACAGTGACAAAATACGTATTCACACAATGGCTGCCACTACAATTGACAGCCCATATTTCATTCATTGTATGTGTGTGTCCAAAAACTTTAACCTTGGTTAAAGTATCAAAAACTTAAACCTTAGTTAAAATATCAAAAACTTTAACCTTGGTTAAAGTTTGATACCGTTTGAAATATTGAAGTTAGCAACTTCATATTTGGCATGCATGTGTATCTCACTGAGCAGCACATTTTGAGTGGTGAAAAATGAAGGTCAAGGTCATCCTTCAAGGTCAAAGGTCAAATATCATTGTATTTTTCTTTCCTAAAATTTTAACCCATTTATGCCTAGTGGATTCTTCCATCCAGCTAAATTGGATCAATTTATCATGACTGGCAGATGACCCCTATTGATTTTTAGGTCACTAGGTCAAAGGTCAAGGCACAGTGACAAAAAACGTATTCACACAATGGCTTCCACTACAACTGACAGCCCATATGGGGGGCATGCATGTTTTACATACAGCCCTTGCTTAAAATTAGTGTGTCATTCAAGGAAGTTAAGTACCGTTCTACTTTATATCAGATATGAATTAAATTTGAAAATTGAGAACAATGTAAGTTTGGTTGTGATCTAGAAAATTCTGTATTACAATTGCCGCTGTTTGCTTTATACATGCATTTTTTGGTATTCTGGTCTAACAATTGAACGTTACTTTTAATCACAACTATAGTATGTATCACGATTTCTTGTTTATCAAACTTGTCTACCTGCTGGTTGTTTATAGTAAGATTAGATTCTGTGCAATTCAGATCTATAAGGATGGCAAAGCGAGCCACTTTATAGATGCCCACAACAAGGCCACCTCTAACTGGATGAGATACGTGAACTGTGCATTAACGACGGCAGATCAGAACCTTGAAGCATTGCAATACAAAGGAGGCATATATTACTGCACATTGAAGCCAGTCTCACCAGGTATTTAAGCATGTAATCTTTCTAAAGATATGATTTTTAAATGTGTTTTTATGTCCCCCACCACTATAGTGGGAGACATATTGTTTTTGCCCTGTCTGTTGGTTGGTTGGTTTGTCTGTTGGTCTGTTGGTTGGTTTGCGCAAACTTTAACATTTAACATTTTTAACATTCAAGGTCAAACTTTAACATTTAACATTTTTAACATTCAAGGTCAAAGGTAAAAAAAAGTCAAAGCGGTGCAGAAGGGGACATAGTGTTTCTGACAAACACATTTCTTGTTTTTAGCTCCACTGGCCAAAGGCCAGCGGGGCTTATGTCATGGTCCTGTGTCCGTCCTGTGTGCGTGCTTGCGTCCGTGCGTGCGTTAACTTTTTCTTTAAACATCTTCTTCTCCTAAACTACTGGTCCAAATCTGATGAAATTTCTCAGGAATGTTCCTGTGGTGAACCTCTTTCAAATTTGTTCAAATTATGCCCCTGGGGTCAAATTTGACCCTGCCCCGGGGATTCAAAAAATTGAAAATTTGCTTATATAAGGCCTATTTTGTGCAAACTTTATAAATCTTCTCGTCCATAACCATTAGGCCTAGGGCTACCAAATTTGGTATGTATTGACATCTTATTGTCCTCTAACAAGATTGTTCAAATTATGTCCCTGGGGTCAAATTTGACCCTGCCCCGGGGATTCAAAAAATTGAAAATTTGCTTATATAAGGCCTATTTTGTGCAAACTTTATAAATCTTCTTGTCCATAACCATTAGGCCTAGGGCTACCAAATTTGGTATGTATTGACATCTTATAGTCCTCTACCAAGTTTGTTCAAATTATGCCCCGGGGGATCAAATTTGACCCTGCCCCGGGGGGTCAAAAAATTGAAAATTTGCTTATATAAGGCCTATTTTGTGCAAACTTTATAAATCTTCTTGTCCATAACCGTATGGCATAGGGCTACCAAATTTGGTATTTAGTGACATCTTATTGTCCTTTACCAAGTTTGTTCAAATTATGCCCCTGGGGTCAAATTTGACCCTGCCCCGGGGGGTTAAAAAATTGAAAATTTGCTTATGAAAGGCCTATTTTCTGCAAACTTTAAAAATCTTCTTGTCCATTATCATTGGGTCTAGGGCTACCAAATTTGCCATGTAGTGACATCTTATAGTCCTCTACCAAGTTTGTTCAAATTATGCCCCTGGGGTTAAATTTGACCCTGCCCCGGGGGGTTAAAAAATTGAAAATTTGCTTATATAAGGCCTATTTTGTGCAAACTTTAAAAATCTTCTTGTCCATAACCATTGGGCCTAGGGCTACCAAATTTGGTATGTAGTGACATCTAATAGTCCTCTACCAAGTTTGTTCAAATTATGCCCCTGGGGTCAAATTTGACCCTGCCCTGGGGGGTCAAAAAATCAAAAATTTGCTTATATAAGGCCTATTATGTGCAAACTTTAAAAATCTTCTTGTCCATAACCGTATGGCATAGGGCTACCAAATTTGGTATGTAGTGACATCTTATAGTCCTCTACCAAGTTTGTTCAAATTAAGCCCCTGGAATCAAATTTGACCGTTCCCCAGGGGTCACAAAATTGAACATATGCTTATATCGGGCCCATTTTGTGCAAACTATAAAAATCTTCTTGTCCATAACCATTGGGCCAAGGGCTACCAAATTTGGTATGTAGTGACATCTTATAGTCCTCTACCAAGTTTGTTCAAATTATGCCCCTGGGGTCAAATTTGACCCTGCCCCGGGGGGTCAAAAAATTAAAAATTTGCTTCTATAAGGCCTATTTTGTGAAAACTTTAAAAATCTTCTCGTCCATAACCATTGGGCCTAGGGCTACCAAATTTGGTATGTAGTGACATCTAATAGTCCTCTACCAAGTTTGTTCAAATTATGCCCCTGGGGTCAAATTTGACCCTGTCCTGGGGGTTCAAAAAATCAAAAATTTGCTTATATAAGGCCTATTATGTGCAAACTATAAAAATCTTCTTGTCCATAACCGTATGGCATAGGGCTACCAAATTTGGTATGTAATGACATCTTATAGTCCTCTACCAAGTTTGTTCAAATTAAGCCCCTGGGATCAAATTTGACTGTTCCCCAGGGGTCACAAAATTGAACATATGCTTATATCGGGCCCATTTTGTGCAAACTATAAAAATCTTCTTGTCCATAACCATTGGGCCTATTTCTACCAAATTCGGTAGGTAGTGACATCTAATAGTTCTCTACTTAGTTTGTTCAAAGTATGCCCCTAGGAACAAATTTGACCTTGCCCCAGGGGTCACAAAAATGAACATATGCTTAAATAATGCCTTTTTTGTGCAAACTTTAAAAATTTTCTTGTTCTTAATTATAGAGCCTAGGGCTACTCAATTTGGTATGTAGTGATATCTTATAGTCCAATACCAAATTTGTTCAAATTATTCCCCTGGTCTCAAATTTGACCCGGCCCCGGGGGTCACAAAACTGAACAAATGACATTTACCATTGGAGATTACTGCCGTTTGGCTGTGACCAACAACAACATCAACATCTTGTAAACATGAGAAAAAACCCTGTCATTTAGTGCCATTTTAGATCAGATGGTGACTGCTTACAAAGGCATTGAAGTAAGAACATGTGTTATGAATGTTTTTCTTATAAACTGAAAAAAGTCGGGTTTTATTTAAATATGTCGAAAGTGACCATATATCAGGATGAAAATATTTTGGATGACATGTTAATTTCATGTCTTTTTTATAGTGTTAAAACCAGTTTAATAATATATTATTGATTTTAAAAACACAGCTTCCATGAACATAATTATTTCAAGGAAAGTCAATATATGATACTGCACGGTAAACTCAAACTTTGTATCGAAGAGAAGGTGTTGAAATTAATGAAGTGCAATGTTCTTAACTATCGTATATGCTGCTTTTTAATAACTTATGATTCATTGTTCCATTTGTGAATCGTGACTGATCATGAATTGTTGAAATGATTGTCAATTGCTCAACAATCCATATATATTTCTGACCATTTATAATTTTCTTAATATAAGTTATGAATTGATCTTAGAAGTCAAATGTATTACTTAATTAAATACATTTATAAATATAAAGAAATAATCTTTAGATTATCATAATATTTTCAGGCTTGTTGGTCTTAGGGATGTGTGGGTTGATGAGCAATTTCTCCTTTTATCACAATTATTTCTACCCTACCTGATCATTTCCTTCATATTCCATTATAATTAAATTGACGTCTGCAACCTCTTTCAAATTGGGAAAGTCCAAAATGTGTTGTTTGGTAAAGGGTTAAGGAATTTTGATTCCTATGGGTCTTGTGAATCTGTTTCAAATCAAATGCGTAGATTTGATCTTCAGCATCTAAAAATATGTGAAATAGAAAGCACGACAATATCTTTTGGAGAGATAAATGTACCTACGTTATAAGCAAAGGACCTGTGCAACAATTCCCAGGCTTTCTTGTCTGTTGAGTTAACACCGTAGTAACTTTTTCCATATATAAAAATTCTCATCCTTCCAACTTTAAGCGCCCAGTGGGACGAGGGATAGAAAGAGAAAGTCACATGCTTGAGTACATTTCAACCCATGCGCATTACAGGTTTTTTTCGCAAAGAAAAAACAGTGGAGCGATGCAGGGCCATCATGGCCCTCTTGTTTATTAGAGCCTACTCGCATTGACATATGGCTTCAATGCCCGACACCAGCGCATATGAGTTTGCATGGTTGTCCCATACAGGAGACATGTGGTTTTCTCCGGGTAAACTTATTGTCTCCACAGCACTGGCCACACAAATATATAATACATTAGAATATTACATAAATAGTAGGTCATTACAACTATAAATCAAACTTATTCTCAAGTATGAGTGCTGTTTGAGACACACTACATGTTTGCAAATAATGCAGCCTCAGGCATAGAAAGACCTTCTGAACGGCAATTTAAACACAACACAGAATGTAAGGTAATTCAAGTAATTGAGAAACCAGCTTCTTACTATGTCGTGTTGGGTATAAGGACATGTCATAGGAAGTGCGAGCACAAGAATAAATAATTTTGTCTTTTTGCGCCTTACCTTTCTATTCCAACATTCTGTTTAAATTCTTCAAAATTTACAAATAGCAAGAAGAACATAATCTGAAATGTTACCATCACTCAAAACTTGTGCTTTATTTCAGTCTTAGAATCAAAACTAGAATACTAGTATGTGGAAAAAATAAAGAAACTGATAATTTTATGTAATAAAATTAACACATATGCACATTTTTTCCACAAATAAATGTGCTGCCTAATTCACAGAGTTCTACTTAATACATTCAGTGTTTATTGAAACAACATACATATTTGAACATTTTATAAATGACTTTGTAATTATTTTTATTGATACAGATGAGGAATTGCTGGTTCAGTACGGAGATGAATTTGCCAGAGAACTTGGCATTATCACAGACAATGACAGTAAAAACAGTGGTTACTTGAAAGGACACAAGACGGTGAATACCGGAGACAGACTTTATAAGTGTGAGGTGTGTTCTTATGCATGTTACAAGAGTAGCCACTTGAAGACACACATGAGGCTACATACAGGAGAGAGACCGTATAAGTGTGATGTGTGTGGTTATGCATGTAACCAGAGCGGTAGCTTGAAGAGACATATGATGAGACATACAGGAGAGAGACCGTACAAGTGTGAGGTGTGTGGTTTTGCATGTAAAGAGAAATGTAACTTGGAAAGACACATGAAGATACACACAGGAGAAAGACTTTACAAGTGTGAGGTGTGTGCGTATGCTTTTTACGAAAGTGGTGACTTGGAGAGACACATTAGGATACATACGGGAGAGAGACCGTACAAGTGTGAGGTGTGTGATTATGCATGTAACCGGAGAGATTACTTGAAGATACACATGAGGATACATACAGGAGAGAGACTGTACACGTGTCAGTTGTGCGGTAGTGCATTTAATTGGAGTGATGACTTGAAGACACACATGAGGATACATACCGGAGAGAGACGGTGCACGTGTGAAGTATGTGGTTACGAATTTAAACAAGATTCTGACTGGAAGAGACATTTGAAGATTCATTCAGGAAAGAGACTGTACAAGTGTGATGAGTGTGGTTATGAATGTGACCTTAGTGGTAGCTTGAAGACACACATGAGGATACATACAGGAGAGAGACCGTACAATTGTGAGGTGTGTGGCTTTTCATGTAAACATAGTGGTACCTTGACGACACACATGAGGATACATACAGGAGAGAGACCATTCAAATGTGATGTGTGTGGCTTTTCATTTAAACATAGTAGTCACTTGAAAAGACACTTGATGATACATTCAAGAGAGAAACAAGTGTGAGTTGTGTTTATGCATGTTAGAAGAGTGGTACCTTGATGACACACTTGAGAATACGTTCAGAAGAAAGGCTGTACAAGTATGAGTGGTGTTGTTTTGCATCTAACACAAGTGGTTACCTGTAAAAGCACATGAGGATTCATAATTGAAGAAATATCTACAGCAGGACCCGCCCAGGAAAATGTCACAAATCTCTGATAAAAGTAGTGTTAGGGCTTTAATATTTTGCAAGGAACACGTCTTGGTTTCTTGTGATTAATATATACTTGTATAATAAGTTAACTAAACAATCTTCTCTTAAACGACAAGCCATGAAGGTGTAACATTTGAAAGTAAAATTATATAATTTTCCTCTACCAAGTTTGTTTAAATCATGCCCCTATGGTAAAAACTTGCGTTGTCCTGCATCTATTTTGTTTGCACTGTACGTGTATAGTGAAAAACTTTCTCTCTGGAACTACAATGCCCAGAGTTTTGGTATTTGACATCTCACATAAATTGAGCTTCTATACTAAGTTTATTCAAAACTGGCACCTACTGGTTGTAACCGCTGTTCCATATTTGTAGTCAAAGTGAAACAATCACTGTAACCCCTAGGGTTCGGTAGTTAGCATGATACATGGCATGGTTGTTTTCTTCCATGTTTGTACAAATAGTGCCCTGATTTAAAATTGGCTCCACTGTGTGGTAACTGGTTTCCTGTACAGTATAAAAGTGAAAACTTTCAAAATATTCTCTTAAACTGCAAGTCACGAAGATTGGTATGTGACCAGTTTATCGTTGTGTTTTCCTCAACCTTTTTTTAAAGATTTTTCCTAATTGATTGAAATCGACATTGTGATAACCTGTTTGAATTATATATTTGCCAAGTCCGAAAGTGATTGGTGTCGGTCAGGTATTTTTATATGGTGACAGTGAAACATAGTGTACACTGTAAAATAGTAAAAATATAACGGTAACTCAAGTTATGTGCATTAACTGTTTATATTGATAACAGTGCTAGAATCACATACCAAGGCTTAAAGCCGTATGTATTTTGAAATAAACTTTACAGACAGTATAAAATTAAATATTTTGACAATTTGATGCGGTTCCATTTTTGTTAAAAGAATATGAATGCTATCATACTGATGGCTATTTCTTTTCAATATGAATTGCTTCAATCAGGCTATGTATAAAACAATTACAAGTATATGTTTGTTTCCTGAACTTCATGATGAAGGGAAAATATGTCATTAATACGATAATAAAATTCACATTATTCTTACTGTGTCTTTATTTAAGATGGTTCTGTTCACAGATTTTGGCATGTAAACGCTTTACATTGATAAAGGTAAATATTGGAACTAAATTTCTTTAGTAAAAAAAAGAAGAAAATGAAAGCAAGAAATAAAGATAACCCTTTACTGGGCTCGAACCACTCACCCTTGGAGTTAAAATTCTACGCTTAGACCATTCCGTCATCCATTCTTTTATCGTGTCCGGTGTATTTTAAACTTTACAAAATCAGTCCTCGTAATGTTACAAAATATAAGGATAACAACAGAACTCTCCCAATTATTAAATTGTTCAACATTTGTAATAATTTTCAGGTTTTTAAATTGTTAAAAGATGCACATAATGGATAAATCGAGCATAGTTATTGTTCAATATTACTGTTTCCTTGAAAATATAACTACAACGAAATTTTGAAAATCTGAAACTTTTTAGCTCACCTGAGCACATGGTGAGCTTTTGTGATCGCCTTTTGTGCGTCGTTCGGCGTCAACATTTTGAGTTGTGACAACTCCAGAGGCCACATTTATTGTCCAATCTTCATGAAACTTGGTCAGAACATTTGTCTCATTGATACATCGACAGAGTTCGAAACTGGGTCATGCTGGGTCAAAAACTTGGTAAAAAAAAGAAAACCTTGTGAACACTGTTGAAGTCACATTTGATGCCAACTCTTCATGTAACTTTATCAAAATGTTTGTCTTAATGATTTGTTGGTTGAGTTCAAAAATGGTTCCGGTCCCTTGAAAACATTGCCGCCAGGGGGTGGGGCAGTATTTCTTATATGGCCATAGAGAAACCTTGCGAATACTCTAGAAGTCACAATTTTTGCCCAATCATCATGAAACTTGGTGAAAACATTGGTTTCATTGATATCTCGGACGAGTTCGAAAATGGTCCATATCGGTGAAAAAATATGGCCGCCAGGTGGCGGGGCAGTTTTCTCTTTATGTATATAGTGAAAATATGTGAACACTAGAAGTCTCATTTTTGGTCCAATCTTCATGAAATTTGGTCAGAACATGTGTTTTCTGGATATAACGGTTGAGTTCAAAAATGGTTCGCATCGGTACAAAAAACATGGCCGCCAGGGTGGAGGGTCATTTTCCTTATATTTATATAGTAAAAGCTTGTGAACACTCTAGAATTCAAATTTTTTGCCAAATCATCATTAATGTTTTTCTAAACATTGATTTTATAGATATTTCGGATAAGTTCAAAAATGGTCATGATGGGTGGAAAAACATGGCCGCCAAGGGGTGTGGCAGTTTTCTCTATATGTATATATTGAAAACATGTAAACAGTCTAGTTATGATAAGCCATTTTGTTAAACAAAGATAACCTTTTCATACTTTCTAATAGTTAACCGAGTATAAACCTGGTACTTCCTCCATATAATGTGGTGTACATAAAGACAGTAGTTTGCATGCAATTTAATAAACCTATTGTTTCTATGTCATAAAATAACTGTACATGCACTAATGCACTTTAGAGTCTTACCTTTGATCTTTACTGATAAGCCAAGTTACCCTACTGTGTTTTGGTGTATTGCTTGAACATCTAAGATCAATTGGATTGGGAAAATCAATAATCTCAGCAGAATACTGTGCTATGAAACTGTTTCCATGGCAACCTTGACTCCAGTAAAATGCACTGGCTTACCCTGTACATATTTAGTGCAGTAGATAATGACCATCCATAAAGGAGACATAATGCTGATCATTTTCATGCATCTTTTTCACTATAGGGTGTCATTATTTTGCATTTACATGTGTATATACTTTGTTTGTGTACATGCTGTAATTCATTTCTTTCTGAGTAGTGTTTAGATGATGTTTAATGTCTCAACTGCCAGTAACTAATTAATGACAGAAGTCTGTCATCTGATAACCAATATATGTCATGTTAATACTCAAAATGAAGAATTTTGTTAGAGGAACATGAATATGCTATTTGTTGTTTTGTATTATTTTGACTCTTATTTTTATACATGAATTTTAGTTAATTGTCATGTTTCCTTTGTCTAAGCTGAGGAGTCACAGAGGGAGGGGCTGAAATGCCTTGTCTAAGATCCTTATCTGTCAATCAAAATCTCAACACTCCTCTTAGACTATGCAAAAGCCAATAAAAATTGAGATAAGCCCAGAAAATATGTATTGAAGTATATTATTAAATGTTGACTATTGGCCGATGTCCTTCTAGCCTGAGGGTGTACAGTGAACCCGCGTTTATCCGGAATTCGATAGTCCGGAAAACTCGCGATCCGGACGAAAGTCAAGGGGAACGGATTTATTATGCAGTATTTTCCCTCGTTCAGTCCGGAAACTCGCGTTCCGGATCCGGACATATATTTCGCGACACCGATCTGTGTCAATCTCCACGCAGAGTTGTCGTTCCTTGCTCTCACATACAACTCTGCGAAATGCTCAGCTTGCCATTTTGCCTATAAAATAGGTAAAACCGAACAAACGCATTCAATATATATTTGATTGGATATTTAAGATCGCATGCATTAAATTAAGAACTATGACTTTTAAATGTTCGATAAATCGTGCAAAATCGTGCGATTTTTAATGCAACTCTTTGGAACTATTTAATTGCCCATTTACGCAGATGGAATCATTCCACGCACTTCACAAATGTAAACAATTGAACATAATTTTTATTGAGTGACGTTAGGAATTGCTTCGACGTGTGTATGTATGTTGGTTTCTTAACATCAAAAAAACATATCAATTTTATAATAATGAATAAAGACGGATATAAGATATCATGGTATGAATGCAATGTAACCGTCGTGCCAGAGATTGTTTAGTATACTGTAACCTCAATGATGAACGCTTGGAATGATCATGACATGAATGAGACGCTTTCATAACAATAGTCCGTTCTGAGCCCAACACAGAGGTGAATGTAATGTATCCGTCGTGCAAGAGATTGAACAACGTATAGAATGTGGTTCCCGACCTAATTTACTCTTCAGTCAGAACGGTATCATTTCATTTTGGTCCACGATAAAGGCCGAAGTTGATGCAACGGGCTCCCCGCTGCATTGTTGAGAATCGATTTACGCTTATGGTGAAAACATTTGAGATCTCATTCGATAAAACCCGAATCGCCCAACTTCAAGAATTTAATGTTTGCTATCAGTTCATCTCTTGTGAAAAACTTTTTTTCTTCAAGCACGTTTTAAATGGCAGCCGGAATACACATAAAATAAACCAGTTGTGTGGACCAAGCTTAGATGATTTTGATCGTGGCTGTAAGGTGTGTGCTTAAAAGTGGCTTGCCAAATAAAGACGGAAAAAGCCATTAATGGCTGCTTATAAGCCAAGGGCAAACAAACAGAACAACTGTTAAATACATTGTGTAAAACGAAAGTGATTGCTCTATTGTGTACAATACTTCTTGTTATAGCGAGTTAACACCACATGTACGATTTGTTATTAATTGTGATCCTTTGTACATAAATACTCCTTAAAATTATCGGATTTTGATTTTTACTCATCAATTAAAAATTTCATAAGTGAAATACCCCTCGGCTGAAACAATTATCTGGAGCTCTGGTAATATATCATCTTCTATTTTAAAAGTTCAGACTAAACTAGACCTTAATACAATAGTGACTAATACCTCTACATGAAGTAACTAGTAACAGGTTACAACAATTATAAATTGGCCGCTTAGGCAGGATTTTCAATAAGAATTGTTTAGAGAGGACATGTTGCATTTGAAATAGGGCTCTGGTCATGAATACCGGGTAACGCTTACTGTGCAATAGATGCATTGCCTTAAATGATTCAAATAAATGAATACTTTCTCCTTTAAACATTTTAATATTTACTTTTGCGTGGGTTTTGAAACAATTTCTTTAAATTGTAAAATATGTTCCTTGTTGTAAGTGTCTTGCATCACATTATGTAGATGAACATCTTAATGAGGTCCAATAAAAAACTTACGGGTAAATTAACTTAACTAAACTACACTTAAATGTTAGTTTACTTGCCAGCAAATTACGGGTACATGATGCCAGTGTCATAATTGTCGAGTCACGGCATTAATTGGTTTGACATCTAAGATCTTAATTATGACATAGTTTGCTTGTCTCGTCTTAAAACTAGGATCCAACTTTTTATGCCCCCGGTAGGGTGGCATATAGCAGTTGAACTGCCCGTCGGTCCGTCTGTCAGTCTGTCTGTCAGTCTGTGCGTCCGTCCGAAAACTTAAACATTTGCCATAACTTTTGCAATATTGAAGATAGCAACTTTATATTTGGCATGCATGTGTATCTCAAAAAGCTGCTCATTTTGAGTTGTTAAAGGTCAAGGTCATCCTTCAAGGTCAAAAGTCATAAAATACAATCCAAGGTATGCAATAAGCTTTAAAAGGGAGATAATTTCTAAACCTGCCAAATGATATATTGAAATTTTATTTCAAAGCGGCGCAATATAAGGGGGCATTGTGTTACTGACAAACACATCTCTTGTTAATAATTTATTGATAATGCACATCAAATGTCCATTTCAGATATTAGGGCAGTACACTATAAATGTTAAAAGAGTAAGAACTGCACATTGCAAGCATCCTTTTGGATTGATTGAAAAAATATTGTCAAGATAATTGCCGAAATGTGGAAAGTGAAACTCATCTATTGACATAAACAACTACAAAAAAAAGTGTAAAAGAAATGTCAATATTTTTATCAATCTTTAAATCCCTTATTTGATGTGAAACTTCGAAAGTTCAAATCACTCATTTTTGTAAACAAGCCTGTTTTCTTTTTCAAATAAATTTGGCCGTCATGGTCTGGTCCGTCAAGGATATATACCGTCCTGACCAACAAATATATTATACGCTTTTGAATAATTGCTTATTTAGAAATATCGTTGATCTTTAATGCAAAGTTTTATGGAATAATTAACGACGAATTTTATTTTGTTTACATTTCACCGGAAGCAGGATTTATGTAGGTAGCAGGCTTTTTCGGCCCAGTCCGAAACGTCAGAAAAATTCAGCCCCAAGCCCATTCGGCCCCAAATCGAACAGGCTTATTCTGCACAATATTTTAATACACTTTTTTCTTTAAAACTTCATTGATTACTGCGGTTATAGATTGGCGGTCCGTTTGTTGGCATTTTCTCTGGATTATAAGTGAATAAATGTGTTAATGTGTACTTGGTTGATATGTTCAATTAGTTTGTTGGTTCGTTTGTTAAATATTGCTTTTGATTTTATGATTGATTAACGGAACTTAATTAGACAACATTATCGTTTTACAAACTGTTACCAATTTGTGTCATTGTGTAGGTTTTTAATTGAATCGATTGTCGGTTCGTTTGTTAAATATTTGCTTTTGATTTAAGGTGTAAATGAGGAGTACTTGTTTGATATGTTCAGGCTTTTTTGCTTTTTTGTCGTTTGTTTCGCAGTTTTAACGCAATTATTTTACACACGTATAAAAGTGTAAAGATTGTGTTCATTGGCATTAGTAATCATTTTGCTATCTCTGTTATATTTGGGCTACTCGTTCTATATCGTGCTGTGATATTGGATGTGAAATTGGAGTTTACTTTGTGTTAATCGTAAATAAATTAATATAAAACAGTGTCATTGTTATTGATTGTGATCGAAAATTTGTGATGGAAGACGCGTGCCTATTTTGTCAGAAGGCCGTCCGCTCCTTGCAGCATGGCATCACGTATGACGTCTGTGATAGATGGCAACATCGCACATGCAATACAGGTAAGTGTCTATGCAAACTGACTAGCTAAGATTTTAGACATATACATAATTTTCCAATGTAAGCTTTAACTTATATTAACATAGTAAAATCGTTGACATGGTTGTAATTTTCCATTTTTTATTTTATTTATTGTCAGGTTAAATTTAACGGACACAATTCTTCTGTAAGATTATTTTTTATTTATAATCTTAAATCTTCCATTTATAATCTTAAATCTACCTATTTGTTATCTATTGATCCGAATACACATCACATGTATTTAACAACCTGATAAAGATCATAAAACCTGGCATTGGTGCGGGTGCGCTAGACAATGGCTTCATTAAATAATGAATGACGGGGTCGGAGTAATTAAAGAAAACAACATAATGTTTAATGAATTAACGATGTGTATCACAACAGGAACAAGTGTATCCTGTCGATTAGAATAAAAATTGTTACTTTGATTGCTTTTGAAAATAAATTGATACTTGTCTATGAAACAATAGCAGTTTCGTCCATTAGTGTCAATTTATAAATCAAATATGTAATGTACAGCTTCCCTTATTTTGTAAGGTAATTTATGACGAAATTTGCAAACACTTTGCAGACATTTTTTAGCGCAAAGAGGGGGGGGGGATATCGTCCTTACCTTCACATGCAATGACTGCTGCAACCGCCCATACGTTGATGAGGAAGTTAATGGCTATTCCATTTCTGCCCGGAATACAGATTCCGCGCGCATTCAACAGGTACACTTTATATATCCAATATGCATTCACCAAAGTAAACAAGTACTAGAAAATACAGTAATTTAACAGTGAATAAACATTTCATACTAAGATATTATACTTATAAACGCGTGTAAAATATATGCTAGCTGAACGGAAAATTTCAATAGACACGAAGCCATCTTTGACTATGTTCATTTATCCTGGCTGAAAAGCATCGTATGGACGCCGGCAGACTGGTCCATGTACTGGTATATAGTTATGACGAAAACAAGTATACAGAAGTCATTTTAATACAGAAGTCATTTAATGATCGAACGTGTTTTCGTTCGTTGTATATACCGGTAATATCATTTTGTTCACTCAAACGAAATTTATTAACTTAATGTAAACTGATTAGTATATAGTTTTTTTTCTTTTCAAGGGTGGCAACGTTGGTTGAAAATGCGGTTAGCCGACAACAAGTGGTCCTTCTATGTGTTGGTACCTCCTGATTCAGCCCATGGCTGGAATGTCCGATGACATAACTACAAACAAGCTGATAAAGAAAAGTCGCGTTTTGATCCCAACTGTGGGATTGGTCTTTAGATCTTCCAAAATACACCAAGGTTTGGTTCTACCCAACAAACGGACCCGAGATCGTTTCAATAAGAATTAGGCTGCCGATGCAATTGGGCTTAAATAAATAGGTCTAAATGAAAACATACGTTTTGACCTTATATGCTTTCACGTGCCATACTTTGTACATGGAAGGCAATAATGCCATGCGGTTTGCTAATTTACAGTCCCCTTTTGCTTATATTCATAATGCATAAAATGATTTTGTTTAAAGGAAATGGGGTCCAGTGCACGATAAGCATTAAACGGACTTGTTCACGCTTTGGGAAATGTCTTTTTTCAAATGAATTGTCATATATGCTAACAGGAATTCATGCAGTTTATTCAGAGAAGCAAACCTACATTCTTGATGAACATATGAACATTTTGTTTTTGTTTTTAAATTGTTTATTTATCAATTATCACCAGTTGAAATCATAACGCTTATAAAGCGTTTGTAAAACTTTACATCGATAATTTAGCAAATACGTGTTTTGAAGTTATAGTTTTTTAACTGCGTTACAGTTTCAATAATGGCTTTTGCTTCTAAAGATTCTTTAATCGATCCCAATAGGTAGGCACACATTTAAAATATATATGTTTGCTTTGTTATTATAACTACTTTGACCCATTTCAAGTATTGTAGTTTTGTTAGTGAATTTATCTAAAGAAATTTTTCAAAAATTGAAAAAAATCTTTGAACAAGTTATGTTGTTTTTCACATCAGTCAATACAACCCTACATACATTTTATTGGGGCTATCTGCATTATGATTAGACAAATTATATTGATTTAAGCAATACTTATTTATCAAAAGCAATCAATATACAATGAAGGATTAGATCTTCTAATATAATAATTTGTACTTTTTTTTCTAGACTGTACAAATTGATGAAGTTTATATTTTACGTCTAATCAAGTATTCACTTTATTGTACAATCAACTGTAATGATGAAATTATTGTTTATGCAGGTGTCTGTTTAAACCAGTAAAAGTCAAATGCATTAACACAACTGACAAACTTGGCTATAAAATCATCTTGCAATACTACCTTTTATTAAGTCACAATAATATGTTGTTTTTTTGTTGAAAAAATGAAATAAAATTTCAAAGGCATACCTTGTTCTTTGAGAATTTTACAACAGTACTGTGCTGTTGTCAATAGCTCTGATACCGCTGTTACTTAAATGCCCTGGGTAATCCCTGCATGAAATAACGAGAGCACCGAAGGCGTTGAAAGTTTATTGGCAAGATACAATTAAGTTTCTGCTGAAGTAAATAATAAAGGAACAGTTGACTGAATAAAAATCTATAAGGCTATCATAAAGAAATGTTTTTAGAATAAGTTAACATAAATGAAACAAGAAGTTGAGAAATATATCAAACCATCTTATATCAATCGGAAAATCATAAATTTGTACCAGGAGAGCTTGATATTTTGCGAGCAAGTAAATGACCGGATGTAAATGTTATTTCTGATTGACTAGACGTTTATTTATGCTCTTGTTTTAATTAACATTATCATTACATCCTTTCTATTAACCAGGCTGAACTACTTTTCTGTCATTCGGAAGCTCAGCCCAAAGTTATATCTTTGTTTTTCGTGTTTTGTTATAATTCATTTAACTGTTACGATCTTTTCATTTAAACAGAATGGAACATTTCGTGTTGTGGTCGTTATATTGTTGTTGTTGTTGGTATACTTACCGATTTCGTTACATAAGCAAAATATTACATTCACGCTGTATTTTGGAGCACATGTTCTGAAGTTTTTAATTCTTATTCAAATAAAAAAATAAATAATTTAAGTAATATGCAAAATAATTTATTTGCAGATTAATATCAAAATACTATATTTATCCCTCCTCTCTTTCCGTCCAAAATAGAAAGGTAAATATTTGCCTTCACAAAGTTTAACGATATTACATCCCTAAAAAACTCAACAGTTTTCTGTAAGAAACAAGACAATTATTTATCCGCTATTATTTAATACATACATGGAAACAGTATTTTATCTCTAAATCAAATACGACGAGATTCACTTTGTTAAAAACACAAAACTGAGTATGCAAAAAATGGTAGGAACATATGTATTGTATTTATTGGAATGATGGCATATATGAAACAAGTTGCGAACTATGATAATTAAATCAAATTCTCGTTCCCATACACGTTTTTAAGGAAATTAATGTCAGATTTTGGCTTTTTTCAAAGGTCATTAGATACGATTGCTTACAAATCTTTATTTAAATATATTTAACTAATTTTAATAGTAAGAACAAGTTTAAAATATTTTTGCGTAGCCGGGTTTCGAGCCCATGTAGTATGTAGCGGATGCTCTACGAATGCGCGACGCTAAATTTCATGAACGGTTGCGAACATTATACCTATTGTAAACGTTATCTAGCTTTTGCCAATAAAGTAATATTTTTACGAACGAATTTTGTTTTATTTTTTCAGAACGTTAAAATGGTCTTAGAAAAATTCACTTAAAATGGTATTTTATTTACATCTTTTTCATAATAATAAGATAACATGAAGTCTGACTACTTTTCCCGTGTCTGTGAAGTGTGCCCCTTCAAAACTATTTATAAGTACATTCTATACAAGACCGATGACCTGGTTGCACAAGGAAGAGTCCAATATTCGAAAAACTATGTCATGAACAGTTTGACCTTTAGTGGAGTCATTACGTTTGAATAATGAATGATTAAGTAACAGTCCAGACAAACTGCAAACTGATGAAATTTGACACTTTTTTCTGTAAGTTACTGTTAGACTGTGACCTAAAGGTTTTAGGTAGGGTGACGGTTGTTAAACATTACATTTAATATCAATAAATCTCATCGAATCAGTCAATTGTGTTATTCAAGTTTATGAGGTTCTTATGCGCATGAGGCTGCATTATGTGAGGCGCCTGACTGTATCCAACAACTCATACTAAATTAAGTAGATTCACACAACTTTGGCAGAATTTTGAATCACACTGTCATGGCCAGTGAAAACTTCGGGTTCAGTTTGTATTTTAATTCGCTTGGCCTGTTGAATTGCGTGGAATGTATTGGCAGCTGGACCATCGGTATTTGGCATATGGACGCTTGGTAACTTTTTGCAAACAAGTATGTCATGGTGAGCATCATAAGGATTAAGTGAGAAGAAGCACATCCCCTAGGACCCCCAAAACGTGTTTGTTTCTTTGCTTAGTTAAGTGTTTTGCCTTTTTTAAAGTATTGGCGTTCAGTTAACAAACTTACGCATTTTTTCTAGGCTAGCTGTTTTAACAGTACTACGTACATCATAATTAATTTCAAATTAAATAACAACATTTCTTTAGATTCTGTATTCAATTTTATTATTGAGAGTTTTGTTATATGCACAATATCTAGCACAAATAAAAAATGTGGGAACACATGAAGTACAACAAACACAACATTTTCAAACCCAAAAACTTTATGGGAGATTTTTAAAAAGTAACTAACGCAATACAACAATTGCATACAATGTAACCTCATTAAAATAAATTTAAAATAAGAGGGCCTGAAAGGCCCACAGTCGCTCACCTGAGATAACAAGATATTAATGGGACAAATCTTCTGACCAAGTTTCCTGAAGATCGGAAAATAAATGTGGCCTCTAGAGTGTTAACAAGGTTTTACTATAGCCAAATAAGGAAAAATGCCCCGTCCCCTGGTAGCCATGTTTTTCAACCAACCGGCATCATTTTTGAACTCTTCCAAGATATTATCGGGATGAATCTTCTGGCCAAATTTCATGAAGATCGGACAGTAAATGTGGCCTCTAGAGTGTTAACAAGATTTTACTATAGCCCTATAAGGAAAAATGCCGCGCCCCTTGGAAGCCATGTTTTTCAAGCAAACATAATTATTTTCGAACTCATCCAAGATATCATTGAGACCAATCTTTTGAACAAAATTTCATGAAGATTGGACAATAAATGTGGATTCTATAGTGTTAACAAGGTTTTACTTAAGCACTATATAGCCATATAAGGAAAAATGTCCCGCCCCTGGTGGCCATGTTTTTAAAGCAACCAAAACCAATTTCGAACTCATCCAAGATATCATTGGGACAAATCTTCTGGCCAAGTTATATAAAGATCGGAAAATAAATGTGACCTCTAGAGTGTTAACAAGGTTTTACTAAAGCCATATAAGGAAAAATGCCCCGCCCCCGTGGTGGCCATGTTTTCAACCAACCGGCATCATTTTTGAACTCATCCAAGATATTTTTGGGATGAATCTTCTGACCGAGTTTCATTTAGATCGGACTATAAATGTGGCCTCTAGAGTGTTAACAAGATTTTACTATAGCTATATATACCCATAGAAAAAGAAATGCCCCGCCCCTTGGCAGCCATGTTTTTCAAGCAAATGTTACCACTTTCAAACTCATCCAAGATATCAATAAGAAAATCTTCTGACCATATTTCATGAAAATTGGACAATAAATGTGGCCTCTAGAGTGTTAACAAGGTTTTCCTATAGCCATATAAGAAAAAATGCCCCGTACCCTGGCGGCGATGTTTTTCAACCAATGGGCATCATTTTTGAACTCGTCCAAATTATTATTGGGATGAATCTTCTGACCAAGTTTCACGAAGATTGGACAATAAATGTGGCCTATAGAGTGTTAACAAGATTTTACTATAGCCCTACATAGCCATATAAGGAAAAATAACCCGCCCCTTGACAGCCATGTTTTTCAAGCAAAAGTAACCATTTTCAAACTCATCCAAGATATCATTGGGACAAATCTTCTGACCAAGTTTCATGAAGATCGGAAAATAAATGTGGCCTCCAGAGTGTTAACAAGGTTTTAATTTAGCCATATAAGGAAAAATGCCCCGCCCCCGGACGGCAATGTTTTTCAACCAACCGGCATCATATTCGAACTCTTCCAAGATACTATTGGGATGAATCTTCTGACCAAGTTTCATGAAGATTGGACAATAATTGTGGCCTCTAGAGTGTTAACAAGATTTTACTATAGCCATATATAGCCATATAAGGAAAAATGTCCTGCCCCTTGGCAGCCATGTTTTTTAAGCAAACGTTACCATTTTTGAACACATCCAAGATATCATTAAGACAAATCTTCTGAGCAAGTTTCATGAAGATTGGAAAATAAATGTGGCCTCTAGAGTGTTAACAAGGTTTTACTAAAGCCATTTAAGGAAAAATGCCCCGCCCCCTGGCGGCCATGTTTTTCAATCAACCCGCATCATTTTCGAACTCGTCAAAGATATTATTGGGATGAATCTTCTGACCAAGTTTCATGAAGATCAAACAATAAATAAGGCCTCTAGAATGTTAACAAGATTTTACTATAGCCATATATAGCCATATAAGGAAAAATGCACCGCCCGTTGGCAGCCATGTTTTTCAAGCAAATGTAACCATTTTCGAACTCATCAAAGATATCATTGAGACCAATCTTCTGACGATGAAGATTGGACAATAAATGTGGCCTCTAGAGAGTTAATAAGGCAAATGTTGAAGGCACGACGCACGACGGACAAAAAGCGATCACAAAAGCTCACCATGAGCACGTTGTGCTCAGGTGAGCTAAACACACTCAAGCTTGTTGAATATACACAACCAGATGACGAGACTTTACAAAGACAATGACATAACACAAATACCATCGACAAAACCATTATTTAATGTTAAACCATTAAAACAAAAGCAAGTGTTAGAAGACATTTACAGTAACCATCTTGATGGAATAATCCTTAGAGCAAGAGCAAAACACGTAGAACACCATGAACACATACGAAATAGTGTGTAAACAGCGAGGAACGTTAAAATGAACAAAAAAATCACAAACTTGTCGTAAATGTTGTAATAACAGAACACTTATTCTAGAATAGCAATTATTGTATCATGAAAACTCTGTAAACAAAACGAGTTGAAACTATTACAATTTTTTGTACAACTCCATCTACTCTTAAACAAAAAAAGCTATCTTGCTAATATGAAAAATACCTCTTTAAATGCAAATTATCAAACTCTTTAGTATGTGACATCTGTGGTGAAATATCGTTATCAAAGAACATCTATTTTTTTAGTACAAACACACAAAACGTACCTGGAATCAGTTGGCATCATTTCTTGAACAACAACAACTGCATAACAAGGGCTGTTTGCAAAACACGCATGCCCCCAAATGGGCTGTCAGTTGAAGTGGTAGCCATTGTGTGAATCCGTTTTTGTCACTGTGACCTTGACCTTTGACCTAGTGACCTTAAAATCAATAGGGGTCATCTGCCAGTCATGATCAATATACCAATGAAGTTCCTTGATCCTAGGCCTAAGCATTCTTGAGTTATCATCTGGAAACCATTTTACTGTTTGGAGTAACTGTGACCTTGACCTTTGACCTAGTGACCTTAAAATCAATAGGGATCATCTGCTAGTCATAATCAATGTACCAATGAAGTTTCATGATTCTAGGCCTAAGCGCTGTTGAGTAGTCATCTGGAAACCATTTAACTCTTTCAAGTCACTCAGACCTTGACCTTTGACCTAGTGACCTGAAAATCAATTGGGGTCATCTGCCTGTCATGATCAATGTATCTATGAAGTTTAATGACCGAATCACTGTGACCTTGACCTTTGACCTAGTGACCTGAAAATCAATCGGGGTCATCTGCCAGTCATGATCAATGTACCTCTGAAGATTCATGGTCATAGGCCTAAGCGTTCTTGAGTTATCATCCGTAAACCATTTGGTGGATGGACCAACCGACATGTGCAAAACAATATACCCCCGCTTCTTCGAAGGGGGGCATAATAAAATCACAGGTATTGGGCGCGTAGTATTTTCATTGAAAAAAATCAAAAAAATCTGATATAATATATATATAAACAAGGTAGGTATCTCTTGACACAGGAAAATCACCTACATCTACTCGTATTTGTTCATTGTACAAATACGTATTGAGTTCGGTGGCTAGGGTATTTCGATACTTTTACTCTTGTAAGATGGGAGGCGACATAGCATTTCTTCGAGTTCGAGAAGTTTTTCTTGTAGTGTAAGGTGGCAAGTAGCTGTTGGTGGTCATTTCTCGTCACGAGGCATCCTTTCCCAACAAAATGATACACAGTTTAGAAAAATTGACCGCCATTTAGGCACTTAATGGCTTAAAAATGTTGATGTAGGTGATCGTCATGTGTCAAGAGTACCTACCTTATTTTTATATATATTATATCAGATTTTTTTAATGAAAATAAGGTGTTTTATGCCATATTGATAGTGTTAAAGTGACTTGGCCACGCGCCCAATACTGTGAATAAAATATCATTCTTAAATATTAGTTTTGGAATTAACTCATTAAATACAACAGACGGTAATACTATTATTGCGAAGTTTATTATTAAATAATGAGGTAGTATCCATTCAACATGAAATACATAAAACAATACATAATTTCAATTGGTTTATGAAGCATGGAACTTAAAATTTAGATTGAGAAAGAACTAGCCATCAGTAATGATACAAAGAACTTTTTTAACTAAAATGGAATCACCTTTAATTGTCAAACAGCTCGTCCACTTAACACTGTAAGCTTTAGAATGTAAGTTAAGCATGTCATTATTTTCATAACTTCCAACATGTTTGTTTATATATAGCAGAACACACACCGTTGTCTCTGATATAAATGTTCAAGCTAAGGTAAAAAAATATTGCAAGGCGTTTTTTTGTTCTTAATACAGTTGTTTGCTAATGAAATACATCTACATGTATGTGTATACATGTTCAAGATATGCTATAAAGTAATTATATTTATATGAATTTACTTAATAACCACATCAGTAATATATATTTGTACATGTATATAGTAAGAAAGCCTTAACAATTTGACTGTATAACAACAGTATACATCTTTATATTAAAAAAACTTAAACATACGACAGTACATACAAAGAGTTCATTAGTCTAGTGGCTTCTTTTCTTTACAGAAAATGCCATCACTTCAAGCACATGAAATCTTTTAGAGAGCAAAACAAACACAAAGTGGGTAATTAGCTCTATTAGTTATTTTTATAATTATAATTATTGACATTGAACAAACTGAAACGTACGACAGTACATAAAAAGAGTTGTTTTGCGGTGTTATTAGTCTAGTGGCTTCTTTTCTTTACAGTAAAAACCAGAACTCCAAGCACATGAAGTATGTCAGAGTGGTGTGTAAAACAATACACATGGCATTGTTAGCTCTATTAATTATTTTAATAATTATTTTTGAGTAAATTCACATGCCAAAAATGTTTTGCATAAAGGCAACTCAATTCCATTTGCAATTTTAGCATAGTCATAAATATAAACAATTGATTCCACTATAAGAATTACTGCTATATTTACACTATCTGTGTTCACTACGTTTTATTAAAGCCATATAGGAATATAAAACTTACCACAGCACTTTCAATCCCGACAGAGATGTCATTTCAACAACTTCGGGACGCCCCAAGCCAATTTCAATCACATCGGCAGGATTTTTACAAACTTGGTTGAGGATAACAAAACCATGCAACTGGTCATAATCAAAACTCCTTGCGTTGCAGTTTTAGAGGAGAAGATTGTGAAAGTTTTACACTTTATGGAAATAAAAAACCACACGTCGTGGCCGATTTTGAATATTTGGCACCATTTGTACAGACTTAATAGATGGCCACTATGCCATGCAGGGTTCGACACTAAGGCACGTCCGACAGACATTGTCTAGTAAGATCGGTGGTCGGGCTAGTAAAACTGCGGGCTAACTTGTCCGACTGGTCGTACATAAATTAAAAAAAAATCTATACGGATTCAAATAACTATAAATAACTGCTGTGAAAACCTTTACTTTTAATGTGTAAAATTACTCTTGTATCCGTTATTTACATTAAAACAAAACTAGTATATTTAAATAAACGGGGAGCATTCACATGATTCATCGCTATTTTAGACACAAAGGAGAGCTTCCTGCAGAAATTGTTTGTTTCAATTGGTCAAGTTGTCATGAATATTAATGATTTTCTGCAGTGTCGTAAAACTGTAGGGCATGATTTTACAACTTCTATTGAAAATCGGTATTGTCAATGTAAACTTTTTTGCGTAGCAGACAAGATAATGTAATTTAAAGAATGGCTTTGTTCAAGTTCGGATTTTTGTCCGACAAATCAGTTAATACAAAAGAATCCGACGCTTAACTGACACGAAACGTAAATATAAAGAAACACAAAAACGTCAATTTTATCATAGATGGAAAATCGAGTCAGTTCCCATGGCTTGAATTTGACGAAGAAAAGCAAAAAAAGGTTATTTTATTGTTTTACTAAATGCATACAAAAATCTGGTGTTCACTGATTATGTACTGATAAATCCTGATTTAACAGTTACATGACACAATTGTGTTCATTTGCTATGTCATTTATGGTCTAGTAAACATCAGGTTCGGGCTAATACATTTTAAGAGGAGCTGGTCCGACGGTCTTGCTGTAAAAAAGTTAATGTCGAACCCTGCCATGTACCAACCAAATACCAACCCTTTGTGCTAAAATAAAACCTCTGTTACCAGGGGTTTCATAGATATTTTAGATAAAACTACATAGTGTATATGCATATATGGAAAACAGGTTACAACTAACCGGGCCAGTTTTGACATATTGGTATGTTTTAAAAAAAATTGGTACAAAACCTCAATGTTGATGTTACATGCCAAATACCACACCTCTGGGCCTTAAAAGTTCAGAGAGGACAATTTTTGAAGTTTTTCCAATATAAATATAATGGAAACATCACAGTTTATACGAAGCAACTTTTTACCTTAGGGACATTGTACATTGGTGAAGGAACACAATACGTATTTACTTGCCATATGTTACACATGTGAACTTTCTCCTTTTAGAGAAGATTCTTTAGTCATTTTAAAACACAAGTCTATATTAATTCTGTGATACATAGGTCAAGGCTATTTTACAACCAAATGGCTTGACCTAAAAAGTGTAGACAGGATCTTTTATCGGCTTCTTCCAGTCACCGCTTGTTACCACACACCTCACACTTGTTTCTCTCCTGTACGTATAATCATATGTGTCTTCAAGTGACCACTTTGCTTAAATGCATAACCACACTCCTCACACTTCTACAGTCTCTCTCCTGTATGCATCATCATGTGTGTCTTCAAATTACCACTCTTGTAAAATGCATAACCACACACCTTACAGATGTATCGTCTTTCTCCTCTATGTTTCCCCTTATTTGTATTCAAGTGACCACTCTCCTTACATGCATAACTACACACTTCACACTTGTTCTGTCTCTCTCCTGTATGTATCCTCATGTGTCTCTTCAAGGTACTACACTGGTTACATTCATAGCCACACGCCTCACACTTGAACGGTCTTTCTCCTGTATGTATCCACATGTGTTCCTTTAATTACTTCAATGTTAACATTAATAGCCACACACCTCACACGTCTACATACTTTCTCCTGTATGTATCCTCATGTATTTCTTCAAATTACCACTATGTTTACATGAATCGCGATACATTTCACACTTGTACGGTCTTCCTCCTCATGTGTTACAACTCTGGCTACAAGCATATGCACACTCCTCACACTTGAAGAGTCTGCAATCCTTTATGTATCCTAATGTGTCTCTTTAAGTGAAAACTGCGTTTACATGAATAGCCACACACCTTACACTTGTATGGTCCCTCTCCTGTATGAATTTTCATGTGTGTCATCAAGTCACAACTCCTCTTACATGCATAACTACATAACTCACACTTAAACGGTCTCTTTTCTGTGTGTATTGTCATGTGTCTTTTCAAGTAACCACTATGTTTACATGAATAGCCACACACCTCACACTTGTACAGTCTCTCTCCTGTATGTATCATCATGTGTCTCTTCAAGCTACTTCTCATGTTGCATGCAAAACCACACTCCTCACACTTGTACGGTCTCTCTCCTGTATGTATTATTATGTGTATCTTCAATTGACTACTATGTTTACACGAATAGCCACACACCTCACACGTGTATGGTCTTTCTCCTGTATGTATCTTCATATGTGTTTTCAAGTCACAACTCTCCTTAAATGCATAACCACACTCCTCACAAATGAACGGTCTTTCACCTGTATGTATCATTATGTGTTTCTTCAAGGTACTACTCCTGTTACATTCATAACCACACACCTTACACTTGTACGGTCTCTCTCCTGTATGAATCATCATGTGTTTGTTAAAGTCACCACTCCGTTTAAATGCTTTACTACACACCTCACACTTGTATGGTCTCTCTCCTGTGTGTATCATCATGTGTCTCTTCAATTGACATCTATGTTTACATGAATAGCCGCACTCCTCACACTTGTATGGTCCCTCTTTTGTATGTATCCTCATGCGTTCCTTCAAGTGACCACTGTTTTTACTGGAATAACTGCACAAGTTCTTGTCTCTGATAATGCCAAGTTCTCTGGCGAATTCATCTCCGTGCCAGACCAGCAATTCGTCACCTGTAGCAATAGAAATATGACCAAGTTATTTATTAACAAGAGCTGTCACCATAGGATGACATATGCCCCCTATAAACGCTTTGATAGAAGTTATGAGCATTTTTCGAAACCTAAATGCCTATTTCGAAACCTAAACCTGGACCCTTAGTTCAAGGTCAAGGCCACAGGGGTCAACATTTTTGTGCGTATGGAAAGGCCTTGTCCATTTACACATGCATACCAAATATGAAGGTTTTATGTCAAGGGACATAGAAGTTATGAGCATTTTTCGAAACCTATATGCAAATTTGAAACCTAAATGCAGACCCCAAGTTCAAGGTCAAGGTCACAATGGTCAAAATGTGTGTGCGTATCGAAAGGCCTTGTCCATATTCATATGCATGCCAATTATGAAGGTTATATCTCAAGGGACATAAAAGTTATGAGCATTTTTCGAAACCTTCATGCAGATTTTGAAACCTAAATGCGGACCCTAAGTTCAAGGTCAAGGTCACAGGGGTTAAAATTTGTGTGCGTATGGAAAGACATTGTCCATATACACACGCATACCAAATATGAAGGTTATTCCTCAAGGGATGTAGAAGATATGAGCATTTTTCGAAACCTAAATGAAGATTTTGAAACCTAAATGCGGACCTTAAGTTTAAGGTCTATGTCACAGGGGTAAAAATGTGTGTGCGTATGGAAAGGCCTTGTCCATATACACATGCATACCAAATATGAAGGTTATATCTCAAGGGACATAGAAGTTATGATCATTTTTAGAAACCTTAATGCAGATTTCGAAACCTAAATGCGGACCCTAAGTTCAAGGTCAAGGTCACAGGGGTAATGACTAACAAGGTATAAATACTGTGAAATAAAATATTGTTAAAACAACACTAGTTTTTGTACATTTGTGTTGGTTCCCTCAACCATGAAATCAAATATCCAACAAATGTTCAATCTAAAGTCTTATGTCAGACATTCTTAAAAATCTATAAATAACAAGGGCTGTTTGTAAAACATTCATGCCCGCCCATATGGGCTGTCCGTTGTACTGGCAGCCATTGTGTGAATACGACTTTTGTCACTGTGACCTTGACCTTTGACCTAGTGACCTGAAAATCAATAGGGGTCATCTGCAAGTCACAATCAATGTACCTATGAAGTGTCATGATCCTAGGCAAAAGCGTTCTTGAGTTATCATCCGAAAATCATTTTACTATTTCGGGTCACCGTGACCTTGACCTTTGACCTTGTGACCTCAAAATCAATAGGGGTCATCTGCGAGTCATGGTCAATCTACCTATGAAGTTTCATGATCCTAGGCATATGCGTTCTTGAGTTATCATCCGAAAATAATTTTACTATTTCGGGTCACCGTGACCTTGACCTTTGACCTAGTGACCTGAAAATCAATAGGGGTCATCTGCGAGTCATGATCCATCTACCTATAAAGTTTCATGATCCTAGGCATATGCGTTCTTTAATTATCATTCGAAAATCATTTTACTATTATGGGTCACCGTGACCTTGACCTTTGACCTAGTGACCTCAAAATCAATAGGGGTCATCTGCGAGTCATGATCAATCTACCTATCAAGTTTCATGATCCTAGGCATATGCGTTTTTGAGTGATCATCTGGAAACCATTTTACTATTTCGGGTCACCGTGACCTTGACCTTTGACCTAGTGACCTCAAAATCAATAGGGGTCATCTGCAAGTCATGATCAATCTACCCATGAAGTTTCATGATCCTAGGCGTATGCGTTCTTGAGTTATCATCCGGAAACCATTTTACTATTTCGGGTCACCGTGACCTTGACCTTTGACCTAGTGACCTCAAAATCAATAGGGGTCATCTGCAAGTCATGATCAATGTACCAATGAAGTTTCATGATCCTAGGCCCAAGCGTTCTTGAGTTATCGTCTGACAACCACCTGGTGGACCGACCGACCGACCGACATGAGCAAAGCAATATACCCCCTCTTCTTCGAAGGGGGCATAAAAAACAACATATTTTGTGAATCTATAACGTCAACCAAAATAAATAAATCTACATAACCTCTTGCTGAAGCACCCTTGGGCTTGACTTTTCCTGAGGACCAACCTTGACCCCTCTTTGGTGCCGGAAGAGTTGAATGACAGCGCTTGCTTTTCATTTTCTCAAGCTCAATGAACATCTCTACAAAGTGATCGGCAGAAGATTCAAAAGATAATAAATTACTGATTTAGTCGCTTCTGTCAAATATTAAATGCATCACAACAGCAGGACTTAAGAAATGAAAAAACAATGCATGTGTGTTTTCTGTTATCGTGGATCAGCTTGTTTAGTCAGGGAGGATTGAGTGTAAAACTACTCCATCTAATACACCTAGAGCTTTGTCACAGACGTGACGTATATACCCACATGCTACATTGACACAGACTATTTTGCATGCAGTCTTCACAAAACAAGACTAGCTAATTTATGGTGATTTTAAGGATTATTTTGCCATGATCATTTATGGCCATTTTGATCTTTGAACTATTGAATTCTTCCGCATGATACTCCGTCCAATGACTGTGAACAAAATTAATGTACAGAGTCATTTTAAAATCTTACAATGAATGACATAGTTATGTCCCGGACAACCTCATTAAGGCCATTTTTGACTTTTGAACTCCAAGTGTGACCTTGACCTTGGAGATATCGACGTATTTCTTTCGCATGACACACCGTCCAATGATTGTGAACAAACATACTGAGTAATTTAAAAATTTCACAATGAATAACATAAGTATGGCCCATACAAGATCATGTATGGTCATGTTTTACCTTTGAACTCAAAGTGTGACCTTGACCTTGGAGATATCGACGTTATTCTTTCGCATGACACACCGTCCAATGATGGTGAACAAATGTGCCGAATGATTTTACAATCTCACGATGAACGACATAGTTATGGCCCGGACAAGCTCATTTATGGTTATTTTTTACCATTGATCTCAAAGTCATAAAGTGTGACCTTGACCTTGGAGATATTGACATTATTCCTTCGCATGACACACCGTCCAATGATGGTGAACAAATGTGCCATATGATTTTAAAGTCTAACAATAAATGACGAAGTTATGGCCCGGACAAGCATTTGACCTTTGAACTTTAAGTGTGACCTTGACCTAGGAGATAATGACATACTTCTTTCGAATGACACACCGTCCCATGATGGTGAACAAATGTACCAAGTCATTTTAAAATCTAACTAGAGCTTTGTCGCAGACTGACAAAAACCCCTACATGCCGCATTGACACAGAATATTTAGCATGTTGTCTTCACAAAAAACAGTGGACACCATGCTTAATGTTTAAAACGCACTAAGTGACCCCGTGACCTAGTTTATAACCCGACATTGCCCATGTTCGAACTTGGCCTTAAGATCATCTAGATAAAACTTCTGACTGACCAAGTTTGGTGAAGATCGGATAAAAACTACTTGAATTAGAAAGTGGACACCATGCTGAATGTTAAAAAAACGCACTAAGTGACTCCGTGACCTAGTTTTTTGCCCAGCATGGCCCATGTTCACACTTGGCCTAGAGATCATCTGGATAAAACTTCTGACCGAGTTTGGTGAACATTGGCTGAAAACTTCTTGAATTAGAGAATGGACAACATGCTGAATGTTTAAAAGGCACTAAAAGACCCTGTGACCTAGTTTTTAACCAGGCAAGGCCCATGTTCGAACTTGGCCTAGACATCATCTAGATACAACTTCTGACCAAGTTTGGTGAAGATAGGATGAAAACTACTTGAATTAGAGAGCGGACACGAACCGACCGACATTCAAGCTCACTCCTATATACCCCCCTAAACTTCGTTTGTGGGGGTATAACGATAAATGACATAGTTATGGTCCGCCAGGTCCGGACAAACTTTCCTTGACCTAGACATCAACTAAATACAACTTGTTACCAAGTTTGGTGAAGTTCTGATGAAATTTTGGGACAGACTGACCGACAAAGTGACTTCTATATAGCCCCCATTACCAATGGTTATGGGGGTATACAAATGTTTAGCAGGCACAACAGTTAAACACACAGCCCTCAACATCTTAATCTTGGACAACACTTGTCTTCACCTTTTTTTGTATTTGCACTTCCAATGAAATCTCTTCTAGATTTAGAACTACCTATTAGAAAGCAGACATCATTAAAGTGATATTATGGGCATCTTATTTTATTTTACATCTTAGTTTATAGGTGTCTATTGCAACCGTTGTTTATTTTTTGGTGTTTTCACTTCATATACACTTATATTTGTTAATGCAGCATCAACATACGAAAACAATATCCCAGAAAGAGAAAAATAATGCATTTGAATATCAACCGTACTTTTGTTTCAGAAATGATTCGATTTACGATGTGAATCTAAATCTAGTTTTAGTGCAGATTCGTTCATACGACACAAAAACACTATATTGTTTTACGGATCATTTCGGCTTAGAGGACTGGGTGAGTCATGTAAAATATCGAATATAATATATTTTTTTTATAAACAACTGGTAGCAAGATGACTTGCAGATAAATGGTCAGTAACCACATTTTAACTAACTCTTTTGACCTGTTTATTCTTTTCAGCTCAATTCAACAGTGAAAAATGCCCATAATATCACTTTAATTTGGCAAATATTTGATAATTTAAAAGCCATAAAACAGGAGGGTTGGATGAAATTTATCAGAGTATCACTCTTGAAGGATAGTGTATGCCCACAAACATTACCAACATGTTTAATGGTGATCCCATGTAAACAATCAAGAGTAAGAGAGAAGTCATGGTAAATGTAGCTTTTTTAATTCATAGGCCATAATTAAAAAATGCTCAAAGCAATCTGGCTTAATATCAAACTTAACTTAGATACAATGCCGATTATCATACTTATAAAGTTTCATGATGATCCAATGAAACAGAAAAACTGTTTTGATTTATTGGGCAGACATTATTCTAATGGACACCCCCAAATCACACGCCAGCCAAATGACCAGGGTGGTCCCATAATATAAAATTTAAAGTACCTGAGTCATCGTTTTCAGGGTTTGAATGTCTTGGAACACTAAGGTTTAAGAAATGGTACATTTGTATTGACTTTCCATCCTCAGTTGGTCTAGCACAATACTGGTCAACATTTGAAAGTTCAATCTCTTCCCTTGTCAGAAATACAGAATTTAGGTTGGCCAGTTTAGCTTGATTCTCAGGTGTGTTTGAATATGTATGATCATATAAAGCATTGTCATAATTTGCTGTTGTATTTCCATGGTTTGTATCTGTATTTATATACTGTTTAGCTATATCACATTCATAATTGAGGTCATTAGTAGTTAGATAACTCTGGTCTGTATTTGGATTTAGTGACTCTTTTATTTTCCTACGTATAGAATGGAGCTCATCTTGTGTTGTATGTGCATTTGATTTGGCAGACATGTTTTTGTTCACAAATACAGAATTGACACAAGCTTGTCGGATGACATCTTTACATTCAGTCTGTTCTGATTTCACAGATGCAGAGATGAAGCCATCTGGTTTGGTGTAATCTTGATCCATATGTAAACATCCTGTTTGTTCATGTACTAATTTGAAGACATCTTGTTTGTTGCAATCTGTATTTATCTTTTCCCATCGAAAATGTTCTAATTTGGCACACATAGAATAAAAATCAGCAGCCGTATTATCATCAGTCTCGATTTTGACACAAACAGAGTTAAAGTCATCTATTGTTTGGTCTAAATTTAAGGTTTCCTGACTTAACCTATCCGATATAGTATTAACGCTAGTTTGGGTCGTGGATTCAATGTTTTTTATAATCGCACTCTCCCTTTCCATGTCACTTTCCCTGGTATTGCTTTCTGTCTTTGGTTTTCTCATTTTGAACTTTTGGATTCTACCAGAAGAGGACTGGTGTACTGGTCATTCTGAAAATAATTTACAGATAAACATATTCATTCAAAGGTAATTTAATGAGACAAATATGGTCAAATTTTCACAAATGTGTAAAAAAAATTGGCATATTGCTAGACAGTAAGGTCACAGTACATGGTCCTAAAAACTAATCTTGATATATAAGTTTTTTTAGTATATTTAATGTATGAAAAAAAAAACAAAATTTTACACTTCGTAATATATCATCTTCTATTTTAAAAGTTCAGACTAAACTAACCTTAACACAATAGCGACTAATACCTCTACATGAAGTAACAGGTTAAAACAATTACAAATTGGCGGGATTTTCAATAAGAATTGTTTAGGGAGGCCATATTGCATTTGAAATAGGTCTCTGGTCATGAATACCAGGTAATGCTTATTGTGCAATAGAAGTATTTCTCATAATGATTCAAATAAATGAATACTATCTTCTTCAAACATTTTAGTATTTACTTTTGCATGTTTTTTAAAACTAAATTTTAAAATTGTAAAATATGTTCCTTGTTGTAAATTTAGTATCTTATATCACATTATGTACATAAACATCTTAATGAATTCCAATAAAAACTAAAGGGTAGATTAACTTTACTAAACTACACTTAAATGTTAGTTTACTTGCAAGCAAATTACAGGTACACGATGTTACATGTAGTGTCATAATTGTCGAGTCATGGCATTAATTGGTATGACATCTTAATTATGGCAGAGTTTGCTTGTGTTGTCTTAAAATTAGGATTCAACTATTCACAATTTGGTTACAAAGTACTCTTGTGTTTGTAAAAGATTATAACAAAAAAAATATAAGAACAATTTGGAAGAGCAAAAACATCTAAATTGGGTAGTTAGTCAAAACGTCCCCAGGTAAAACGTCCCCTAGTCAAAACGTCCCCACTTTGGTCAAATCGGCCCCAAAGTAAGTTTTAAAGTTGGTCAAAACGTCCCCAATGTATAACAAAGAACTATGTACAATATTTTATTTATCTAATCTACATTAGACGATGAATACAATACATGTAACATAATCTAAACAGGATTTAACTCCGACTTTTAAAAAATTCAACGACAATGAATGACTTAAATAACATTAAAAAGGATGTAACGCCTATTCATTGCAAACTAGTGTTACGTCTTTTTCTTTTGACTATAAAGAACAAAAATGAGAGACGAGTTACAACTATTAACATAAATAGTCTATCATATCTAAAAGGACGTAATAAATGTGCGCGGTATACAACACCTTTTACACGTGTTGTGACAAACATTACAGTAAAACTTACTAATTAACATACCAATTCACTTTAATTGAAAAATGATTTGCAATTAATTTAAGAGCATGGTATATAACACCTTTCACACCTCTTACACACAGATATTACACATGAAATATACAACTACAAGCGAAGTGTTTGTCAGAAACACAATGCCCTCTATTGCGCCACTTTGAAATAAAATTTCAATACATTATTTGGCAGGTTTAGAAATTATCTCCCTTTTAAAGCTTATTACTTCCCTTGGATTGTATTTTTTTACTTTTGACCTTGAAGGATGACCTTGACCTTTCACCACTCAAAATGTGCAGCTCCATGAGATAAACATGCATGCCAAATATCAAGTTGCTCTCTTCAATATTGCAAAAGTTATGGCCAATGGTAAAGTTTTCGGACGGACTGACGGACAGACAGTTCAAATGCTATATGCCACCCTACCGGAAGCATAAAAAGACATTAATGATGACAACTGTATATTCAGATAATTAAAATAAGACATCATCTCTACGATTTATACTTATGAACTAATGATCATTTTATAACAAAAGTTAAGAACTGTTATAATTTAGTTATATACCCAATTTGTTTATATCAACATAAAATAAAGGCGTCTGCCTCGATTTAAAATGAAGTAATTCCCACAAGAAATAACAGATTACCTGTCGAAACTGGTAGTTGGCATAAAATAAAATTGAACCAAAGACTGTGTTGTTTATGTACCGGTAACTCCAATACTCATATTGGCGATGAATTCCATTATTTACTCGAATGTTATGCCCTCAATAATCTAAGAAAACGTTTCATTGATAAAAAAATATTACAGGAGACCAAATATGATAGTATTTATATCGCTAATGTCCATCGATTTTCATAACCACAGTATCTATAGGAAACATTGTTTTGTTCCTTAAAGAAATATTGAAACAGTTTTAATTTATAACATATTATACATGTTTGCATCTCTATACATTGACATTTTGTATATTGCCATATTGATGGCATTAAAATAGTAAAAAATCATCATGATACAATAATTTGTTTTAAAATTGATTGCTCATTTTTTAATATACCCAAAGATTTTTTTATATTTGTGCCACTTATATATGGGGACATGATTCACTGGTATATAACACTTTTAATGTTGATCTCTTTGAAATTTTAAAATTTAGAGAACAATGTAACTTATTTTTCTGAATTTGGTATAATTTTTGTTACTGGCAATTAAATAGCAGAGTTGGTCATAAATGTGATTATATTCTACAAGATAAATAATGTAAACGATGACTCTGAATACTGCCCCGATAACACCTCAGTTGGTAGATAATAGTCATGGCGTTAATTACTTTATTTATGCAAATCTACTAGTTTACGTATTGTTAATGGTAGAGTTGGCAATAGCTGTAAGCAAACTTTTTATTCTTATCACGGTACGTCTGTCATTGACTATTTGTTGACAAAGGAATGTAGCTTTTCAATTATATCGGATTTTACTGTGCATGATTTTAACGAGTTCAGTGATCACGCCCTGTTGAATTTTTCGTTGTTATGTAATAATGTCTTGTCAGAGTATCTGTCTTCCACAGATGTCAAGTATCAATGGAACGATGCGTTACGAGGGCAATTTCCTTCAGGGATTATTTCCATGTCACCTGTATTTAATGTGTATATATAACTATGTTTCTATCAAGAAATATAATAAATGATTTTTTAATCATTTATGGATAATGCACATAAAATTTACAATTCAGATATGAAGGCAGTACTATCAACTTGCCAATAGAGAATCACATGTCAAAACACGTTATATATTTCCATTAGAATTTTGTCCTTTTGGCTTTCGTGTATATTTGACTAGATGTAAAAATAAATGATATATCATTTTTCTGTATTATTATTTTGCCGCAGTACACTTCTGATTTTTTGCAAAAATGACCAATGAAAGTACAACAAGGAAAAAATATCATATGATCACAAAAACTATAAAAGTTTATAACGCTGTCATTTAACCAAGATAAACATTCTGACCAAATTTCATAAAGATTGGATGAAAACTGTGACCTCTATTGTCTATACAAGGTTTTTCTATTATTTGACATAGTGACCTAGTTTTTGACAAAGTGACCTAGTTTTTGACCTAGTGACCTAGTTTTTGACCCCAGATGACCCAAATACAATCCCAACCCAGATTCCATCAAGATAAACATTCTGACCAAATTTCATAAAGATTGGATCAAAACTGCGACCTCAATTGTCTACACAAAGTTTTTCTATTATTTGACCTAGTTTTTGACCTAATGACCTAGTTTTTTACCTCAGATGACCCAAATACAATCCCAACCCAGATTTCATCAAGATAAACATTCTGACCAAATTTCATAAAGATTGGATGAAAATTGTGACCTCTTCTATCTACACAAGCAAATTGTTGACGGATGCACACACGCACGCACGCACATACGGACATCACACTGTCACATAAGCTCACCATGTCACTTCGTGACAGGTGAGCTAAAAATAAACGCAAACAAAAGTACATTAAAAAATAGTACGCTAAAAAAAAAGAATTCCATCACATAGAAAATCTAGTATATACACAAACAACACGCCATTTTTCGAAGTGCTAATATCTAATTATACCAAACTCTTTTATGTATCAATTAAATGTCACTTTAATGAATTGCTATTAAACTTTGATCTGGCCAACTGAGGAAAAATACATCACACCTACTTTAATTAGCAACGCGATTTGTGTATATGCTTTGCAAACATGATTCAACATCAATTTAATATGTTATAATGTACAAGAAGTGACAAACTGTGAATGCCGAACTGGTCGAACCCGAGTGCCGAAGTGGCACTTTTTTACGGTGCCGAAGTAACCAGATGCCGAAGTGACTAGATACCATTACAATTACATTACATTAAGAGGATTTAATTATTCTGTAACAAGGTAAGTTTTTACAGACACATAGGTTCAAATCAGTTCGTGTTGATTAAATAAAATCAACTTATTTGTTGTTTGATTTCGTCCTTATTAAGTTTGTGTTCGTTCATTGAAATCAATTTATCCTGAAAGAATTTCAATTTCTGAGTATTTTGTTGTTCTTAAAAAAGGGTCGCGAATATGTGTCAAGTAGAGATTATTATGGTAAGCTCATCACGATGCTACTCATCAAATGCAAACAACAGCAAGGCCACAATTAAAATATTGTTGGTTTGCCCTTTACCTACCCTAAATTTTACAGGTGGGTAGGTAGGTAGGAAAATTATTTTATTTTATTTGAGAAATTATATTTTTAATACACTTATAGTCTATGAATATTTAAAACACTGTTATTAAAGCACTGTTGCAGTGTACGAAGCCCTATGTAGCTTAACATTATCTTGTTTGCTGTTTCTTGCATATATTAATATCAAATGCATGCTTGTGTGTTATTTCATCAAATATTTGTTCATTATATTATGTTAATTGCTCAAATGCATTTGTTATTATTTAACAGCCAGACAGCTTTTATTTTGAACTTAAACTTTTCCCTTAAATTGGGCTTAATTAGCATGCAACAAGCATTGAAGGAGTGTAGAAAGACAGCCCAAAGCCTTTAATGGAAAAATTCAGACATGGCGAAAGACCGTCACATTTTACAGGCCAGACTTGCCTACCAGGAGAAACAATTCACAGGCCAGTTCAAATTTTTACAGGCCTCGATTTTAAGTGTTTGACTGGTTAGTGCATAGTCTCGGCATGGCAAAGTAATATCATAAAAGGGCAAACTGAACATAAGCATTATTTCTTCTTGAATGCTCTGAGCTTTTATGAGTACATACGTACAGCTCAGAGGGTCAATAGCTGGGAGTTGTATTATTATGCCCCCCCTTCGAAGAAGAGGGGGTATATTGCTTTGCTCATGTCGGTCGGTCCGTCCGTCAACCAGGTGGTTGTCAGACGATAACTCAAGAACGCTTGGGCCTAGGATCATGAAACTTCATAGGTACATTGATCATGACATGCAGATGACCCCTATTGATTTTGAGGTAACTAGGTCAAAGGTCAAGGTCACCGTGACCCGAAATAGTAAAATGGTTTCCGGATGATAACTCAAGAACGCATACGCCTAGGATCATGAAACTTCATGGGTAGATTGATCATGACTCGCAGATGACCCCTATTGATTTTGAGGTCACTAGGTCAAAGGTCAAGGTGACCCGAAATAGTAAAATGGTTTCCGGATGATAACTCAAGAACGCATACGCCTAGGATCATGAAACTTCATGGGTAGATTGATCATGACTCGCAGATGACCCCTATTGATTTTGAGGTCACTAGGTCAAAGGTCAAGGTCACGGTTACCCGAAATAGTAAAATGGTTTCCGGATGATAACTCAAGAACGCATACGCCTAGGATCATGAAACTTCATGGGTAGATTGATCATGACTCGCAGATGACCCCTATTGATTTTGAGGTCACTAGGTCAAAGGTCAAGGTCACGGTGACCCGAAATAGTAAAATGGTTTCCGGATGATAACTCAAGAACGCATACGCCTAGGATCATGAAATTTCATGGGTAGATTGATCATGACTCGCAGATGACCCCTATTGATTTTGAGGTCACTAGGTCAAAGGTCAAGGTCACGGTGACCCGAAATCGTAAAATGATTTTCGGATGATGATTCAAAAACGCATATGCCTAGGATCATGAAACTTTATAGGTAGATTGATCATGACTCGCAGATGACCCCTATTAATTTTTAGGTCACTAGGTCAAAGGTCAAGGTCACAGTGACCCGAAATAGTAAAATGATTTTCGGATGATAACTCAAGAACGCATATGCATAGGATCATTAAACTTCATAGGTAGATTGATCATGACTCGCAGATGACCCTTATTGATTTTGAGGTCACAACGTCAACGGTCAAGGTCACGGTGACCCGAAATTGTAAAATGATTTCCGGATGATAACTCAAGAACGCATACGCCTAGGATCATGAAACTTCGTGGGTAGATTGATCATGACTTGCAGATGACCCCTATTGATTTTCAGGTCACTAGGTCAAAGGTCAAGGTCACAGTGACAAAAGTCGTATTCACACATTGGCTGCCAGTACAACGGACAGCCCATATGGGGGGCATGCATGTTTTACAAACAGCCCTTGTTGCAACTAACATAAGCATGAAAACTTGATTTGGGGAAATAAATTAAGGGTGTTAGTTTCAGTTTGTGGACATATTAACGCTTTAAACATATATGCTTGAGTGTTGTCGATGTATTTAGCTAAGAGACATTAATATATTAAATAAGTTTACCTTTACATATCCATTTCACTAACATGCCATTACAGTAAACTGTTTAGTGTGGCAAACATAATAAAGCAGAATATGCACATGAATCTGATTAAACACAGATCCACTTGCATATAAATCAAATCATGTTCCTCTTTTATTTTGCATTTTCGAACGATAATCATGTAACTGTTAGATGTATTTTTCTTTGCGAGTAGACTGCATTCCAATTTTCAAACACTTGTTCTGTGACATTCAGTTCATACATATCCAAAAAAAAAGAATTTTATTTGTATCTTAAACGTATGCTCCATCTTATGACACGCTCTTTCAATTAATCGAAACTAATTATATGATGTCCGTCGTAAATTCGATAGTCATTTGTCCTCGCTGAGCATCGTTATTTCTTTTAATTGTCCGCCATCTTGGATCACGTTAACAACATGTGTACAACGAACGTAAACTCGTATATGTCCGACTACTTTCGCGAACCAATAGTTAAGTATGATGTCGTTAGGCCATTTTCACGGAACACCGCAGATCGCGATGCTGGTTATAGATGCTTGCTTTACTGTCTATTCTGGGGCATATGAAATTCCAACCATCGGAGCGACCTAGATTGGTCAGGGGCGATAATAATGGACAGGGATATAAATACGCGCACAAATAAATATTGCTTTCGGCTCTTTTATGATCGGCAAAAAAAACGAAAAAAAAAAAAAAAATACGTTTTCAGAAATCGCAATAAAAATTTTTGGGTCGGGGGGTAAAAAGTGGGTCGGTCGGTAAAGGGCAAACAAACTCAATTTTAATTTAGGCCCAAAATGGCCACAGTTTTGAAGGCACAAATTTAAGCATGCGCAAACATGACGTCATTATCGGAATCCCCGAAACCTCCTATAAACTACTGATCATATTACATCCTTCGTCTATTTCTATATAATTTTTTTGGGGGTGCGAGTTTACTTCAAAAAGTGCGAGTCTACCAGAAATGCTGTGCGAGTTGACCCAAAAAAGTGCGAGTTGACTACCGTACGAGTTGACTTAGGTACGAGTTGACCGGCACCCTAAACAAGCCTGTTTTCTCAGTTGAATTATCCGAAGGGATATTAAATAATTATAACTCTCTGATTAGACTCCTTTAATTGACGTTTCGGCATAATGCTTTTATCAAAACAATGGAAATAATATGTTAACTACATTTTTACGTCTTTTGACTGCACAATTTAAATAACAAATTGCAGTCAAAAGACGTAAAAATGTAGTTAACATATTATTTCCATTGTTTTGATAAAAGCATTATGCCGAAACGTCAATTAAAGGAGTCTAATCAGAGAAGCCTGTTTTCTTTTTCAAAAAAATTGAACCGCCATGGTCTGGTCCGTCAAGGATATATACCGTTCTGACCAGCATAAATATTATTCGCTTTCGAATAATTGCTTATTTTAGAAATATTGTTGATCTTTAAAGCAAAGACCAGTTTCATGCCAAAATTACCAGCGAATATTCTTTGTTTACATTTCACCGGAAGCAGGATTTCTAAATGGGTCAATACGGCCACTTTTAAAATCGGTAGCAACAAGCAGGCTGGTTCCAACGGTTAAAGTAAGATGAAAAGATATGTACTGATTTAAGTGTTCGTGCTATTAAATGTAAAAGCATCAGATGCTTCCAAATATCAGTTAATGAATTTGAATGGACATATCTTTCCTTTGACCAAAATTAAACGCAATTTTTCAAGCTTGGAGATTTCAAATAATAACTCTATTACCGACTTTAAAGTAAGCAAACTAGGACTAATTTTTTTTTTGGTGATAACTTATCACACACCATACCGGTAAATTAATTGTTAAATTGAGTCTGCAAGTAAAGACTATTAATACGTTAAAATAGAGGAAACAAAAATGATAAAAGAAATTGTAGCCATCGTAGCGTATTCAAGTTGGTTTCCGCTTAACGAACGGGAGGTCACGAATAGCAGAAGATATGAAAATTTTCAGCGCCACATTTTTCAACCTTCCAAAGCCGCAGACTTTGATGTTAATCCTCCACCATCTTATACATAGATGGTGACGTCACTACGTTATTGTCACCTCTATGTACGATATCGGTAAAGGAGAGACGGCACATCCTGTTCGCCACTGATGATCAACTAACCTTACTGTCCCGTGCGAAGACATGGTACCTGGATGGTACATTCAAAGTGGTCCGGGCACCGTTCAAACATATGTTATCTGTCCACGCCTTCATCAGAGCTGGCGACTGTATGAAGCAAGTTCCGCCGTGCTTCATCCTGATGTCAGGGAAAAAGCGAAAAGATTACAAAAGGGTATGTAAATGACCAGCAATACTTTTATAATAAACATGTCCGGTGAATTACTTAAGCGCCTTTTTTCATTTCTTCTACTTTGGTTTTCAGGTGTTATCCGCTCTCCTACATATTGTCTTATAATAAACATGTCCGGTGTATTACTTAAGTGCCTTTTTTTCATCTCTACTACTTTGGTTTTCAGGTGTTATCCGCTATCCTACAACATCTGCCGTCAACCGAGGTTAAGTCGTTTGTGGTGGATTACGAGGCTGGACTGTGGCAGGCCATAAGAGCCGTGTTTCCCCAACCTGATATCCAAGGCTGCGCTTTTCACTTTGGACAGACCCTCTATCGGAAGGTTCAAGAATTCGGATTGCAGGTATATTGTATATATTGTATTTATAATTCCATGTGTTTATTTCAGTGTTTTTATGAAATGAGTCGCGTTTTTCTGAAATGAACAGTGTAATTAGTATGCATATCGTCACATATATCATATATACTGTATTTATACATATAATGTATAATAATTTATATATTTTCAGACTGCACACAACGAGCGCTGTAACGTGTATGCACTCCTCAGAAAGACATTTGCACTGCCGCTACTACCCGTGGAGGACATTCGAACTGCTTTCGACACATTACGGACGAAATCGGACACTGACGCGACGGACAGATACTTTGACTACCTAGAACGGACGTGGATGACAAACCCACTGTGGCCTATTGATAGTTGGTGCGTATTCGGTCGGTTCATACGCACCAACAACGACTGCAAGGGCTGGCATCATCGCCTGAACCGACGTGCGAAGAAAGGGAATTTCCCCTTTTACTTGTTGGTTCAACTGTTGTGTGAAGAGGCGAATCTGCTGAATACACAGGTGCGGTTAGTGAGAGAGGGAAAGTTGAGGAGACATCAGAATAAACAGACACTTCAGGTACAGGGGAAGCTCTAGGGAGTGTGGAAAAGAAACAACGAGCGTTCCATCTCAACTAGTCAGCTGCTGGACTTGTGTTCAGCCATGTACGGACCTGTGTAAATAGTTGTTGTTGCTGTTGTTGTTTGTTTAAATAGTGTTTAAATTTGTTATGAATAAAACGTTTGAATAAAATCATTTTCATAAATTCAATGTTGATAATATTAAGATATAGTTATATTGATTACTGATGTATTACTGTCTTTTTGTAAACTTTTCTTATTGATTTAATGTATTGATATTAATATTATTATACACACTGCGTAACTTTCTATATTTATAAGTTGTTGCTGTTGTTGTATATAAGTACATAAGTATCTAATAAACCATCAACACAAAAAAGTTTTTCTTATATATTTCTCTTTCTATTCATCTGTACTGTTTACATTTAACATAGATGCAAAAAATGTAACAATAAAAATGATGGGGCGAGTCGTTATATATTATATACGCAAAAACATAGTTATGTTACTGTGGTAACGCATAATATTAATTGCAAGAGTTGATAAAATTCCAGGTGTAGAAATCTTGAACATATCATGCAGGATGCGATACAGTATTCCAGTTTCTGTTGAAAGTTCCTGAAAAAGGTGAAAGTTAAAGTAAAGCATTTTAACAAATTTCATCAAACTTCTAATTTGCCAAATCTTAAGATATTTTTTCAATACCCCACCAGTTTTTACCGACTTAAACACAATAAAATCGAAATTAAATTAAAATCCTACCATATAAGTAATGATTGGGCGAGTCGTTATCTATGTGGGGCGAGTCGTTATACATGTGGGGCGAGTCGTTGTAAAAGTGGGGCGAGTCGTTATAAAAAGTGGGACGAGTCGTTATGGGGCGAGTCGTTAAGGGGGCGAGTCGTTAGTAAACCGTTAGGACGGATCACATTCCCCTGATTTGGGGATTTGTGCTTCCGCCCAAATAGTTCCGCGTAGGAATGAATATTTTTTATAATGAGAAAAACGGTGTTAAATATGTGTTTACAATGAAATGTTGTTTAAAGAAATGTTATTTAATATGTTTAAATGCGATTTTGAATCTCTATTAAGACTGATAGCGATTTTCGGAAGCACGATTACTTGACTAACTTTCGCTTTTACTTTTCACTAGTAAAAGAAGTGCTACCCACATTTCCTTGCGCGTTAGTACACAGGTCAGTAAAACCGGTGTGTACACAATGAATCCTCCACCGTGACCAAGAGAAGCATTGTTCAACAGACCCAACATCCCTTGAGTTTGGGGTGCGTTTTTATATGAATTGCATTAAGTTGATTTCTCCAAATACTTCTAGTTGAACAAATATACTTATTTCTTTTTTAGTATAACAAAGAGCGATACAGTTTGCTACTACCGAACAGCTGATCTAGCAGTCCAACGGGACTTTCCACGTCGTCCACAAGCCATTTTATCAACTGCTGTCGGTACACTTAAGCCAATAGACTATAAATCAAAGTGACATGCGAACCATCCGCTTCATCGGCTGCTTAACCGCAAGGAAATCCTGATAAATAGCGTGCATATAGCGTATTTCATTTACATCGCGTTCATAAATTAATAATATAATTACTACGACTACTTTCCCATGTCTGTGAAGTGTACCCTTTCAAAATTATAAATAATGAGCACATTTTATACTAGACTGATTCCCTGTTTGCAGTAGGAAGAGTCTATTATCAATAATGCTTGCAAATTATTCAACAAACTATGCCATGTCCATATTTGACCTTTAGTGGGGTCATTACTTTTTTAATGATGAATGATGAAGAAAATAGGTTTAAACTAAGTAAAAGTCCAGACAAACTACAATTTGCTGAGATTGGACGATTTATATGTAAGTTAGCAACTTACTGTTCGAGTGTGACCTAGTGTTTGAGGTAGGGTGCCGGCTGTTAAACATGCCATCCAGTACCCACATTTTGAAAAACTGTTGGTGAATTATTTTTTTTTAAAGTCTTTGCAAACCTTTTATTGACCAAATTTTACAATTGAAGTTTATGTGTGATTATTACCTTAAAGTTATGGAGACTGGATAACAAATTGTTCTGGGGCGGCTAATTTTCTAGTCTATCGATTAACGGTTAAGCAACCATTGAATAAAACATTATCGCAAGATAATCTTATTTTCATACATAATCGTGTACAAGGAATATTGCATGAGTGCGGTGTTCCGCCAAGGTTGTGCGGTGTTCCGCCAAGGTTGTATCACAGGAGTGATTGCGGGAAACTTTATTTCGCGAGCCCGCTGGAAGATCACAACCATTCAATCTAGTGTATATCTATATCTATATACAAAACATTATCAACGCTATTACTCCTTTATTCTGTAGATAAACGTTACTAAATGAAGAACTCCACAAACATGAATGAGATATACATGTCAACGTAACATACATTACATTATTAAGACATGCAAATGCCTCAGTCACAAATAATCCGGTCGCCGGCCGATGTGTCCGTTTTCCAGGCATCGGGAAGACTGGACACGTCGGAGCCGTCAGCCGTCCTATGAGTGACAAAGTTTAAAACATCAGTCACAAATAGACACCGATCACTGTCCGATCAGCGGCCGACGTTTTTTTCCGCTCATCGGGCTTGCGCCGGCCGATGATCGCACGCACATCGGGTCATTTTGTAGCATAAAATAAATGTTTTATTGCATTATGAAACGCTTGGATTTGCCAAGATCGTTTTGTGGCGGCAAGTCCATTCTCGTGATTAACTACGGTATTTCTTTTGGTGAGTTGTAAAACTGTTTTCCTTTATTGAACATGTTGTTTTATTGCATTATGAAATGTGTGCCAATTAGTGTAATTATTGTAATTATTGTGATATTCATTTCATTCATATTTCATATTATCGCATGTTTTCTTCTGTTTTAAAATTACTGTAATTGGTTTGTTTTGGTCTTTCCGTCATCGCTATATCGGTCAGCGTCAATAACATGGATTAAACAGAGCTATAGACTTTGATTGTCATGCCCCATACACAACATACAAACATGTTTATGAAAGCATGTATGCAATGTAAAGGTAAAAGCATAAGTACATGTACATATATAAAACATAAGCCTTGTGTGATTCTCTAAGAATCCGTCAAGATTGTACTTAATGTTTGAGGTTCTTCCGCTCATGAGGCTGCGTTATGTGAGGAGCCTGAGTGTGTCCCAGCACTCCTACCGTATTAATTAAGTAGACTCACACAACTTGGGGAGAATTTTTAATTTAACCTGATGTCGTGGCCAGTGAAAACTTCTTGTTCAGTTTGTACTTTAATTTGCTTGGCATGTTAAATTGCGTGGAATGTATTGGTAGCTGGAGCATCCGTATTTGGAAAATTGACACTTGCTTACTTTAGTATGCCATGGTGATCATCAGAAGGATTTAAGTGAGGTGCAGCACATCTCCTAAGTTCCCCAAAACGTGTTTGTTTCTTTGTTTAGTTGTTTTTTTTTCGTTTTCAGTCATATCAGATCATGGCGGTCCGTTAACAAACGTACACCTTTTTCCTGGGCTAGGTGGTGTAACAGTACTGCGTACATCATAATTAATTCCAAATTAAACTAGAGCTTTGTCACAGACGTGACGACTGACGAATACCCCCACATGCCGCATTGACACAGAATGTTTAAAACGCCCTAAGTGACCCCGTGACCTAGTATTTGACCTGACATGGCCCATTTTCAAATTTGACCTACACATCATCTAGATACAACTTCTGAACAAGTTTGGTGATGCTCAGATGAAAACAACTTGAATCAGAGAGCGGACACCATGCTCAATGTTTAAAACGCACTAAGTGACCCCGTGACCTAGTTTTTAACCCGGCATGACCCATATTCGAACTTGACCTAGATATCATCTAGATACAACATCTGACCAAGTTTGGTTACCGAGTCAAAACATACACGTATATCGCTCATAATAATATCGAAAATGATCACAACAAACAGTGTTGTTGTTTTCTGTTGATTTTTTTTTTCGAATATGGATAAATTATTTTCGATTGTCACGAATTTTCCCAATTAACTTCGTTTCACTTATCGTCATAAAACAATAATGAAATGTAATGTATATGCATATTAAAATAAAACATTTTTCTTTTAATATATTTTTTGCTTTACACAATGAAATAATGGTGTTAATGATCACTTACTTAAATAGTATTGGATTTTCCGTTTATCTCCCGTTGATCTGATAAAAAACCGGCAGATATTCGAGCTTAAGGCTGGATTGGTCATTGTCGGCTCGGTTACTTCTTACATGTACACCGGGTAATCTTAAGTATACTTAAATGTACCCCGGGTACGGACAATATACTAATACATAGCCGACCAATTGATACTGTACCCGAGATTTAATTCACGCCCAAAATCCGATTTCGTAAACCGCGTTACGGAATACGAAAAAAAAATCTCGTTGAATTTTTTTTCCTGAAAATTCGTTTTCAGCAGGAAGTTCGGTAATACAGAGGCCATTTTACAGAATACTGACATAAATATGAATATAATTAATTTGAAACAAGAGATGTGTATGTCAATGTATTGCCTTCAAGCCTCGATTTTTTAGTGATTTGGTAAACGGTAGTGGTCTGTATACCGATTTTCAAAACACCACAATTCATCTCAGTTGTTTTTGCGAACAACTAAAAGCTATCTTGCTAAGATGAGAAGTACCTCTTAAAATGTACATTATCCATCAATAACTAACTGGAATTCTGCGGTGAAAATAACGACACTTAAAAGCATGTATTGTTGGAGTGCAAACAAATAGAACCTACATGGAATCAGTTGTTATCATTTCTTGAACAACAACAGCTATATATTAAAATATCCGTCTTAAATATTAGTTTTGGAATGAACTCATAAAATCCAACAGATGGTAATAATATAATTGGGAAATATATTATTTAATGAAATGTTAACCATTCAACACGAAATACAGGAAACATTATCGAAGTTCAATACTTTTATTAAGCCTGAAACTATAAATTTAGATCGAGAAAGAAATAGCCATCAGTACTTCTACAAAGTATTTTTTTTATTTAACAATAACGGAATGACTTTAAATTTTCAAAACGCTAGTCCACTTAAATGACGTTAGATTAATGTGAGTTTCGCATGGCAGGGCCCTCACACTACTTTGGGGGAAGGGATCCGCAGCCCTTAGGAGGGGGAATTTTCGTGTCGTTTCCCTTTTTGGGGGATTGTTTTACTTACCCTCTCATTATTTCATTTGTACAAGTTTGCACTATATTCATTGCATTTTTCATAATTTAGTATGTTTGAAAAGATAAAATTGAAATAGAATTGAGATATAATAATCATGAGACACATCTCAACTTTCTATTAAAAAAAAATAAAAAAAAAATATTAAGAGTTTTTCGCAAGGGGGGTGAGTCTTGATTCTGTTCTTTACAGATTATGCCCTACTTCCACGTACATGAAGTCTGTTACAGGGGTGTGTAAAAAAACACAAGGAGTGGGTAGTTAGCTGCCAAAAGCTCCATTAATTATTATAATAATTATTATTGAGTAATTCATATGCCAATATCCGTGTTGCCTATATGCAACTCCATGTGCGATTTTAGCATGGTCATTTACATAAACAATTGATTCCCACTATTTGAGTTACCGTTGTATTTAAACTATCCTACAGGGTTTATTATGTTAAATAAGGCCATATAAGGAAACCAGAACCAACCACAACCACATTCAATCTCGACAGAGATATCATTCAAATAAGTTCGCCCCAAGCCAATTTCAATCACATCGGCAGGATTTTTACAAACTTCGTAGAGGACGACCCCAAAACGGTTTTACTAGTCATATACAAAAACCACTGTTTGGCAGTTTTAGAGAAGATTGTAAACGTTTTTACTTTTATACTATATGGGAAACTTACATCCACGAGGCGTGGATTATATTTGTACAAACTTGATAGATGACCATCATGTCATGTATAAATGTTTATTTTCACCATTTGGGAATGGGGCCGGGTCCCTTTGGATTGGGGAAAAACGCGGCGTTTTGACTAAAATTGGGAAATTAGTGTTGTTTGATTTTCTACAAATGCTTCAATTTTGAGAATAAAAGTATTTTCAATATTAAATTGACTAAGGTTCAACTTAAATAGCTAAATTGGAACTAAATATTGAAATCTAAACAATTAAACCTTCTCTTGGGAATGTGTAGGTCCCTCTGGGAAAAAATATATTGGGAATAAAGCCAAATACCGGCCGCGAATTTAAAGGCAAAACACTGCATGTATCAACCAAATACCAAATCTTTGTGTTAAAAACAAACCCTATGAGACCTTTGGGTTTAAGATATGTTTTAGATTAAACTATATCCGAAACATATATAGGAAACAGGTTACAACCAAGGCGGGCCTGTTTTTAAACATTGGTTTGTTTAAAACAAGCATGGTAAAAACCCCAATTTGATGTTACATGCCAAATACTATACTAATTGGCCTTAAAGTTTCAGAGAGGACGATTTTTGAAGTTTTTTATAATATACATATAATCGAAACAAGACGTTTTAAACACCAAATATTAAAATTTTCAGAGAATGTTCATGTTGTTACTATTTCTTCCCTTATCTATCCTTACATGTATGAGCTTCTGCAAGTCACCACTCGTTACCACACACCTCACACTTGTTTCTCTCCTGCATGTATCTTCATATGTGCCTTCAAGTTACTACGGTTGTAACATGCATAACCACAGTGACACACCTTACACTTTTACGGTCTCTCTCCTGTATGTATCATCATGTGTCCCTTCAAGTAACCACTCTCCTTACATGCATAATCACACTCCGCACACTTGAATGTTCTTTCTCCTGTATGTATCCTTATGAGTTTCATTAAGGTACTACTCTGGTTACATTCATAACTACAATCCTCACACTTTTACGGTTTCTATCCTATATGAATAACCATGTGTGACTTCAAGTGACCATTATATCTACACGAATAGCCACACACCTCACACTTATACGGCCTTTTTCCTGAATGTACCTTCATGGGTTCCTTCAATTGATTACAATGTTTACACGAATAGCCACACACCTAACACGTATGCGGTCTTTCTCTTGAATGTATCCTCATATGTGTCTTCAAGTCAGAACTCGTGTTACCTGCATAACTGCACACCTCACACTTGTGCGATCTCTCTCCGGTATGTATCCTCATGTGTGCCTTCAAGTTACTACTATTGTAACATGCATAAATACACACCTTAAACTTGTACGGTCTCTCTCCTGTATGTATTATTTTGTGTTTCTTCAAGGTACTACTCTGGTTACATTCATAACTACACACCTCACACTTGTATGGTCTCTCTCCTGTATGAATCATCATGTGTGTCTTCAAGTGACCACTATGTAAACATGAATGGTCACACACTTCACATTTGTACAGTCTTTCTCCTGTATGGATCCTCGTGTGTTTGTTCAAGTAACTAATGTCTTTAAATGCTTTACCACACACCTCACACGTGTACGGTCTCTCTCCTGTATGTATCCTCATGTGTATCTTCAAGTGATCACTATTTTTATACGAATAACGACACACCTCACACTTGTATGGTCTCTCTCCTGTATGTATCCTCATGTGTTTTTTCAAGTCACCACTGTGTTTAAATGCTTTACTACACACCTCATACTTGTATGGTCTCTCTCCTGTATGAATCCTCGTGTGTTTGTTCAAGTCACCACTGTGTTTAAATTCTTTACCACACACCTCACACTTGTACGGTCTCTCTCCTGTATGTATCCTCGTGTGTATCTTCAAGTGATCACTATTTTTATACGAATAACCACACACCTCACACTTGTATGGTCTCTCTCCTGTATGTATTTTCATGTGTTTGTTCAAGCCACCACTGTGTTTAAATGCTTTACTACACACCTCACACTTGTAAGGTCTCTCTCCTGTATGAATCCCCATGTGTTTATTAAAGTCAACACTCCCTTTACATGCATAACCACACTCCTCACACTTGTACGGTCTGTCTTCTGTATTTATATTCATGTGTTTCGCAAAGTGACCACTGTTTTTATTTGAATAACTGATTGATAAGTTCTCGTCTCTGATAAGGCCAAATTCTCTGACGAATTCATCTCTGTACCAGACCAGAAGTTCCTCACCTGTACCAATAGAAATATTAACATCTTTTTTTAAAACATGTGCAAATGTGTAACTTTTTTTCCAGAAACACTAAATGTATCAACTAGAATTTTATCACAAATGAGACTTATACCCCACATTTATATCTGAAAAATAAGCAAATGTGTTAATTGTATACGTTCTTCTTGTTGATCTCAACATATTCTAGTTTTGATTCTTAGACTGAAATATAAGACAGGTTTAATTCAAGCTCAAAGTATTGGTTTTTTATTAGGTTTTTTTTCGTACTATTTCGAAATTTTGAATGATTTAAAGGGAATGTTGGAGTAGAAAGGCAAGTTGGTAGTGTTTTCGATTACTTGGATTTACTTTAAATTATATTAAGTGTTGTGTATATATATATATATTGACGTTTACAGGCTTTATCTATGACTGAGGCTAGATTATGAAAGGACCTGGAGTGTGTCTAAGACAGCACTAAGACTTAGGAAGAAGTTTGAATTGAAGCTGCAATGTCCATTTATTTATTTTTTAACTCTGAGGTTCTTAATACTGGTGTGTTGCGCTGTGGGGAAAATCAGATAATCCAGAGAAAATTACACCTTTCTCGTATGCAGACTATCATACAAACTCCCACCCATATAGTACAGGAAATTGAACCCGTATTACCAAGGTGAGACTGCTCTTTTCAGACAGAATCTAATTGAACATTCGTATCTTTAGTCATACAGCAAGCCTATATACCTGGTGAAACAGGCTTTAATGTGCAGTAATAGATGCATCCTCTGTACTGGATTTCTACAAGGTTCCGATCTTCCTCCGTCATAGCACATTTCACGTTTCTCATCCAGTTACAGGTGGCCTTGTTCTGGGCATCCACAAAGTGACTCGCCTTGCCATCCTTATAGGTCTGAATTGCATAAAATCTTACTATAAACAAACAACAGTAAATATGATTGATACACAAGAAAACATGATACCTGATATACTTGTTATTAAGAGCAATATTGAACTGTTGGACTAAAATACCAAAGAATGCATTTATAAACTAAACAGCGGCGATGATCATACAATATTTTCTGAAGCACAAACAGACATAGAAATGTGTTCTTATTTTTGCGGCGAAGCTGTTTACGCCAGCTTTTCACCTTACCTGACCTTTGAAACTGTCCAATCAAATTCAAATAAAATTTCCCCCGGCTAGTTCGAAATGAATACACTTTATTTATCTCATAGGCTGATTTGAGCGTACGAGCAGAACATTGGAAACATGTCCGCGTCTTTGTAACGCTGTTTTACAGTGTGTTCAACATGAAACAGTTTTATCTCTAATGAAAAGGCTTAATAGATAGCACAGTTTTACACACAATCTCGAAATGAATACAGTTTGTGCGTGCACCTTTTATTTTCAGAGGATTCCTAGCGCGAAAACGTTGTTACTTAAAGGCTATGTTTTCATATCTAGTACTAACTTCCATATTCCTGTCAACATGTTAACATGTAAAAGTATAAAGAGCAGTGGAAGCGAGGCCTCACTTTTATGCATTGCATTTCAACCCGCGAGGTATCGGGTCAATTCGCGGCCATGTGTAAGAATGTCAGAGTGTATATACATGTCATCGCTGCATTTTCACGACTACCTTATGTGCTGACCGGAGTTCGCGGCCAGCGTTATATAATAAAGACGCTATAGCGTGAACTTGGTGAACTGGAATTTTAGATCAGAAAGATGTTAAATGAAGATATCCCGCGATATAATTATGGTATTCTACATGTGTTTTCAACAATACCATGATCAATATTATTTTTAATTAATTCAACAAAAATTATTCCACCATATTGACTAATGTATTAAGCATGAGCGCGATGATTCTCGATACTGTTAATAATCGAATCAAATAGAGATGCCCGACAAACCACTAAAACAAGTTTGTTCGAATCAAATAGAGATGCCCGACAAACCACTAAAACAAGTTTGTTCGAAGAACGCACGTATAAATATTTAAATATGTACGGATACTTCGCGTGTGACCAGTTGGCTCTTATACGGCTCTTATATTTTAATTTCACTTTCATTCTTCTTTTGGTTTTCTGTTTTGTATATTTAGGTTTATGACCAGCAATATGCAGTAATGTAAAATAAGCCGCGAAAACTCAGCGTAACATCCCGTACTGCGTGTGGTGCAGCTAAGAACTGCACAGAAAAAGACATTCGCTATCCTTGATCTCATTCATTGAACTCATTACCTTTCATAAAATCCAACCACAATCAACGACGTATATCTTTTTGAAAGATGTTTCTTGTTTACTTAATTCATGTAAATTAGTTCAGTACTTTAACCCCTTGAATTACACACTTATTTTTTATAATAAATCAGCTTCACATGATGTATGAAATCTTTACATGCCAGCATGATTACATATTAGCCAGAAATGTGTCACAGATTCTGAAGACCAAACAACATACGTTTGGACATATTCACAGCAATTATTAAGTCCACAGCGGACAAACAAAAAAGGTCATTATACAGTCAAAAGTATTGCCGTCGAAATTTCTCTTTTAACAACCATCTGCACACTAAGAAAAATCATGCCTTAAAGTCTGGAAAAATCTTCCAAGCACACGAGTTATCAAAAAGTAATATTTGGGACTAAGTATTTTAAAGTTGAAATCAAACAAAGGGCCAAAACTTATCACAGAAAAAAATCTTTTCATAACCATTATCTCTAAAAAAAAAAGAACTCCACTATGAAAATTTGATCAATATCAACATGGCACTAACTGGTAGTTAAAAGATGAGTTGAAAAAAACGTTATGACTATATATTCCATAGTGGTAAAACAGACAAATGCAATTATTCTGCCAAAACTTCCTGCAGCAAACTTTTTTGTTGTTGCAATAATCTATGCATTTATGTTATTCATATTCGAAAGTTTAAACAAGAATCACCATAAAAATAAAGTGCTATTGAAAACACATGCGTCAGAATTGAACTATAGACAAAAAACCATAATCCTGAAAAAACTCCTGAAATGTCCAATACCTTTTTTTACAATCATCGACACAATGAAGTCATTAAACAGTATGCGTGAGATCCAACCATTTGTTAAAGAGTAATCAAATTACAAGCTTTGGGGTGAACAGACAAGCTGAGGGACAGATGGGCCATAACACTGTTTAATGCCTCCCACTTTAAGGCGTTATAATAAACATTAAATCCCCTCTATAGACGGCTAAATATATAATTCATTTGTTGAAAATTCAGCACTTTATTTTCTAACATTAAGACTTTTTAAAATTACCCTTGCATTTAAAACATCAAATAAGTATCAATGCATCAAACTTAGCATTACCTTCCCCTGCCAGCAATACCCTGACTTATGGTTGTCAGTGATGATTTCTCCCCCATACGGTCCAAACATGATCCTGGATTTCAGTCCGTTCTTGGAAAACACTCCAAAACCAGCTCCAGCTATTTTGGATGTTTTCATTTCAAGGCAATCTGGCAAGGTACGTTCAGCTCTTAAAGGGTCTTTTTCTGGCACCTGCAGTTCATATTAAGGTATATGTAGTGGAAACAGTATTTTGTATTAGAACAATAAGTGCATTTAAGGCATTTATTATATGCATTGACATAACTAACGGTAAAACACTTTCTGTGTAAGTCTCATATACCCATGATACTTTATACCGAAACTTTATCATGATACCATAATAGTAATAAGTTGTTTTTTTCTTATTTCTTTACAACATGTTTATGTTTTTTAAGTGAACACAGCTTAACCTCTTTGTCCTGTATGTAGTTGTAGGGGCCATGAACAGGGCAGTCTCCTTCAAACTCCTTATTGCATTCTCCACAGTCTAAGAGCGCAAATAAAAGCATGGCAATAATAAAACCAATTCAAAGACTAATATCAGCTGCCGGAACATCAGATTTAAAGATCCTACTTATATTTATAATGAAAATTATAAAAGCGCTAATTTAGATAATATCTGAAAGACAGACTTCGCATCACAATACCCTTTATTATTTCTAGTCATCTGTTCACATATTCAGCTCATATGGTTTCATCAAATTTCTTTAATTTTCTTAGTTATTTGCACCATATAATCTGAACCAAGTTCAAGATACAATTGTAACAAGAGGGCCATGATGGCCCTGTATCGCTCCACTGTTTTTTTATGCCAAAAAAACGTGCAATGCGCATGGATTGAAATGTACTCAAGCATGTGACTTTCTCTTTCTATCCCTCGTCCCACTGGGCGCTTAAAGTTGGAAGGGTGAGCATTTTTATATATGGAAAACGTTACTACGATTATAACTAAACAGACTAAAAAGCCCGGGCATTGTCGCACAGGTCCTTTGCTTATAACGTAGGTACATTTATCTCTCCAAAAGATATTGTCGTTCTTTTTATTTCACATATTTTTAGATGCTGAAGATCAAATCTACGCATGTTCTACAAGATTAATAAAAGTTCCTTCATTCAATAATGAATCTTGTTCCAAAATTCCAAAAAGTGTTTGTAGGTTTCAAAGTTTACTTATATAGGTCATGACATATGCAAAACACCTAATGACGTAGATCACCTGAACTTTACTTCATTCTTGAGGCATTAGTGAGTGTAGCAGGATTGTTAACGTGGTGAAGAAATTGTTTATTGTACAAAGAAGATATTTGCCTGGGGAAACATAAAGTTACGAGTTTTTCAGGTTCATGAGGTGCCTAAAGGCAGTAGGAATGATAACTTTGTAGAGGTTGTTTGTTAAACAAAGTAAATGTTTATGCGACAAGCAATTGAATTATAATTCATTAAGATGTTGCGATCATGGCAACACTACTTGCATATGGCGTGAGGTTTAAAGAGATATCATGACAAACAATTAGCTTGACCTAACTTTCCTTGACTTTTTTCAATCTGACGTTGGTTACCTGTCATATTTGTTTTTGAAAAATACTAGGATTGCCATATATTGAAATAACGTATCTAATCTATTCTCTGATAGGTTGCTAGTAAACAATGTAATAGACTTAGCGGCAGTCATGTTATAAAGAAGGTGATTATTCACGGCATCGGTACGATATACTTTTAATAGAATCATCTTTTTTTAAGTTGGATTCTCTTTACTTTTTTGCTACTGAATATTTAAATCACTTATTTCAATGATGTTAAGTTTATCTTGAACAAATTGGTAGAGAACTATAAGATGTCACTACATACCAAATTCGGTAGCCATACAATGGTTATGGACAGGAAGATTGTTAAAGTTTTCACAAAAGAGGCTTTATATAAGCATATGTTCAGTTTTGTGACCCCCGGGGCAGGGTCAAATTTGAGCCCAGGGTTATTATTTGAACAAATTTGGTAGAGGACTATTAGATGTCACCACATACCAAATTTAGTAGCCCTAAGCTCTATAATTATAAACAAGAAGATTATTAAAGTTTGCACAAAATAGGCCTTTTTTAAGCATATGTGCATTTTTGTGACCCTCGGGGCATCGTCAAATTTGATCCCATGGGCATAATTTGAAAAAACTTAGATAGAGAACTTTAAGATTTTAAAACATACCAAATTTGGTAGAAATAGGCCCAATGGTTATGGACAAGTAGATTTTTTAAGTTTGCACAAAATAGGCCCAATATAAGCATATGTTCAATTTTGTGACCCTGGGGAACGGTCAAATTTAATCATAGGGTCTTAATTTGAACAAACCTGGTACAGGACTATTAGATGTCACTACATACCAAATTTGGTAGCCCTATGCCATACGGTTATGGACAGAACGACTTTTAAAGTTTGCACAAAATAGGCTTTATATAAGCATATTTTCATTTTTGTGACCCTCTGGGCAGGGTCAAATTTGACCCCAGGGGCATAATTTGAACAAACAAAGGAGAGAACTATTTAATGTCACTACATACCAAATGTGGTAGCACTAGGCCCAATGGCTATGGACAAAAGATTTTTTAAGTTTGCACAAAATAGGCTTTATATACGCATATGTTCAATTTATTGACCCCGGAGGCGGGGTCAAATTTGACCCCAGGAGCATAATTTAAACAAATTTGCAAGTGGTTCATCCCAGGAACATTTTGGAGAAGTTTTATCAGAATTGGACTTGTAGTTTAGGAGAAGATGTTTAAAACAAAAGTTAACGCACGGACGCACGCATGCACGCACGACAGACACAGGACCATGACATAAGCCCCGCTGGCCTCTTGCCAGTAGAGCTAAAAATAGGTTAGTCATTTGACCATGTGACTTAGTTTGTTACTTAATGTGACCCACTTTTACTTTAGGCTTAGATATAAAAAAAACTTATTCCAAAACAGCCACAAATGAGGCATTTGAAGTACTCTCACTAATTTTCTCAGATTTGACCTAGGAACCTAATTTTTGACCACATCTGAGCGAAATTTTAACCAGCTACTCTCAAGCTAAACATTTTGACCCATGTTCTTCAAGATTGACTATTTATATGGCTTGCCATATGGTAACTAGGTGGTGTTTTTTTAACCCAATAACCTAGTTTTTTACATATAGTCGTAGTTGGCCTTGATATTGTTATATAAAAATTCTGAGCATGTTTTATCAACATTGATCATAAACAAGGCTTTAAAGGGTTAAAGAGATTGCAAAAATTTGACCTGCAAACCCTAGTGTTCACTCAACTTAACACAATATAATTTAAACTATAAATAAGTGTCATCAAGAGTGAGTCATAAATGTGCCTTCTAGACTAACAAGGCTTTAAACGGTTAGAAGGTTTGCAAACTTTGATTTGCTATTATTCATCACTCAACTTAACCCAATATAATTTCAAATTTTGACAAGTTTGACCATTTATTAATTTTTATTATGTTTCATAAAGATTGATTTATAAAAGTGCCTTCTAGAGTAGCAATACAGATTTTCAATGATTTGACAAATTAGCCTTGTTTTAAACTTACTTAACCCGGGTTATAACTTGGTTTCAATATTTTCCCTATAAACATACTGGCAAGTATTTATCAATATTGATTTCACTGTTGCCTGTAGAGTAGTAACAAGCCCAATGTCGACCATGCACAACACATGACCCCGAACTTATCAATTTAACTCAACTTGTAAACTAAGTGCTCAGGAAGATAACAATTATTATTATGTTTGTTGGTCTTAAGTGAGACTTTCTTGTGCAAAATAATGGGTGTTTCGTCTAGGGCTTACAGAGAAAATGGTCATTATCTGGAGGTCCCAGGTTCAAACATTTGCCAGTGTTCCTTTCTTGAAGACTGTACCAAGTCTTGTCTATTTCTGGGTATCTCATTTTCTTCATTCTCTGCAATGGTGTTGAATATCAATAATATGCATTACATTTAACACATTTTTTTTTATAACATTAATCTTTTAATCAAAACAAACAAGCATTCCGTGCACCAGCCTTACAGCTATGAAATATCTCATTCACAAACACAATCTACATAAACAACAGACATGGGAATGTATTCCGAAAATACTGGTCACAGCACAAATGTGATTCTTAACCATCGTATTTACATTAAGATTAATCAGGCAGGGAAAGTTTAAGTAAATTTCGCCAAGCAGCTAAAGATTTTAAAAACACATTTTTTTTCATATATTCTATATTTTCTTATGCAGAAAAACAGGCCAAGGACTATAGTTCTGCCAAAACTTGTTGCAGCCAAAATTCCTTACTTTATGATCATCCCATATGAAGGTCATTCAACAGTGAAAGTTTGAGCAAGATGCACCCAATAGTTAAAGATAAGTTGGAGCCACAATCTTCAGGACGGACACATTGAGGTATGGACCGGTACATTGCTCAATACCTCTCTATCATTGTTTGCAATAAGAGGAAAACAAAATACTGGTTTCTTATACATACTTTAACTTTCTTCACATGGTCACCCTTTTTCACCAATTTCATCTTAGCCGGTCCCAGGAAAATGGGGGCAGTCCTTGTCACAGCATTCTCTGCAAGCATATCATTAAAATTAAACTTCTGTTATTACTATGCAAGTTTTCCAACACCCTCTTTTTTCGCAAAAATACCGAGATTGTGTGTCTTTTTTCTTATACCGGATTTCAAGAGTTTTGAGTTTAATTAAAAATTAAACTTCTGTTATTACTTTTTAAGCAAGTTTTCCACAACCCTCTTTTTGCAAAAATACGGATTTTGTGTGACTCTTTTTTCTTATACCGGATTCCAAGTGTGTTGAGTATCCATAATTTGCACACTTAAACAAGGACACCAATCTATGAAATAAAATATTATTGACATATTATTAAGATGTTTTGAGTCCTCTCATCAATGAAATCAAATGCCCCAAGAATTTTCAAGTCTATAGTCTTACATCAGACATTATAAAACAATACAAAACGAATACAAGTTCCAAAGAAAATGCAAGACTTTGTAAATATAATCTACTCAATATATATGTCTACAAAAATAAATAAATCCATAGCACCTCTCAGAATATTCAAAAGTAAACATTCAAAAGATACTAAACTACTGAAGCAGTCGTTTACGTTTAATGCATCGTGAATGCATCATAACAGCCGAAATGACGAACCAATGTGTGTTTACTGCCATCTTAGATCAGCTTGTATAGTCTGAACAAAGAAGGTTGAGTGTTGAACGTATGTATCTAATTTAGAAATCACTCAACCCTCAACAACCTTATCCGGGAGAACACTTTACTTTTATGGTATTTGCGATTCCAAGGAAATCTCTTCTAGCTATTTAACTACATTTAAGAAACCACACAACATTAATTTAGCTAATAATTGATAATACATGGTTTTATTACGAGTGGGCTTGATAGAATTTAGTTGATTATAAAAACTTGGTGGATATTATATGCCCACAAACAAAACTAGAAATGGCGCGGCCGCGGCCGACGCGTATCCCCACGCCGCAACTTTTGACCCAGACGACGGGTCAGATCAAAATTCCAAATAGTGCACCGTCGCACATATGCTCATAGCTACCATGTGTAAGTTTCAATGTTCTAGTGCTAAAAGTGTAAGAGAAAGTGGCCAGGACGGACGGACAGACGGCGGAGATAACCAAATAATCCCCCGCTCCAAATCGGTGCGTGGGGATAACTACCATGTTTCATGGTGCTCCCATGTAAACAATCGCAGAAAAATAGAGCAAACGAGGTAAATTTAGTTCTTTTTCAATTAATTGGCAATAATTAAGAAGTGCTTAATGCAATCTACCTGGTGGTCAAACTATGCTTACCAGAAGATGTTTAAACATACTTATAAAGTTTCATGGTGATCCCATTTAGAGTTATTGAGCGGACATAATTGTCCTGGAAGTCCCCGAATCGCCCATGGGTGTTCCCATAATAGAACAAGAGCACCGCATAACGGGTCCCAGCGCTCGGCTGTGGGTGCAGTTTTGAATAAATGAAAGCTTCTCAGAAGAATATTAGGTCACAGTGACCTTGACCTTTGACCTAGTGACCCAAAAATGGTGTGGCGTGTAGAACTCATCAAGGTGTAGCTACATATGAAGTTTCAAAGTTGTAGGTGGAAGCACGTTGATTTTAGAGCCGTTGTTAAGGTTTTAGCACGACACGGACGGCGGGCGACGACCTGGCTATGACAGTTCCTCTTCGAAAACAGCCGAACTAAAAAAGAAAATACCCAGGTCGTCTTTTACAAAGTTTGAATGTCTTAGAACAATAAAGTTGAACTAAAGGTCCATTTGTATTATCTCTCCACCCACAGCTGATCTAGCACAATATGAGTCAACATTTGAAAGTTCAACCTCTTACCTTGTCAGAAATACAGAATTTAGGTCGGCCAGTTTAGTTTGATTATTGTGTGATTTTAAATATGTATGATAACATAAAGCATTGTGATCATTTGCTGTTGTATTTCCAGTGTCCTTTTATGTATTTATATAATGTTTAGCTATATGTTTAGTTCAGAAATGAGGTCATTTGTTGTTATATAACTCTGGTCTGTACTTTAATTAAGAGACTGTATTGTTTTCCCATATACAGAATGTAGCTTACCTTGTACTGTAACAGTATATGCATTTAAATTGGCAGTGGTGTTTTTGTTCACACATACAGAATTTATACAAGCTTGTCGTGTGACATCCTCATATTCTGTCTGTTCTGATTTCACACATTCAGAGGTGAAGCCATCTTGCTTGGTGTAATCTTGATCCATACGTAAACATGTTGTCTGTTCATGTACTATATTGAAGCCATCTTGTTTCTTGCAATATAGATGTCTCTCCTCATAAAGAACCTGTTCTGATTTGGCACACACAGAATAAAAATCAGAAGCTGTATTACAAAATTCATCAATCTCGATTTTAACGCAAACATAGTTTAAGTCATCTATTGTTTGGTCTGAATTTAAGGTCTCCTGACTTTCACTAGCCGATATAGTGTTAACGCTAGTTTGGGTCATGAAATCAAAGTCCTTCATAATTGCACTCTCGCTTTTCATGTCATTTTCCCTGGTATTGCTTTTTGTCTTTCGTTTTCTCATTTTAAACTTTTTGGATGCCACCAAAAGATGACCTTTCTGTGTTCGAGCCATTCTGCAAATCAAATAATTTACAGATAAACACGTTCATTCATAAGCAATTTAATGAGACAGATATGGTCATCTTTAGTAAACGTGTAAACATTTTGCATATTGCTTGACAGTAACGTGGTCTTAAAAACTAATCGTTATATATTGGTCTGTGTATACGTTATGTATGAAAACAATATTGAATACTGCTATTTTAAAATTTCAGACTAAACTAGACCTTAACACAAAAGTGACTGATACCTCTACATGTACATGAAGCAACAAGTAGCAGGTTATGACAATAACAAATAGGACTCTTATGCACGTTTTTATAAATAAGAATTGTTGAGGGAGACCAACTTGTGTTCGAAGTAGGGCTCAACAATACCGGGAAATGCATACTGTGCAATAGAAGACTATCCCTGACTCATTCAAATAAAACAATAAAATCTTCCACAAACATTTTTTATATTCATTTTTGCATGGTTTTGGAAACTATATCTAGACTTTGTAAAATGTGTACCTCATTGTTATTTTACATCAGAAAGCAATAGCGATGATAAATTATGAATATGAACATTTGTTTTAACTTGAGTCCCCAAAAATAATTTAAGGGTAGATATTTTCTTTGTAACGACTACCAGTATTTTATTTTTGCTCAAATATGGTAACACTCAGTAAACTAGTTCCAATAACAAATAGCGGTCATGAACAAGGCTTTAGGAACATCACTTCAATAGCAGTTAAAAAGTAGTTAACATCAAGCATACATTTTTGTTTTTACCTTAGCATACAATTATTGAAAGAAGTGAAAATAGCTTTTTATAGATATTCAAACAAAAGGTGACTAGAAAAATTGCCCATGTTTTAAAATTTGATCCAGCAACCTTATTTTCTCATAAAAAGAAGCATTACATCTGTGTTGCCTTAAATAACAGTTGCATTCACTTTATTAATGTACTACCCTTAAATGTTAGTTTACTTGCAATAAAATTTCATTATTTCAGTGTCATAATTGATGAGACAGAGACCACTCAATAACTGCATTAATTGGTTTGACATAGTTACCTTGTGTCTTCTTAAAATTATAAGGACCCAACTATTCACAATTTGGTAATAAGTGGTATTGTGTCTGTACTAGATTATAATATAAAAAATTGAACGAATATCTTTGGAAAGAGATTACAAAAAAATGCATTGTTTTTATCAGCAACATTTTCCCAATACATTACACTTTTCATAATGTTTTGTGTAAAATTGACTCTGTTTTTATCAAGAAATATATTGAATATTTTTTCATTATTTATAGAAAATACACTGTGACATACAATGACAGTTACAGATATGCAGGCAGTATTAAGCACCATAAGACAGTAGAAACTTCACACAGCAAGCCTCCTTTCGGATTGATTGAAAACGTATTGTCATGATAATGGCGGAAATTTGAAATGTGAAACTCATTTAATGACATAGAATATAAAACACCTGTAAAAGAAATTCAATTTGTCTTATGATATCAATCTATTAATTCCTTACTTGGTGTGGAATTTTGAATAAGTTCAAATCAATCATTATTGTAAACAAGCATGTCACCTTTTTCAAATAAATTGGGCCGTCATGGTCTAGTCCGTCAAGGATATAGACCGTCCTGACCCGTATGATTATCGTTCGCTTTTAAATAATTGCTCACATCAAAGACCTATAGAACACATATGGTGGACAACCAGTTATCGAACACCTAAGAAATTACGTTAAATTACCTTAAAATTGAAACACTTAAAATGACAAAAACAATTTATTTTAACTAATGACTAACAGTTTAAACATTGAATGAGTTATCTGTAAAGTTTTCCAGCAAACTACCTTCAAGAATTCATAACAATGATTCCCTGATTATTGTCACCTCAGACAAAACAAAATGGCGGTCAATGTAAACATAACCTATTACCCGACACTTCATAAATACTACTCCAGGATATACAAAGCCACATGACTATCACGTGACCCGGACTTGGCGAAAAAATCTGCGTCTGCTGCAATCAAAATTGCAAACGGAAATATGCTTTTTGGTGTGTAAATGCACGTTTTGATAAATGCATTCAAAAAGTTCAAAAAGTAATAGCAAAAAACACACAAAACGGTGTAAATAACAATAAATGCATTCCTTTAACCTGTTTTTGGCGCATTTGTTTCAAGCTAAATAGGCAAGTAGGTCATGGACTTCATGTGTGACCATTTGTTTATCAATGTGACGTCATGCGCACTTTTGCGCATATGCATACAGAACCAAAACAAAACGTCCGATAATAGGTTCTGTTCGATAACAGTAGTGCGTTCAGTTACAGCGAACGTTCGCTATAGTTCGCGAACGGTCGCGAACGTTCGCTATTGAACGCTCGGTTCGCAGCGAACGTTCGCGAACCGAAGCGAACCCTCTCGGGAGGTAGTTCGCTAGCGAAACCAAGATGGCGGACATATAAGTTGTCGTTGTTGTTCAGTGTAACTTCGATATTTTTTATTTATTTTTGTAGTACATAGAATGAATTGAATTATAAACAAAATGTATAGGAGGTTTTGGGAATTCCGATAATGACGTCAAGTTTGCGCATGCTCAAATTTTGGCCGTCAACACTGCGGCCATCCTGCTATTGTTTGCGTTTGATGAACCGCAGCGTGATAAGGTTTCAATCATATTCGCGACCCTTTTAAAGAACAACAAAATACTCAGAAATTGAAATTCTTTCAGATTAAATAGAATCCAATGAACGAACACAAAAAAGGACGAAAACATACAACAAATTGATTGATTTTATGTAATCAACATAAAGAAACTGATTTGAACCTATATGTCTGTAAAAACTTACCTTGTTACAGATTAACTAAATCCTCTTGATACATGTAAATGTTTTATTTAATTGTTCACACCAATGTTGACACTCTTTATTTCAGCATTTTTAATCACCCAGTGTTTAATTGCCCCTTTGTTCATCACAAACCGATTATCTCGATATGATCGGATACTGTCCAGACAATTACTAAGAAAACAGGGTGTCATGGACCTATACTTGTATGTCTCTGTATGGGGTCATAAACCGCAGGTGTCTGGTCATTAAACACGATTTATGATACCTCCATGTCATCTCTTGGCATGTTAAGCCAAAAACTTAACAGTTGCTTTAATAAAATTTTTGAACATATTTTAAAAAATAGACGTACATGTGTCCGAAATGGATCAACGGGAACTATTAAGTATATATATATATTAGCCAGTTCAAACCAGAGACCTACGTCTCTTTTTAAACATAACAATAAAGTGTTTAATAATAACAATACATTAAAAATATTGTGGAAATATACTGCTACACAATTAAAATATTTAACGGGTACCTGCAAATATAACGTTTATATATCGTGCGTTACTGCAGTGTTCGAAACATCATCGTGAAAACAAGCACTCGCGTTTGATCATAATATGGATATAAAATACTTGGGTAAAATAAATATATAGATTTATGGTATAATAAAATGCCAGAATTTTATCGCTCATTATCACTACAAAAGAGTTTTCAATATACATGTACATTCAAAGACAGTTCCATTCGCAAAATATGCATGTGTTTTTTTCCATTTGAATGCTAAAATTTATTCATATTTTCATTAAATGTAAACGAAACGAAAATTCATTCAATGTAAAACAAAATTACAACTACATTTGAAGATTGTAATGTATTGCGCTGTTTTAGGGCTTTATTTTATAACTGATTCAATGCACCTCTTACACTTAATTTCGATCGCTTATGAAAAATAACACTATCGCATCCACACCACTTATAATTATAATAAAACTATTTTAGTTTTTTTTTTAAATATCTTTTATTTAAGTATTAATCTTAAAAAAAATACGGGTACAGTGAGGTCGTCAGTTCCGAAAAGTCGCCAGTTCCGAAACAAATCGAAATTAATTTAACATTTACAAAAAAAACTTAACACTTGTAACTAAACAAATTATTCAGTCATGAACGATAACATTTGATGTTTTTTTTCCTCAAAAACCGGAAGTAAACGATCAACTCTAAACAGTCACAATCAATGGAACGCTCGCGCACATTTTTTCGATGACGCGAATACTTCGTCTGCGGACATGTTGATCCATGAGAAAGTCACGATTATTTTTCTAATCCATTGTCAAAGGTAAGCGATCGTGGTACTGCTTTGAAGAATATTAATCAGAGAATCAGAAAACAACCACATGTGTACATTTACATTTGAACTGTTCATTAAAACACGTGAAACAGACAGTCTGGTACAGATGTCAGTTTCGAAACACCCGATTCGCCTAACGGGGGTTGTCTCAAATGTATTCGTTATCTTTCACACAGCTATTTAAACGGGTCAGTGTAAATGACATTTGAATTATTTGTGTAAATTAAAGTACACGGAAAGTTTGAATTGCATAAAAAGCTTCTTTTTTTAAATTTAAATTGAAATTAAACGATAAATTGTATAATAATAGTATCGTTTACTTAACACCATTTTCCTTCCTTTTGATTTTTTGTTGTTATTATTTTATATTTGTATTTCTTTCTCAGAAATGCAGAAATGAGAATGTCTTAGCATGTTGATATATTATTTGTAAATGTAAGTGTTTAGACGATGTGCTATGTACAAGTCTTGAATAAAGTGTCTGTTTCTGTCTGTCAACAAAAAGGTTAGACATCGATCACATATCAAATACATTTATGTTTGCAGTTAATCTTCATCATATAAAACAACTCAAAATGGGAATAACTTGTTTGCACCTTTCATGAATATGCATATCTGTATTATTTTTGTAAAAAAAAAAAATAGAAATTGTATTACTTCTTATCTTAAAACTGACAAAATGCTGAATCATTTACATGTGTTCATTATTAGAAAAGTGTGCACAGACAGGTGATTGGAGGCGGGCTACAGTGCAAAAGGAACCTCTCACCCAAACGTCACGTCATTGGCGTCCACAGCCTGTTCGTATTCTACAGTCCGAGGTAGATTTACTAGTTTTTTCACATTTCTTTAAACTTTCTAACATTAATATATGCTCTTTAACAATAGAGGCACACTGCAAAATCCCATCATAGATTGTTAAACCATTTTGTATTGGGATTGTAGTTATATTCCAATATAATATAAGTGTATCTTTGAAACCTATACAAAAAACTAAACAATATAAATGTGTTAATATTACAAAGGCGTGCGGGGACAGGCGATTGGAGACAGGACCTCTTGCCCAGTCATCACGTTCCTGTCGTCCACGTCGCTGCTGTTGATTTCTGGTAGAAGTAGACTTCCTGATCTTGTATTCCACGGTCCCAGGTACATAAATTATACTAATACTATGTATTACTTCGTATTTATACAAAGAAACGCTCACATCATTAACTTTTGCAATTTTAGCTCGACTATATTATATGAAATATATATAGTAGAGCTATCCTACTCACCCTGGCGTCAGTGTGCGTGAGTGTTGGAATGTTAAAGTTTGCGTACTACCTCAAATATTTCCTACTTCCTTGACTTATTGCTTTTATCTTTTGCATACTTCTTTACCAACATGACCCCTATCTATAAACAAGAGCAGACAACCGTATCAAGCATTTCTTAAGTATCAAGGCTATTGGTTTCAAACTTCAAATTCTTACTATTATGATGGTACTGTACCTGGCAAGTTGAATTTGACCTTGATCTTTGAATGACCTTGACTCTCACAGATTAATACATGTAGTCAAACTTTTCCATGTATAAAATATCGATTCTTGTACATGTGTTAAAATTTTGAATCTTTAAGTAGGTACACTTGTTGTTCAACAATATGGAGTCAGTTTATGTATCCCCCCCCAAAAAAAAAAATTGGAGGTCTCAACACTCAAATAGAATGATTATACTTAAATATGATATATTACTTTCACAGACTTCAGACCTATGCAGATACTATTCATGTCTTAATATGTACTTTAAAAAAACAACAAAGTCTCTGATTTGCATTTATGTGTGTCTCCATCCATTTTGCCGCATATTAGTACCCTTTGTTTAACTAAATGGGTGAAAATTGTAATTACTTGTGAAACCCATTTTGACCATTGCACAATCTGTATGGGGTAGTGCTGGATCAATGGTAAATGATTTACAATCAGCATGACTTGATATGTTGGTTCTATTGGCTTGGCAGATTAATTGGCATGCATCAATGGATTCAGTGTTGAGAAATCACAGTAAAAGAAACCTCTGTTTTTATCCCCCGCCAGAGGCGGAGGGATATTGTTTTGGCTTTGTCCGTCCGTCTGGCACTTTTGTGTCCGGAGCCATATCTTGGAAGTGCTTGGGCGGATTTCATTGAAACTTCGTATAAGTATATATATATGCATAAGAGGATGATGCACGCCCAATGGCATTGTACACCATCCGTTAAAAACAGAGTTATGGCCCTTAGTATCTTGAAAAAATGCTTTTTACTATAGGCACTTTTGTGTCCGGAGCCATATCTTGGAAGTGCTTTGGCGGATTTCATTGAAACTTGGTATGAGTATATTTCCCTCGCCAGAGGCGGAGGGATATTGTTTTTGTGTTGTCCGGCTGTCCGTCCGACTGTCCGTCCGTCACTTTTGTGTACGGAGCCATATCTTGGAAGTGCTTTGGCGTATTTCATTGAAACTTCGTATGAGTATATATATGCATGAGAGGATGATTCACGCCAAATGGCATTGTACACCATCTGTTAAAACCAGAGTAATGGCCCTTTGTATCTTGAAAAAATGCTTTTTACTATAGGCACTTTTGTGTCCGGAGCCATATCTTGGAAGTGTTTTGGTGGATTCCGATTTGGACCCTTCATCAAACAAAGCATATGTTGCGGGGGATATCAATTCTACGAATTTGCTTGTTATTTCAGGATATGGGTCCAAAAAAGAGACCTTCACTTGTGAGCAGCCCTGCCCAATCAGAGGCAAAGAAAATTTCAAAGAAATATCTCGGAAACCGAATGAGTCCTGGGAAAAAACAGCGAGTGAGAAGGTCAAACAAAAGAAAAACCTTGTAAACTAGGCCGAGTTCCTTTATGGTTGCGGTCTGTTGAAAAACATGGCTTTAAATGGCTTTATAGTGTAACCTTGTTTACACTCTACTAAGAAATTACCAATGTACAAGTTGAATGAAATTTATGCATATTATGATATTCATGTTCTCCATGCAGTTATCTGAATATGTATTCTGCCGATAAGATATACAGTTAAATTGCCAAAATAAATTTTATTTAGTTTTGTTCATTTCATTCAGCTTTGGGTAAAGTATGTTTAAGCCATGATGTATTACCATGTGAATTGCTTATTAATGCCTTTTATGTTCTATGTCTCCAAACTGTTTTGCTGTAGTAATAATATGTGCAGTTCATTGAATACTTATTGTTGAGGTGGCAAATATACTATTCCAAATTTGCTAAGGATAACTTTTTTATTGACACATTATCTTCAATTTTGGATAACTTTAATTTTTGTTATTTTTCATGTTTTGATATTAGAATGTGTTTTTGATTTTATTTTTATGTATTGATTATCATTGATGCGTGACGCTGGCTGAATCGACCAAGGGGTAAACTTCAAATTACACATACTATAACAAGTGATCCTTAGCAAATTTCGAATAGTATATTTTGTTTTATTGTTTTTTTTTTTTCATTGCTTCAGTTCTATATTTAATATAGATCTGCTAACCAATTGTATACATACTTATAGGCTATGACAGTCTAGTCATACTATTTTATTTGTTGTTTGTTTTGTTTGTTTATTTGAATTGATCTCAGGAAATATATGAGTAAAATATTTGAAAGTGAAAGATTTTATGTTTTATATTCCATTACATCTAATGACAAACATAACTTATTTACAATAAAAACAAACACGTTTGTTTAGGTGTCATGACAAACAGGGTTTATTTCTTGAAACACAGACACTTAACACTGGTCCCCCGCCAAAAAAAAAAATGCCATAAAGTATGAATTGCAAATAAGTGTTATTATACACAGAACTGAGAAAAATGCAGTATAACCAGTATACTCGTTAATGTCCGGAACCAATGACCATTTCTAACTCAAGTCGTCTGTCTGCTCTCATAAATCTCACTGAAACACTTAAAGCATAATATTAACCTTTAAGCAAGCTGAGCATGAACAAATAACAACGTCATCGCTCTATCCTGCTTGCCTGTCGAATGACAAAACCTACAAATCAGTGCAAGATGAAATTTTGATTTCCACACCACTGAACATGCGAAACCTGTATATTAAGTTTATTCAATAACACAACAATAACAAGACTATTTCCAAGCAATTCATGTCCCCTACCGGCTCCACCATTGTCAGAAATCCCACCATTGTCAGAATTAAAAAAAATTGTTGCCATAGCAACCAGAATTTTTCACAGGAACAAAATTAAATAACGTGCATGATGTCCATATTGCCATCAATCCATGTTTCAAGTCTCGCGAAAAAATAATAAGAACTTTTCTAAGTTATCGCAGGGTCCAGAAAAGTGTGACGGTCTGATAGACGGAGCACAAACCAGTCTCCTCTGGTGAAACTTATGTAGGATAGCGGAATAAAATCAGCTTCCAAAGAGGTATAACACTAGCAAATTGGTATAAATTAGGATGTGTAAACGGCGTTAGTTTCATTAGTGATCCGGAACTCCTGTCTCGTCTGTACATGCACTGCACTGTGTTTTCTCTTGAAAGGACCCGATTGTTTTTGTTGTCTTTATTGTGTATTTTTGTTTTCTTTATTGTTATTCAATTTCTGTGATTTATACATACCAATCAGGTTATGTTACTGATATTTAAATAAAGATGCATGTAAATAAACGATTTTGACAGTTAAAGTTTGTTTTGAGACGACCCCTGTAATGAAAATGCACTTGCTGTGACGTGATTCGCTATTGGAGAATATTAACCGGAAATGGAGAAACTGTACGATCGAGGAAAAACATAAACACACATCTATATTTAGAAACTTCCTGAAAATCAATGTGAGCACAGGATCGAGGTTGAAATCATCTGACAAAATCACTAAATTCGAAATCTTTGTCGGTTGCTGTTTTAAAGTATACATTGATAATTTCATTAGTGATTCGGAACTGACGACCTCAATGTATTTATAGTTTTGTTTTATGAAATTGCCAGTATTAAGTCTTCCGGCGACCTTTCCTCTGATACAATGTTGTTATTCGCGATTTCCTCCATCAAAATCGCAATCAATTTTCAGGGAGCCGCCATCTTGAAACGTTCGCGCCGAACGTATCGTTCAATAAGAACGTATCGCCGAATCGGAAACGAACGATCATTGACGAACGTTCGCTGTAACTGAACGCACTACAGGTACTTACACGATATATGTGTTCTAAAGGTCTTTGCTCACATTTGAAATATCATCCATTGTCCATCCAATCTTTTTATAAGAACACTTACGGCAAATATTGATTAAATATCAAACCATTTACCGACCTTACGTATGTTGTTGTGCATTTGTAATACTTTTCTTCTAAATGTTTACATTTCACCGGAAGCAGGGTTTAGAAATGAGTCACTACGGTCACCTTTCAAATCGGTAGCAATAAGCAGTCTGATTCCAACGGTTTAAATAGGATTAAAGATATATAGTTATTTAAGGTTTCTTGCAATTTAAGTTAAGAACATCAGCTACTACCAAATATCAGTCAATGAATTTGAATGGACATATCTTTGCTTTAAAGGGGCCGTCCAACAGATAAAGCGTCGTATCGACGCGAAACGATATCTTGGGAAACTACGAGGATTGCTTATATAGCTAAACATACGTCAGCTTTAAACATGGGCTTGGATGGTCGAGTGGTCTAGGTGGTAGGCTTTTGGCTCCAGGACTCCATGAATCCAGGGGTCAGTGGTTCGAGCCCTGTTTAGGGTTACTTTTTTCCTTTTTTAATTGTATTATTGTTGTTTTACTGAAATTTTTAGCTCAAATGTTTAAATTTATCGATATAAAGTACATGCCAAAATCTGTTGGACGGCCCCTTTAACTTAAATTAAACGAAATTTTACAAACATGAATATTTCATAAAATACCTCTATTACATTAACTTTACAGCATATCCACTAGAACTTTATTTGGTGACATTCCAGAAATTGTACAGTTGGTACTGCATGTAAAGACATTAATTGTACAGCTGATACTGCATATAAAGACTATTAATATGTTGAAATAGAAGAAACAATCAAAGCGCCGAAGGCACTGAGGTTGTTTGCTCTTTGAACGTATTTAATATTACTTACAGTCTTAGCACATGAATTTCGACTTTTTAACGTAGGCCAATCGAACGGCCACGAAAATTCAAATACCAATGTATTTTACTTTTAATTGTTTACAGTGGTGAGATTTTGAGAGAAAAAACATCAGGAAGGGAAATGGCATTTCTTTACAATCTCTCATTTTATACAGTATTCACACACTCTACATATGATTACAAAGATGAAAAAGAATCAACGTATTTATAAAATGGCGCTAAGGAAAAGTCTGAGAGTATAACATAGAATGAACCTAAACATAATTATTATCATAAATGTATTGGTATCAAAGAGCATTGTATTTTATTCTCAATCAAACCAGATTTAAAAAAAAATGGTTAAGTCGTCACCACCTTTTGTATAAACGTTACAAATACTGCAATGGTTAAGTCGTATATAAAAATAAAGTGTCCATGGGTCAATACTTTCTCATCGGGTGCATTTATTCCGATTTAAATTTTTCATCATAAAAGAATACATGTACTGAGTCTATATTTACTTACAGCATCCGGTTTGTTGCAACACGCACGCTTTTACTGCGTGTAACTTGACAGACGATAGCAACAATTTCGCACTCATATATAAAACACGTTTTTAGATGCGTACGAAGGAACTTTAATCAGCAAATATTAACACATGGCTATAGAAAAACGAAATAAACATATATGAAATTAAATTGCTACCGCGTAGATTCTTTACAGGTTATTGTTTTCACAACTTGCTCGCCATAAGGATTCAATTGCTCACAAATTTCTTATATCTTTTCATAAGTAACTATTGTTTACAGTTAAAAGGTGTGAGTATGATGCCCGTCATTGTCTTTAATGTACTGGATTTATTACCGCTTTATATTACGTAAATGGTAAAACTGTAATAATTTAACAATCTATGGTACACGCTTTTTTCATTGACCGTCGTCAATACAAAATTAAAGTCGCCAGTTAACCCCGCCTTCAAAAGCATTCTCGGAACCGATTGGATGGCGAAAATTACAGTTTGGCGACTAGACAGTAACCTGAGAATTTCTCGTGACGCATCTGTGTCAGCAAGCATTACTGTAATGTGGCTTGAATATTCGATAAGTTCGTCATACTGTATCTTATCAGTGAATTCTCTATTACCCTATGGGGCGTTTATGGTGATTACGCGTTGAAAAAGGTACATAGTGTTCCTTTAAGTTTGTAATTCAGAAGTTTATTTACAGGTCATCGCCGAGTCATCACGACTACATTATGTGCAGACTTGCCTTTGTGACCTTTTAGGGGAAAATATTTAATTTTGAGCCAAATTAGGTAAAATTTAAATCGGCTGCCCAGGTATTGGCAAACGAACTAATTTTGATCCAGATAGACCAGTGCACGGTGACCAATAAGTACTCAATGAGTACTTAATGTGCACTGGAAAACAATTTATTGACAATTCATGTCTGGTTGCCCTTCAAATTACAAGGTTACTCCGCCAAGGGAGTGCTGACAATAAAAACAAGATTTGTGTTTGTCAGAAACACAACGCCCCCTTTTGCGCCGCTTTGAAATAAAATTTCAATATATCATTTGGAAGGGTCAGAAATGAACTCCCTTTTAAAACTTATTACTTCCCTTATATTGTATATTTCTTCTTTTGACATTGAAGGATGACCTTGAGCTTTCACCACTCAAAATGTGCAGCTCCACGAGAAGTAAGTAAGAGATGTATGGAGAAATGAAATTTTTTTATTTTTTATTTTTGACCCATGGCCTTAAAGGATGACCTTGACCTTGACTTTGCACCACTCAAAATGTGCAGCTCCACGAGACACACATGCATGCCAAATATGAAGTTGCTGTGTTTAATATTAAAAAAAGGTATGATAAAACTTTAACGAAGGTTAAAGTTTTAGGAAATAAAAATACAATGATATTTCACCTTTGACCTTGAAGGATGACCTTGACTTTTCACCACTCAAAATAAGCAGCTCCATAAGATACACATGCATGGTAAATATCAAGTTGCTATGTTCAATATTGCAAGTTATCAAACTTTAACCAAGGTTAAAGTTTTGAGACAGAATGACAGAAAGACAGGACAACAACAATATACCCCCGATCTATCGATCCGGGGGCATAAAATGACATTCATGTCGCTCCTCTCCCGCTGCGCCGCTTTTATGGCCTCTCTAGACGCCACAAAGCCGTCGAACCGAAACCCAGAAAGGTTTTCCCAACACGTTGTGCGTACTGAGTACCGCCGTCCTAGGACACTTCAATGATCTTTAAAGGGCCACCCCTTCGAAATCCCGGCCCGTACCTCTGCCCATGGCCCGCTCTGTCCGTCCTCTAGGCTGCCACCTCCGCTGCCCCCGTCCCTCTTCAGGCGATGTAGTGATACCATTTTCCATCTACGTACAATTACCATTCCTCCTCTGGGAGTCAGCGAAGTCAGCAGGAGAGGACGGGTGGGTCGAGGGATGACGGTACTCACTTGATTAACAGAGCCGCCCGCAGAAATTGCCATACCCGACCCTCCTCAGACGATGAAGTGAAACCACTATCCGCCTACGTTAATTAATGTTCCGCTTGGCGATTCTTCGGAGTCTTCAAGACAATTTGCTGCGGGTGACTCTCGTCCCGGTCGCCGACGTGCCCGGGGTACATTTAAGTATACTTAAGAGTACCCGGGGTACACTTCAGTATTACCCGAGCCGACAATGACCAATCGAGCGTTATTAAGGTTGGTAACTAAATGCCTCATCTGCATGTGTATTTCAGAGTTCATTTAGAAGTCCTGCTGCGTCTTCGCGAACGCATCTTTTTGCTGACCTGCCCCTGTGAGCTGTATTACGCGATTATAACGTAACACGCCGTTGACTATTTATATTAGGCAAAAATGTTCTCTAAACAGTATAATCTTCCGCGCCGCGAATTCTTTCTCCACGTGACCAGCATAATGCACTACTTTTAATTACGTAAAGTACACATCCGCTAACTATTCCTCGGCGAGGATTGCCTTCAAGCCTCGATATTTAAGTGATTTGGTGAACGGTAGTGGTCTGTATACCGATTTTCAAAACACCACAATTCATCTCAGTTGTTTTTGCGGACAACTAAAAAGCTATCTTGCTAAGATGAGAAGTACCTCTTAAAATGTACATAATCAATCTCTAACAAACTGGAATTCTGCGGTAAAAATAACGAAACTTAAAAGCATGTATTTTTGGAGTGCAAACACATAGAACCTACCTGGAATCAGTTGTTATAATTTCTTGAACAACAACAGCTTCATATTAAAATATCCGTCTTAAATATTAGTTTTGGAATGAACTCATAAAATTCAACAGATAGTTATAATATAATTGGGAAATATATTATTTAATGAAATGTTAACCATTCAACACAAAATACAGGAAACAATATCGAAGTTCAATTCTTTTATTAAGCCTGATACTATAAATTTAGATCGAGACAGAAAAAGCCATCAGTACTGCTGCAAAGTATTTTTTTTATTTTAAACAATAACGGAATGACTTCAAATTTTCAAAACGCTAGTCCACTTAAATGACGTTAGATTAATGTGAGTTTCGCATGCCATTATATATTCTTAACTTAACAACGTTTTTGTCTATATGTAGCAGAACGAACACAGTTTCAACTGATATTCATGTAAAAATCAAAGCTATCAAAAGTATTGCAAGACATATTTATATACTTAACACAATTGTTTGCAAATGAAATACATGTAGTATGTATATAATTATAAGATAAGTTTCACAGAAATTATATTATTATGAATTCCTTCCGAGCGAGTTATACTTAATTACAATCACAGTAATATATATAAGTATAGTAAGAAAACCTACATTTTTGACTGTTTAACAACATTTTATAGTTTTACATCGAAAATTTAAACTTACGTCACTACATGACAGAGTTTTTGCAACGGGGGGGGGGGGGGTGAGTCTGGATTCTTTTCTTTACAGATTATGCCCTACTTCCACGTACATGAAGTCTGTTACAGGGGTGTGTAAAAAACACACGGAGTGGGTAGTAAGCTGCCAAAAGCTCCATTAATTATTATAATAATTTTTATTGAGTAAATTGATATGCCAATATCCGTGTTGCCTATATGCAACTCCATGTGCGATTTTAGAATGGTCATTTATATAAACAATTGATTCCCACTATTTGAGTTACCGTTGTATTTATACTATCCTACAGGGTTTATTATGTTAAAAAAGGCCATATAAGGAAACCAGAACCAACCACAACCACATCCAATCTCGACAGAGATATCATTCAAATAAGTGCACCTCAAGCCAATTTCAATCACATCGGCAGGATTTTTACAAACTTCGTAGAGGACGACCTCAAAACGGTTTTACTAGTCATATACAAAAACCACTGTTTGGCAGTTTTAGAGAAGATTGTAAACGTTTTTACTTTTATACTATATGGGAAACTGATATCCACACGGCGTGGATTATATTTGTACAAACTTGATAGATGACCATCATGCCATGTATAACTGTTTATTTTAACCATTTGGGAATGGGGCCGGGTCCCTTTGGCTTTGGATTGGGAAAAAACGCGGCGTTTTGACTAAAATTGGGAAATTAGTGTTGTCTTATTTTCTACAAATGCTTCAAATTTGAGAATAAAAGTATTTTCAATATTAAATTGACTAAGGTTGAACTCAGGGGTTTTTTTGGCCCGATTTTATAGCCGAAATTCGGCTATGTTCCCAATCCCAAAAAGTATACTTTTTTCCCAAAATGTGGCTAAAAATTCCCAATTCAAAAAATAAAATTGTTTTTTTTTTAGAAAGAAGTGCGTATTTTATCTCAATTTTAATTCAATTACATCTAACAAAGTATTATATGATTTTGTTCTTTTAATTTGAATGATTATAAAGAGTTATGTAAAATTTAGTATTTCCCTAATCAGTGGACTTTTCGTGTGGAAAAAAAGGCTAATGAATTTATTTTCCCAATTTCATGAAAATGCCGATAAAATTCCCAATTCCAAAGCCATGGTCTATCTTCCCAAAAAGTGGAAAAAAAACCTGCAACTTATAGAGCTGGATTGGAACTAAATATTGAAATCTAAAACAATTAAACCTTCAATTGGAAATGTGTAGGTCCTTCTGGGAAAAATATATTGGGAAGTAAGCCAAATACCGGCTGCGCATTTAAAGGGAAAACACTGCATGTATCAACCAAATACCAAATCTTTGTGTTAAAAACAAACCCTTTGAGACCTTTGGGTTTAAGAGATGTTTTAGATTAAACTATATCCGAAACATATATAGGAAACAGGTTACAACCAAGGCGGGCCTGTTTTGAAACATTGGTATGTTTAAAACAAGCATGATAAAAACCTCACTTTGATGTTACATGCCAAATACTATACTTATTGGCGTAAAAATTTCAGAGAGGTCGATTTTTGAAGTTTTTATAATATACATATAATCGAAACAAGACGTTTTAAACACCAAATATTAAAATTTTCAGAGAATGTTAATATGTTCATGTTGTTACTATTTCTTCCCTTATCTATCCTTATGAGCTTCTGCAAGTCACCACTCGTTACCACACACCTCACACTTGTTTCTCTCCTGCATTTATCTTCATATGTGCCTTCAAGTTACTACGGTTGTAACATGCATAACCACAGTGACACACCTTACACTTTTACGGTCCCACTCCTGTATGTATCCTCGTGTGTCCCTTCAAGTAACCACTCTCCTTACATGCATAATCACACTCCGCACACTTGAATGTTCTTTCTCCTGTATGTATCCTTATGAGTTTCATCAAGGTACTACTCTGGTTACATTCAAAACTACAATTCTCACACTTTTACGGTTTCTATCCTGTATGAATCACCATGTGTGTCTTCAAGTGACCATTATATTTACACGAATAGCCACACACCTCACACTTATACGGCCTTTTTCCTGAATGTACCTTCATGGGTTCCTTCAATTAATTACTATGTTTACATGAATAGCCACACACCTAACACGTATGCGGTCTTTCTCTTGAATGTATCCTCATATGTGTCTTCAAGTCAGAACTCGTGTTACCTGCATAACTGCACACCTCACACTTGTGCGGTCTCTCTCCTGTATGTATCCTCATGTGTGCCTTCAAGTTACTACTGTTGTAACATGCATAAATACACACCTTACACTTGTACGGTCTCTCTCCTGTATGTATCATGTTGTGTTTCTTCAAGGTACTACTCTGGTTACATTCATAACTACACACCTCACACTTGAATGGTCTCTCTCCTGTATGAATCATCATGTGTGTCTTCAATTGACAATTATATTTACACGAATAGCCACACACCTCACACTTGTACGGTCTTTCTCCTGCATGTATGCTCATGTGTGTCTTCAAGTCAGAACTCGTGTAACATGCATAACTGCACACCTTACACTTGGGCGGTCTCTCTCCTGTATGTATCATCATGTGTGTCTTCAAGTGAACACTTTGTATACATGAATGGCCACACACTTCACATTTGTACAGTCTTCCTTCTGTATGTATCTTCATGTGTGCCTTCAAGTTACCATTCTGTTTAAATGCTTTACCACACACCTCACACGTGTACGGTCTCTCTCCTGTATGTATCCTCATGTGTATCTTCAAGTGATCACTAGTTTTATACGAATAACCACACACCTCACACTTGTATGGTCTCTCTCCTGTATGTATCCTCATGTGTTTGTTCAAGTCACCACTGTGTTTAAATGCTTTACTACACACCTCACACTTGTATGGTCTCTCTCCTGTATGAATCCTCGAGTGTTTTTTCAATTCACCACTGTGTTTAAATGCTTTACCACACACCTCACACTTATACGGTCTCTCTCCTGTATGTATCCTAATGTGTATCTTCAAGTGATCATTATTTTTAAACGAATAACCACACACCTCACACTTGTATGGTCTCTCTCCTGTATGTATCCTCATGTGTTTGTTCAAGCCACCACTGTGTTTAAATGCTTTACTACACACCTCACACTTGTAAGGTCTCTCTCCTGAATGAAACCCCATGTGTTTATTAAAGTCAACACTCCCCTTACATGCAAAACCACACTCCTCACACTTGTACCGTCTCTCTTCTGTATTTATACTCATGTGTGCCGCAAAGTGACCACTGTTTTTATTTGAATAACTGATTGACAAGTTCTTGTATCTGATAAGGCAAACTTCTCTGACGAATTTATCTCTGTACCAGACCAGAAGTTCCTCACCTGTACCAATAGAAATATTAACTTTTTTTTTTAAACATGTGCAAATGTGTAACTTTTTTCCAGAAACACTAAATGTATCAACTATAATTTTATTACAAATGAGACTTATACCCCACTTTTATATCTAAAAAATAAGCAAATGAGTTAATTGTATACGTTCTTCTTGTTGATCTCAACATATTCTAGTTTTGATTCTTAGACTGAAATATAGGACAGGTTTAATTCAAGTTCAAAGTATTGGTTTTTTATGTGGTTATTTTCTTACAATTTCTAAATTTTGAATGATTTAAAGGGAATGTTGGACTAGAAAGGCAAGTTGGTAAAACAAAAAATTATTTGTTTAAGACTGAGAAGCAATGTTTTCGATTACTTGGATTTACCTCATATTAAGTGTTGTGTATATATATTGACGTTTACAAGGTGTTTCTATGACTGAGGCTAGATTATGCAAGGACCTGGAGTGTGTCTAAGACAGCACTCAGACTTAGGAAGAAGTTTGAATTGAAGCTGCAATGTCCATTTATTTATTTTTTACTCTTGAGGTATTTAATATTGGTGTGTTGCGCTGTGGGGAAAATCAGATAATCCAGAGAAAATAACACCTTTCTCGTATGGAGACTATCATACAAACTCCCACCCTCTAGTACAGGAAAATGAACCCGTATTACCAAGGTGATACTGCTCTTTTCAGACAGAACCATATTGAACATTCATATCTTTAGTCATACAACAAGCCTATATACCTGGTGAAACTGGCTTTAATGTGCAGTAATAGATGCCTCCTTTGTACTGGATTGCAACAAGGTTCCGATCTTCCTCCGTCATAGCACAGTTCACGTTTCTCATCCAGTTAGAGGTGGTCTTGTTCTTGGCAGCCACAAAGTGACTCGCCTTGCCATCCTTATAGGTCTGAATTGCATAAAATCTTACTATAAACAAACAACAGTAAATATGATTGATACACAAGAAAACATGATACCTGATATACTTGTTATTAAGAGCAATATTGAATTGTTGGACTAAAATACTTAAATATTTAAATATGTACGGATACTTCGCCTGTGACCGGTTGACTCTTATATTTTAATTTCACTTCCATTCTTCTTTTGTTTTTCTGTTTTGTATATTTAGGTTTATGACCAGCAATATGCAATAATGTAAAATAAGTCGCGAAAACTCAGCGTAACATCCCGTACTGCGTGTGATGCAGCTAAGAACTGCACAGAAAAAGACATTCGCTATCCTTAAACTCTTTACCTTTCATAAACTTCAACCACAAGCAACGCCGTATATCTTTTTAAAGATATTTCTTGTTTACTTTAATTCATGTAAATTAGTTCAGTACTTTAACCCCTTGAATTACACACTTATTTTTTATAATAAATCAGCTTCACATGATGTATGAAATCTTTACATGCCAGCATGATTACATATTAGCCAGAAATGTGTCACAGATTCTGAAGACCAAACAACATACGTTTGGACATAGTCACAGCAATTATTAAGTCCACAGCAGACAAACAAAAAAGGCCATTATACAGTCAAAAGTATTGCCGTCGAAATTTCTCTTTTAATAACCATCTGCACACTAAGAAAAATCATGCCTTAAAGTCTGGGAATATCTTCCAAGCAAACGAGTTATCAAAAAGTAATATTTGGGACTAAGTATTTTATAGTTGAAAACAAACAAAAGGCCCTAACTCTGCCAAAACTTATCACAGAAAAAAGTTCTTTTCATAACCATTATCTTTATAAAAAAAGAACTGCACTATGAAAATTTGATCAATATCAACATGGTACTAAATGATAGTTAAAAGATGAGTTGAAAAAAAACGTTATGACTATATATTCCATAGTGGTAAAACAGACAAATGCAATTATTCTGCCAAAACTTCCTGCAGCAAACTTTTTTGTTGTTGCAATAATCTATGCATTTATGTTATTCATATTCGAAAGTTTAAACAAGAATCACCATAAAGATAAAGTGCCATTGACAACACATGCGTCAGAATTTAACTATAGACAAAAAACCGTAATCCTGCCAAAACTTCTGAAATTTCCAATACCTTTTTTTACACTGTTTAATGCCACCCACTTTAAGGCGTTATAATAAACATTAAATCCCCTCTATAGACGGCTTAATATATAATTCATTTGTTGAAAATTCAGCACTTTATTTTCTAACATTTAGACTTTTTAAAATTACCCTTGAATTGAAAACTTCAAATAAGTATCCATGCATCAAGCTTAGCATTACCTTCGTCTGCCAGCAATACCCTGACTTATGGTTGTCAGTGATGATATCTCCCCCATACGGTCCAAACATGATCCTGGATTCCAGCCCCTCCTTGGAAAACACTCCAAGACCAGCTCCAGCTATTTTGGATGTTTTGATTTCAAGGCAATCTGGCAAGGTAAGTTCAGCTTTTAGAGGGTCTATTTCTGGCACCTGCAGCTCATATCAAGGTATACGTAGTGGCAACACTTTTTTGTATTAGAACAATAAGTGCATATTTAAGGCATTTATTATATTCATTGACATTACAAACGGTAAAACACTTTCTGAGTAACAGTCTCATATGCTCATGATACTTTATACCGATAATTTATCATGATACCATAATAGTAATATCTTGTTTTTTTCTTATTTTTTTTACAACATGTTTATGTTTTTTAAGTGAAAACAGCTTAACCTCTTTGTCCTGTATGTAGTGGTAGGGTCCATGGACAGGGCAGTCTCCTTCAAAATCCTTATTGCAGTCTCCACAGTCTAAGAGAGCAAATAAAGGCATGGCAATAATAAAACCAAGTCAAAGACTAATATCAGCTGCCAGAACATCAGATTTAAAGATCCTACTTATATTTATAATGAAAATTATAATAGCGCTAATTTAGATAATATCTGAAAGACAGACTTTGCATCACAAGACCCTTTATTATTTCTATTCCTAGAGTCATCAGTTCACACATATGGTTTCATCAAACGTTCTTTAATTTTCTTAGTTATTTGCACCATATAATCTGAACCAAGGTCAAGGTACAATTGTAACAAGATGGCCATGATGGCCCTGTATCGCTGCACTGTTTTTTATGCAAAAAAGCGTGCAATGCGCATGGATTGAAATGTTCTCAAGCATGTGACTTTCTCTTTCTATCCCTCGTCCCACTGGGCGTTTAAAGTTGGAAGGGTGAGCATTTTTATACATGGAAAACGTTACTATGGTGTTAACTAAACAGACTTAAAAGCCAGGGCATTGTCGCACAGGTCCTTTGCTCATAACATAGGTACATTTATCTCTCCAAAAGATATTGTCGTTCTTTCTATTTCACATATTTTTTTATGCTGAAGATTAAATCTACGCATGTTCTACAAGATTAATGAAAGTTCCTTCATTCAATCATGAATCTTTTTCCAAAATTCCAAAATGTGTGTGTAGGTTTCACAGTTTCTGTTACTTATATAGTTCATGACATATGCAAAACACCTAATGACGTAGATCACCTGAACTTTACTTCATTCTTGAGGCATTAGTGAGTGTAGCAGGATTGTTAACATGGTGAAGAAATTGTTTATTGTACAAAGAAGATATTTGGCTGGATAAACATAAAGTTACGAGTTTTTCAGGTTCATGAGGTGCCAAAAGGTAGTAGGAATGATAACTTTGTAGAGGTCGTTTGTTAAACAAAGTAAATGTTAATGAGACAAGAAATTGAATTATAATTCATCAAGATGTTGCGATCATGGCAACACTACTTGCATATGGCGTGATGTTTAACGAGTTATCATGACAAACAATTAGCTTGACCTAACTTTCCTTGACTTTTTCCATCTGACGTTGGTTACCTGTCATGTTTGTTTTTGAAAAATACTAGGATTGCCATATATTGAAATAAGGTATCTGATCTATTCTCTGATAGGTTGCTAGTACACAATGTAATAGACTTAGCGGCAGTCATGTTATAAACAAGGGGATTATTCACGGCATCGGTAGAATATAGTTTTAGATACATCTTTTTTAAGTTGGATTCTCCTTACTTTTTTGCTTCTGAATATTTAAATCACTTTTTTTATTGTTGTTTTTTAGATTTAGTAGATTTTTAAAGTTTGCACAAAAAAGGCCCAATATAGGCATATGTTTAATTTTGTGACCCTGGGGAACGGTCAAATTTGATCACACGGGTCTTAATTTGAACAAACCTGGTACAGGACTATTAGATGTCACTACATTATGAAGAAGTGAAACTCCAGCTGCTGGAGCAGTATTGAATTTTCATTAAAAACAATTAGTTGGTCCTTTATTTAAGGCAAGTGACCAATTGCCCAAACAGTACAACACAGCACAATACAGCACCACAATACAAACCAACATAAACACAAAATATGAATAATGCTGGGGTCACCGCCTTGGAACGGTCAATGCAAAGCATTAGGGGTTTAAACCTGGTTATAGAGCGCTCAACCTCACACTTGGCCCAGCAATATTCATAATACATTCAAGTGTAAATAAAATTTAACGTCTAGAGCGCTCAACCTCACACTTGGCCCAGCAATATTCATAATACATTCAAGTGTTAATAAAATTTAACGTCATAGCATTGTAACTCAAATTAAACAATAATAAAAGGGAATTAAAACGCATTCAATTTAATAACTATTTAATTACTCAATTGCATTGAAGATACAAGAGTAAGAGAATTACAACTTTTTGACGAACGATCAAATAAAACTATTAACAATTGTCAACTACATTCCTTCTTTATAGAAAAGATTTGAGAATGTAGAATCATAGAGTTAATATCTCAGATAATCATCGCGCAAATACAGGAAGAAGCAGCAATAATGGGTGTAAAAATTCCATATTACATAGCTTGGTTGTTTATGTGACTGCTAAACAAATTAAAAATAATTAAATCAAACAAGAAACGCCTATCAGAGAGAAAATATAAATAAAATGGAACGTTATAAACCCAATGACCTATGCATGTAGATTACAACTGGGAAAGTCGGTCGTATGACGTCACAACAATCCATAATGACATAATGACGTGAACAAATTCCAAGGGCAGTACTAAATAAAAATATTAATCGGGCTGTGCTACTAATAAAACAAGTTTACGTGATTTAATATTAAGAAGCAAATGAATACAAATGGTAATTCCATTAAAGCGACATTTTTGGAATCAAACAGTATATAGGTGTTTTGATAACTGAAGACAGAAATGATTTGATGTACAATTTGAGTCCAAATGTAGTTTACATGCAGATTTGTTCATACGACACAATGACACAATTTTATTCAACAGTGAAAAATGCCTATAATGTAGTATTCATGCAGATTTGTTCATACGACACAATAACACAATTTTATTCAACAGTGAAAAATGCCTATAATATCACTAATGATTCCAAATTTTAAGGGAAGAAAGATATAGTGAATCGAAAACCATCAAACACGTGTTTTTAAGTACATAAACATCGTATCCTTTTGATAAAAACAAGTTAATTAAATTGAAAAGTTTAATATGAACATTTGGTTTAACATATTTTAATTTGCGGACACGCTTCAAAACATCTCCGTAAAATGATGGATGGGAGATTCCATTATTTAAATGCCATTTTAAAGAAACATTATATTTTGAAATTAAATCACCATACTTAGAGTAAAATCTAGCAAATTTATTTCTTAGGTTATGATACAAAAAGCCTTGTTTTAGCAATTTTTTAGTTAATATTAGATTACGATCATTAAAATCTTTAATACACGAACATGCTCTGGCATAACGTACCAACTGCGAAACGTAAATACCATAGGAAGGTCCTTTAGGGATGTTGCCATCTAGAAACGGAAAATTCACAATTTCAAAGTTAAAATCGTCCCGTTTGTCGTATAAACTAGTTTTGATCAAATTATTATTAATAGTCAAATGTAAGTCTAAATACGCAGCGTCTGTATTGGATATACACGATCTATTTAAGACTAGTTCTTTTGGGTAGATTTTGTGAATATATTGTTCAAATAATGGATTATCTAAATTAAGTATGTCATCAATGTACCTACTAGTAAGGTTAAAACAATTAATCAAATCTACTTGCTTAGTTTTAGATAATTCTAACATAAATTCGCTTTCATAACAATATAAAAAAAGGTCAGCTATAAGTGGCGCACAATTAGTACCCATAGGAACGACAATAATTTGTTTAAATATTTTACCATTAAATTCAACAAACAAGTTATCCAAAAGAAAAGTAAGTGCTGCACAAAAGTCAAGACCAGTCCAAATGATGTAATTATCTAATATCTGATTAGTAAAAAAAGCTGTTTTAGTGTTTAAAGCTAGATACAAACATTTCTCTCTAGCAAAAGTTTTTTCAATCAAAGAAACAAGTTTGGATTTTATTAAAGCGTGAGGAAGCGTTGTATATAGTGTCGAAAAATCATAAGTACTTACCTGCGACACCTTATATTTTTTATTTTCAATTTTAGCAATAACTTCTGAGGTGTTTTTTATTGACCAAAATAGGTTAATATTACTATTTTCATAAACTTTATTACAAAATTTAGCTATATGATATCTAATAGCACTCAATGCAGATGTAAGATACACTGATAATTGTTTGGTGGTACAAGACACCGAATTAGCGATAAAACGACTTTTATATGGCGTCTTATGTAATTTAGGTATCCAGTAAAGTGATGGCAATTTCTTGTCAGTAATATTGACTATTACATTTAACTTTATTCATTGGGCAATATGGTCGGTAATAATTTCATTAGGTAGCTTATTGTACTCACAATATGATGTAGTTTGTGAAAGTTCTTGTGAAATAGTTTGAACATAAAACACTCGTCATATTATGATAACATTATTAGCAGCCTTATCAGCAGGAACTAAGACGAATTTAGATTTTAAGTCTTCAAGCAATTTACAGAGATTTTGTTTATTAAATTAGGTGAATGTGGTAGGGCCAAAAGATGTGTATCATAAAAACATATTTTATTCATGGCCATACTAAATATTTTTGTTTTCCAATCATTGAGTGCAGTAATTTCAGCATTTTCCTTCCTGCACCATTTAGTGCAATAATCATGTAAGGAAGTTACGATATTCTTAATGCAGTCATCAAAATCAACAGGAATAGGCAGTCTGTACTTAGGGCCTCTGCGTAGCAAATTTCTAAGGTTTTTATTTTGAATGAAATTAAGGTCCACAGTAATAACATGTCCAACTGGACCATATATATATTTAGAACTAGTACAGTCACATAATGTAGGACAATTTCTTATTACATTTATATCTGTGGAAATAGAATTATAATTAAAAACGATACTTCTTACAGGTTTACTATATTTGTAGCAAATAAGTGGTGATTCAGTATTGCGGAAATAAGGGGGAATCAACCGACGTACATTTTTATCATTGAATATTTTAGGAAGGTCAATTAAATCAAGACCTTTGTTACAAAACTCAATTTTGATACGATTTCTAGTTTTGTTAAGTACATTTTCAATAAAAGGTTTAAGATAGTAGTCAGTGAAAGATTCAATAATACAAGCACATTCATATAGAGGGTCAGATTGAAGTAAAATAAGTTTACATTCCTTATCAATATGCGCCAACGAAGAAACAGAAAGAGAGCAAAGTGCACATAGTAATTTATGTTTACCCCCATTTTGTAATACTGTGTAGCAATCATTTAAAGAAAGCAGACGTTTAAATTTACGCCTTAAGTTACCATTTTTCCTAATGCCATGTGAACGTTTATTTCTTAGACGTTTACTAAACAGTGAAAATGAATTAATCGATTTATTTTTAGAAATTGTTCCAACATTTAGAATATTATCATTCAATCCAAGTGGGTAAGCTGATTGCAAACGTTTAATCCATTCAAATTCTGACATGCACCTTGCTTTTTATTGGCACTGACTTGAAGTACTATTATTAAAAATAAGTTGCTCCACAGGTTGAATTGAAATATTAGTTACGCTATGACCTGTTTTATTAAAGTGCTGGTAAATGAAGTTATAAAATTTATTGTTATTTTTAATTTTAAAAAAATGTTCCCTAAAGCGTGTTTTAAGTGATCTACCCGTCTGCCCAACGTATTGCGCACCACAACAGGGTACATTTCAAGTAATAACATAAACCACATGCATAGAATTTCATGAGACATCGGATTTAATATTAACTGAAAATTTGCGGTTATTAACCGATGAAAGAATAAAAGAGGACATATTTAAAAACTTGCAACATAAACACTTCCTGGAGTTGCACTTATTTATTGTAGGAAACCGATTACACGGAGCTAAATTACGCTGCGAACTAGAACCCAGCCGCATTGTACCACCAATGAAAGATGTTCGAAGTAAACTTAATTTGACTGTAGGTTTAGAAAAAGGTAATTGTCTATAATTTAACGGCAAATGAATACTACGTGTAATCGGAATTCTCAATGGTGAGAGAACAACTTTCGGGTTTTTTGTAATCAATCTGTCCATAGGTTATTTATTTGGCGAAACCACCAATCTTATAATCACATTAATACACATTGCCAAGTCAACATACATAAAAGAGTAAGAGGCAGCATGTCAGATAATGGTCTGTAAAAATTCAGTATAACCTGCAGAACTCTCAATTGATGAACATACACGTTTACTTTATAAGTACAGAGAATGTATAAGAATCTAAGTATAAAAAAGGTCTTAAACAAGGTTTCTTAAAAAATAATAAAAACACAATACCGCTACCAGCCTCTGAAGGCTGAAAATATAACAACATCGAAGATATGTACGGGGATACACGCTACTGCATCCACGCAGCACACATCAAACTGTTGTGCAATGCAATATAAAGAAGTGAAACTCCAGCTGCTGGAGCAGTATTGAATTTTCATTAAAAACAATTAGTTGGTCCTTTATTTAAGGCAAGTGACCGATTGCCCAAACAGTACAAAACAGCACAATACAGCACAATACAAACCAACATAAACACAAAATATGAATAATGCTGGGGTCACCGCCTTGGAACGGTCAATGCAAAGCATTAGGGGTTTAAACCTGGTTATAGAGCGCTCAACCTCACACTTGGCCCAGCAATATTCATAATACATTCAAGTGTAAATAAAATTTAACGTCATAGCATTGTAACTCAAATTAAACAATAATAAAAGGGAATTAAAACGCATTCAATTTAATTACTATTTAATTACTCAATTGCATTGAAGATACAAGAGTAAGAGAATTACAACTTTTTGACGAACGATCAAATAAAACTATTAACAATTGTCAACTACATTCCTTCTTTATAGAAAAGTTTTGAGAATGTAGAATCATAGAGTTAATATCTCAGATAATCATCGCGCAAATACAGGAAGAAGCAGCAATAATGGGTGTAAAAATTCCATATTACATAGCTTGGTTGTTTATGTGACTGCTAAACAAATTAAAAATAATTAAATCAAACAAGAAACGCCTATCAGAGAGAAAATATAAATAAAATGGAACGTTATAAACCCAATGACCTATGCATGTAGATTACAACTGGGAAAGTCGGTCGTATGACGTCACAAAAATCCATAATGACATAATGGCGTGAACAAATTCCAAGGGCAGTACTAAATAAAAATATTAATCGGGCTGTGCTACTAATAAAACAAGTTTACGTGATTTAATATTAAGAAGCAAATGAATACAAATGGTAATTCCATTAAAGCGACATTTTTGGAATCAAACAGTATATAGGTGTTTTGACAACTGAAGACAGAAATGATTTGATGTACGATTTTGAGTCCAAATGTAGTTTACATGCAGATTTGTTCATACGACACAATGACACAATTTTATTCAACAGTGAAAAATGCCTATAATGTAGTATTCATGCAGATTTGTTCATACGACACAATGACAAAATTTTATTCAACAGTGAAAAATGCCTATAATATCACTAATGATTCCAAATTTTAAGGGAAGAAAGATATAGTGAATCGAAAACCATCAAACACGTGTTTTTAAGTACATAAGCATCGTATCCTTTTGATAAAAACAAGTTAATTAAATTGAAAATTTTAATATGAACATTTGGTTTAACATATTTTAATTTGCGGACACGCTTCAAAACATCTCCGTAAAATGATGGATGGGAGATTCCATTATTTAAATGCCATTTTAAAGAAACATTATATATTGAAATTAAATCACCATACTTAGAGTAAAATCTAGCAAATTTATTTCTTAGGTTATGATACAAAAAGCCTTGTTTTAGCAATTTTTTAGTTAATATTAGATTACGATCATTAAAATCTTTAATACACGAACATGCTCTGGCATAACGTACCAACTGCGAAACGTAAATACCATAGGAAGGTCCTTTAGGGATGTTGCCATCTAGAAACGGAAAATTCACAATTTCAAAGTTAAAATCGTCCCGTTTGTCGTATAAACTAGTTTTGATCAAATTATTATTAATAGTTAAATGTAAGTCTAAATACGCAGCGTCTGTATTGGATATACACGATCTATTTAAGACTAGTTCTTTTGGGTAGATTTTGTGAATACCAAATTTGGTAGCCCAATGCCATACGGTTATGGACAGAAATGCACAAAATAGGCTTTATATAAGCATATGTTCAATTTATTGACCCCGGGGGCGGGGTCAAATTTGACCCTAGGGGCATAATTTGAACAAATTTGCAAAAAGTTCACTCCAGGAACATTTGTGAGAAGTTTTATCAGAATTGGACTTTTAGTTTAGGAAAAGATGTTTAAAGAAAAAGTAAACGCACGGACTCACGCACGCACGACGGACACAGGACCATGACATAAGCCCCGCTGGCCTCTGGCCAGTAGAGCTAAAAATAGGTTAGTCATTTGACCTTTTGACTTTGTTTGTTACTTAATGTGACCCACTTTTAATTTAGGCTTAGATATGGAAAAAAACACAACTTATTCCAAAACAGCCACAAATGAGGCACTTGAAGTACTATCACTAATTTTCTCAGATTTGACCTAGGAACCTAATTTTTGACCACATCTGAGCGGAATTTTAACCAGCTTCTCTCAAGTTAAACATTTTGACCCATGTTCTTCAAGATTGACTTTTTATATGGCTTGTCATATGGTAACTATGTGGTGTTTTTTAACCCAATGACCTAGTTTTTTTTACATATAGTTGTAGTTGGCCTTGATATTGTTATATAAAAAATTCTGAGCGAGTTTTATCAACATTGAATCATAAACAAGGCTTTAAAGGGTTAGAAGGATTGCAAAATTTGACCTGCTACCCTAGTGTTCACTCAACTCAACACAATATAATTTAAACTATTAATAAGTGTCATCAAGATTGAGTAATAAATGTGCCTTCTAGACTAACAAGGCTTTTAATGGTTAGAAGGTTTGCAAACTTTGACCTGCTATTATTCATCACTCAACTAAACCCAATATAATTTCAAATTTTGACTAGTTTGACAAGTTTATAATTTTTACCGAGTTTCATCAAGATTGATTAATAAAAGTGCCTTCTAGGGTAGCAATACAGATTTTCAATGATTTGACAAATTAGCCATGTTTTAAACTTACTTAACCCGGGTTATAACTTGGTTTAAATATTTTCCCTATAAACATACTGGCAAGTATTTATCAATATTGATTTCACTGTTGCCTGTAGAGTGGTAACAAGCCCAATGTCGACCATGCACAACACATGACCCCGAACTTATCAATTTAACTCAACTTGTAAACTAAGTGCTCATGGAGCTAAAATTATTATTATGTTTGTTGGTCTTAAGTGAGACTTTCTTGTGCAAAATAATGGGTGTTTTTTCTAGGGCTTACAGAGAAAATGGTCATTATCTGGAGGTCCCAGGTTCATACAGCTGCCAGTGTTCCTTTCTTGAAGACTGTACACAGTCTTGTCTTTTTCTGGGTATCTCATTTTCTTCATTCTCTGCAATGGTGTTTAATATGAATAATACGCATAACATTTAACACATTTTTGTCTGATAACATTAATCTTTTAATCAAAACAAAAAAGCATTCCATGCACCAGGCTTACAGCTATGAAATATCTCATTCACAAACACAATCTACATAAACAACAGACATGGGAATGTATTCCGCATATACTGGTCACAGCAAAAATGTGATTCTTAACCATCGTATTTACATTAAGATTAATCAGGCAGGGAAAGTTTAAGTAAATTTCGCCAAGCAGCTAAAGATTTTAAAAACACAAACATTTTTTTATATATATATTCTATTTTTTTATGGAGATAAACAGGCCAAGGACTATAGTTCTGCCAAAACTTGTTGCAGCCAAAATTCCTTACTTTATGATCATCCCACATGAAGGTCATTCAACAGTGAAAGTTTGAGCAAGATGCACCCAATAGTTAAAGATAAGTTGGAGCCACAATCTTCAGGACGGACACATTGAGGTATGGACCGGTACATTGCTCAATACCTCTCTATCATTGGTTGCAATAAGAGGAAAACAAAATACTGGTTTCTTATACATACTTTAACTTTCTTCACATGGTCACCCTTTTTCACCAATTTCATCTTAGCCGGTCCCAGGAAAATGGGGGCAGTCCTTGTCACAGCATTCTCTGCAAGCATATCATAAAAATTAAACTTCTGTTATTACTCTGCAAGTTTTCCAACACCCTCTTTTTTCGCAAAAATACAGATTTTGTGTGATTCTTTTTTCTTATACCGGATTTCAAGGGTTTTGAGTTAAATTAAAATTTAAACTTCTGGTATTACTTTTTAAGCAGGTTTTACACAACCCTCTTTTTTCGCAAAAATACGGATTTTGTGTGACTCTTTTTTCTTATACCAGATTTCAAGTGTGTTGAGTATCCATAATTTGCACACTTAAACAAGGGCACCAATCTATGAAATAAAATATTATTGACAGATTATTAAGATTTTGAGTCCTCTCATCCATGAAATCAAATGCCCCAAGAGTTTTAAAGTCAATAGTCTTACATCAGACATTCTAAAACAATACAAAACGAATACAAGTTCTAAAGAAAATGCAAGCCTTTGTAAATATAATCTACTCAATATGATGTCAAAAAAATAAATAAATCCATAGCACCTCTCAGAATATTCAAAAGTTAACATTCAAAATATACTAAACTACTGAAGCAGTCATTTGTGTCTAATGCATCGTGAATGCATCATAACAGCAGAAATGACGAACCAATTCATGTGTGTTTACTGCCATCTTAGATCAGCTTGTATAGTCTTAACAAAGAAGGTTGAGTGTTAAACGTATGTATCTAATATAGAAATCACTCAAACTTCAACAAACTTATCCGAGAGAAGACTTTACTTTTATGGTATTTGCGATTCAAAGGAAATATCTTCTAGCTATTTAACTACATTTAAGAAACCACACAACATTAATTGAGCTAATAATTGATAATACATGGTTTTATTACAAGTGGGCTTGATACAATTTAGCTGATTATAAAAACTTGGTGGATATTATATGCCCACAAACATAACTAGAAATGGCGCGGCCGCGGCCGACGCGTATCCCCACGCCGCAACTTTTGACCCAGGGGACGGGTCAGATCAAAATTCCAAATAGTGCACCGTCGCACATATGCTCATAGCTTCCATGTGTAAGTTTCAATGTTCTAGTGCTAAAAGTGTAAGAGAAAGTGGCCAGGACGGACGGACAGACGGCGGAGATAACCACATAATCCCCCACTCCAAATCGGTGCATGGGGATAACTACCATGTTTCATGATGCTCCCATGTAAACAATCGTAGAAAAAGAGCAAACGAGATATTTAGTTCTTTTTCAATTAATTGGCAATAATTAAGAAGTGCTTAATGCAATCTACCTGGTGGACAAACTATGCTTACCAGAAGATGTTTAAACATACTTATAAAGTTTCATGGTGATGCCATTTAGAGTTATTGAGCGGACATAATTGTCCTGGAAGTCCCCGAATCGCCCATGGGTTTTCCCATAATAGAACAAGAGCACCGCATAACGGGTCCCAGCGCTCGGCTGTGGGTGCAGTTTTGAATATATGAAAACTTCTCAGAAGAATATTAGAGGTCACAGTGACCTTGACCTTTGACCTAGTGACCCAAAAATAGTGTGGCGTGTAGAACTCATCAAGGTGTAGCTTCATATGAAGTTTCAAAGTTGTAGGTGGAAGCACGTTGATTTTAGAGCCGATGTTAAGGTTTTAGCACGACGCGGACGGCGGGCGACGACCTGGCTATGACAGTTCCTCTTCGAAAACAGCCGAACTAAAAAAGAAAATACCCAGGTCGTCTTTTACAAAGTTTGAATGTCTAAGAACAATAAAGTTGAACTAAAGGTCCATTTGTATTATCTCTCCACCACAGCTGATCTAGCACAATATGAGTCAACATTTGAAAGTTCAATCTCTTACCTTGTCAGAAATACAGAAATTAGGTCGGCCAGTTTAGTTTGATTCTTGTGTGATTTTAAATATGTATGATCACATAAAGCATTGTGATCATTTGCTGTTGTATTTCCAGTGCCCTTTCATGTATTTATATAATGTTTAGCTATACCACATACAGAAATGAGGCCATTTGTTGTTATATAACTCTGTTCTGTACTTTGATTAAGAGACTGTATTGTTTTCCCATATACAGAATGTAGCTTACCTTGTGCTGTAACAGTATATTCATTTAAATTGGCAGTGGGGTTTTTGTTCACATATACAGAATTTATACAAGCTTGTCGTGTGACATCCTCATATTCTGTCTGTTCTGATTTCACACATTCAGAGGTGAAGCCATCTTGCTTGGTGTAATCTTGATCCATACGTAAACATGCTGTCTGTTCATGTACTATATTGAAGCCATCTTGTTTCTTGCAATTTAGATGTCTCTCCTCATAAAGAACCTGTTCTGATTTGGCACACACAGAATAAAAATCAGAAGCCGTATTACACCATTCATCAATCTCGATTTTAACGCAAACAGAGTTTAAGTCATCTATTGTTTGGTCTGAATTTAAGGTCTCCTGACTTTCACTAGCCGACATAGTGTTAACGCTAGTTTGGGTCATGGAATCAAAGTCCTTTATAATTGCACTCTCGCTTTTCATGTCATTTTCCCTGGTATTGCTTTTTGTCTTTCGTTTTCTCATTTTCAACTTTTTGAATGCCACCAGAAGATGACCTTTTTGTGTTCAAGCCATTCTGCAAATCAAATAATTTACAGATAAACACTTTCATTCAAAGGCAATTTAATGAGACAGATATGGTCATCTTTCATAAACGTGTAAACATTTTGCATATTGCTTTACAGTAACGTGGTCTTATAAACAAATCGTTATATATTGGTTTGTGTATATGTTATGTATGAAAAATAATATTTTATACTGCTATTTTAAAATTTTAGACTAAACTAGACCTTAACACAATAGTGACTGATACCTCTAAATGTACATGAAGCAACAACAAGTAGCAGGTTATGACAATTACAAATAGGACTCTTATGCAAGTTTTTATAAATAAGAATTGTTAAGGGAGACCAACTTGTATTCGAAGTAGGGCTCAACAATACCGGGAAATGCATACTGTGCAATAGAAGACTATCCCTGACTAATTCAAATAAAACAATAAAATCTTCCACAAACATTTTAAAATTCATTTTTGCATGGTTTTGGAAACTATATCTTGACTTGGTAAAATGTGTTCCTCATTGTTATTTTACATCAGAAAGCAATAGCGATGATAATTTATGAATATGAACATTTGTTGTAACTTGAGTCCCCAAAAATAATTTAAGGGTAGATATTTTCTTTGTAACGACTACCAGTATTTTATTTTTGCTCAAATATGGTAACACTCAGTAAACTAGTTCCAAAAACAAATAGCGGTCATGAACAAGGCTTTAGGAACATGAATTCAATAGCAGTTATAAAGTAGTTAACATCAAGCATACATTTTTGTTTTTACCTTAGCATACAATTATTGAAAGAAGTGAAAATAGCTTTTTATAGATATTCAAACAAAAGGTGACTAGAAAAATTGCCCATGTTTTTAAATTTGATCCAGCAACCTTATTTTCTCATAAAAAGAAGCATTACATGTTTGTTGCCTTAAATAACAGTTGTATTCACTTTATTAATGTACTACCCTTAAATGTTAGTTTACTTGCAATAAAATCTCATTATTTCAGTGTCATATTTGTTGAGACAGAGACCACTGAATAACTGCATTAATTGATTTGACATAGTTTCCTTGTGTCTTCTTAAAATTATAAGGATCCAACTATTCACAATTTGGTAATAAGTGGTATTGTGTCTGTACTAGATTATAATATAAAAAAAATACGAAAATCTTTAGAAAGAGATAAGAAAAAAATGCATTGTTTTAATCAGCAACATTTTTCCAATACATAACACTTTTCATAATGTTTTATGTAAAATTGACTCTGTTTTTATCAAGAAATATATTGAATATTTTTTTATTATTCATAGAAAATACACTGTGACATACAATGACAGTAACAGATATGCAGGCAGTATTAATCACCATAAAATAGTAGAAACTTCACACAGCAAGCCTCCTTTCGGATTAATTGAAAACACATTGTCATGATAATGGCGGAAATTTGAAATGTGAAACTCATTTAATGACATAGAATATAAAACACATGTAAAAGAAATTCAATATGTATTATGATATCAATCTATTAATTCTTTACTTGATGTGAAATTTCGAATAAGTTCAAATCAATCATTATTGTAAACAAGCGTGTCACCTTTTTCAAATAAATTGGGCCGTCATGGTCTAGTCCGTCAAGGATATAGACCGTCCGGACCCGTATGATTATCGTTCGCTTTTAAATAATTGCTCACATCAAAGACCTATAGAACACATATATGTGTTCTATAGGTCTTTGCTCACATTTGAAATATCACCCATTGTCCATCCAACTAATCTTTTTATGAGAAAACTTACGGCAATATTGATTAAATATCATAGCATTTACCGACCTTCGTATGTTGTTGATCATTTGTAATACTTTTCTTCTAAATGTTTACATTTCACCGGAAGCAGGGTTTAGAAATGAGTCACTACGGTCACCTTTCAAATCGGTAGCAATAAGCAGTCAATCGTGATACATCGGCTATCTCGGATTCCTCCGTAAGATAGGCCTCGTGGCTAACGGTCGCCATATTGCCTTGTATTACTACTTTACTACCCAAAAGGTTGTCAGTCTATTGTTATGAGGCTGTATACGATGCGCGTTGAACTAGCGCCAAACTTTTTACCGAAACTTTGATATTAATAGCACTATTAACGTTCATTTGTGTTGCATTTTGACCTATTATCCAAGTGATTTACTTTTCCATTATTATTTAATCACCCTATCATCCAATTTTTAAGATGAAATTACGGTGTTTACAAAACCAACCAAACCGAAAGTGAAACTAGATGCATTACGTTTCGCGATGTAAACATTAAATATTTGTTCAGTTTGAGGAAGCGAATCGATAATAGACGTTGGAATATGTATGCAATACAGACTATCATTGCCGATTGTAATACTGGCTAAAAAATACCTTTTATGACAGGTCATGTATAGAACGTTAATCAAATAGTGACCATAAATCACTACAAATGTCTGGGTTGTTCATTAATATAATTAATGCACGTTTCTGATCTAATTGCCTGTATCTAGTTGTAATTACCATGATATTGATAAAATTAAAACGTTTTTTTTTCAAAAATTAACATTACATGTTTAATTTTTATCATTTAGGGAATATATAATTGTATCATTATCATCATTAAATATTCTGAAGATCTAAATTATCATGATTACTTTAAAGTAGAATTTTTAAATTTTACTCATTATTTTTAATGAATTTGCACATTTGCTTGATTCAAAATAAAATGAATTAATAAGGGTTTCAGTTGTTAGTTTTAACCCATTTTTAGTTCGATTAAATTTAAAGTACTAACTACGTACATGTATGTGAAATGCTCTTGAGTTCGTTTCCTGGGCCTAGAACCAGTACTTGGGTGTCTCTTGGAGATTTCTTAAGAATGCTCCCACACTGGGGATCACACCAGTGACCTCCAGAGCATTATACAATTGAGGATGCATCAAGATTAAAAAATGGTACATGTATAAATTAATAAAGAATCAATAACAATCAGAAACTGTGCATTTTTTTCAGTATTGTGTGAAAGGATTTGAAGCAATTATGTGTTTTTGAAATATGATTAATGTGAATTTGAATAAATATATAACATTTAGTGATTTTCTCAGACAAAACTGTTTATTACATACTAAAGTATTCAGAATGTATTATTGTAATATTCATTCAAATTTTTTAGTACAAAAAGCACTTTTCCCTGGCATTTGTATTTATAGTACTTACATATTTTATAATTCTGACAGCATTTATAAACTGTGTTCATGCAAGCATGAAACCGGTTTCATTTTTTGAGTATTTAAACAAGAGGGCCATGATGGCCCTGTATCGCTCCACTGCTGAAAAAAGGCTGAAACAAATTTCTCTGCATGTGCAAATACTTAAATATAGGCCCTATTTAAGCACATGTACACTTTTGTGACCTTCTGGGCTGGGTCAAATTTAACCCCAGGGGCATAATTTGAGAAAACTTTGTAGAGGACTACTATATCTCACATCATACAAAATGTGGTAGCCCTAGGTCCTAGAGTTAAGGACAAGAATATTTTTTAAGTTTTCACAAAATAAGCAAGATATAAGCGTATATAATGTTCAATTTTGTGACATGCGGTTCAGGATCAAATTTGACCCAAAAGGCATAATTTGAACAAACTTGGTAGAGGACTATAAGATGTTACTGCATACCAAATTTGGTAGCCATAGTCCAAATGGTTTTCGACAAGAAGATTTTTAAAGATTTCACAAAATAGGCACTTTAAAAGCGTTTATTCAATTTTGTGACCCCCCCCCCCCGGGCAGGGTCAAAGTTGACCCCAGAGGCATTATTTGAACAAATTTGGTAGAGGTTTATTAGATGTCACTACATACCAAATTTGGTAGCCCTAGGCCCAATGGTTATGGACAACAAGATTTTTAAAGTTTTCACAAAATAGGCATTATATAAGCATATGTTCAATTTTGTGACCCCCGGGGCAGGGTAAAATTTGACCCTAGGGATTAATTTTGAACAAATTTGGTAAAGGACTATTAGATGTCACTATATACCAAATTTGATAGCCCTAGGCCGGATTGTTATGGACAAGAATTTTTTTGAAGTTTTCACAAAATAGGCCTTATATAAGCATATGTTCAATTTTGTGACCCTCGGGGCAGGGTCAAACTTGACCCCAGGGGCATAATTTGAACAAACTTGGTAGAGGATTATAAGATGCCACTACATACCAAATTTGGTAGCCCTAGGCCCAATGGTTATGGACGAGAAGATTTGTAAAGTTTTCACAAAATATACCCTATATAAGCATATGTTCAATTTTGTGACCCCCGGGGCAGGGTCAAATTTGACCCCAGGGGTATAATTTGAACAAATTTGGTAGAGGACTATTAGATGTCTCTACATACCAAATTTGATAGCCCTAGGCCCAATGGTTATGGACGGGAGATTTTGAAAGTTTTCACAAAATAGGCCTTATTTAAGCAAATTTTCAATTTTGTGACCCCCAGGGCAGAGTCAAATTTGACCCCAGGGGCATAATTTGAACAAATTTGAAAGAGGTTCACCCCAGGAACATTCCTAAGAAATTGGACCAGTAGTTTAGGAGAAGATGTTTAAAGGAAAAGTTTATGCATGGATGCACGATGGACACATGACCTTTGGCCAGTGGAGCTAAAAATCAAATTAAACATTTAGTTTTGATGTAAAATCAGTTTTTATATGCAAGTGTCTATTTCACTTATAAATTAAAACAGCATATTATTCATTATTGAAAAGATTATTCCAAGCTTGATGTCATATTTCAACTTTGCATAGTGTAGTTAATTGAACATTGTATTGAACTGTATGGGCAGCTATATTTTTTAATTTATGTATGTTGTATTATACAAAATGCATTATTTCTACCACAAGTAGACCATATAAGGCCTACTGCTACTAAATAGACACTGGTATGAATTTGACACTGTTTTTGATGCTCATACAAAACTTTAATTATTACAACACTTTAGTATATTAAATATTTTCAAGTTTTTGTTCAACATTTTTTGCAAAAGAAAAGAGTGTCTTAATGCATTTGAAAATATACTTAAAACAAACTAAAAATGCATTTTAACATACCTTTTTCCTGGTAAAGTGTATTTGGGATGATAAAAAATACACTTGAAGAGTATTAATGCTGGAAAATTGCAGAAAAAAATACATTTGTTTCTGTTAGAAGTGTGTCTTGTCTGCATTTTTAAGTGTATTAAATACATCAAATGCAGATAAATACAATGCCAATACTGTTACATGTATTGTAATGGACATAAAATGCACTTGTTCTTGTAATTAAATGCTTTAGTGAATTGAAATAACCTTTTATAACGTTTTAACAATTTATAATACCTTTTTATATAAATTTTCTTTTGAAATGTGACACTTAATAGATTTTTGCACCACTAGTAAGAGATATAATTTGTGCTCATAATGCTTTATCATTACACTATATAATATCATTTGTTGTATGAAAATTGCCCGTAAAATTCATGTGAAAGCTCAAGAGATCAATAGCAGCGTGCTATACCCTGCTCCTTCTTACATGACTTGATGGTATTTAGTCCCCAATTCTACATGGCTAAGGGAAAATTAATGTGCAGATTTGACAAATAAGTCTTAACTGGGATCCAATAGGCAGACTTTCATATTACTTGTATTTAATTTAAATCATGATCTGAATTGCTCTTTGGCAAATCTTTGTTGGTCACAGTAGTCAACTGAATTTTGTTCACTTTGTAGTGATTATATTTTCTATATTTATCAGACAACATCTTTCTTCAAAAGTTTAACATGATTGCTTGGTTAATTTAGAAACAAGATCAATGCATCATAACATAAAATGAAAATATGTGTAATAGTAAAAATGGCAGCAAAAAAGCACTAGATTATCTGCCTTAAATCTGAGACGATGTGTTGATGTATTGGAATTTCTCATAAATAATGTGTTCCATAGTTGTATAATTGTATAGTCGCATGCATGAGTGGTGTCAATGTCACAATACCAAGTAAAGCCTATAATTTACTAAAACAATTTGAAGTTTGATGTGTGTTTTTTTCAAGATCTGTTATATATAATTATATATACATGTATGTATATATTGTTGAAAAGTTAACATGCAATAAGTTTACTGTAATTAAGTGACAAATAGTTTTACTGATTTGGTTGGATGCATATATGCAGTTATATCATGGTTTGTGCAGAGGACAGTAGCAAAAACAAGTGCTGTCTCCGTAGGATGACATACGCCCCCGATAAACGCTTTAATAGAAGTTATGAGCATTTTTCAAAACCTAAACGCCGACCCTAAGTTCAAGGTCAAAGGGGTCAAAATTTGTGTGTGTATGGGAAGGCCTTGTCCATATACACATGCATACCAAATATGAATGTTTCATCTGAAGCGACATAGAAGTTATGAGCATTTTTTCGAAACCTAAATGCAAAGTGTGACGGATAGACAGACGGACAGTGCGATCACTATATGCCCGTCTTTGGGGGCATAAAAATGTGTTTCACATTGTTTTGGTAAATTAGTAATGTAGTTAAATGAGCAGAATCATCAATTATAAAGTTATTGATTATAAAGTGTTGCTGGCATATTTGATGCATTCATCTAGCTATAAGAAGGTCCCTGTTTTATCCCCACTGGCACCAAGTGAGGGTTCTCAAAATCTTTAAACAATATGAATAACTACATATAGGGTCAAGAGCCTTGTTGATATGGGGGCTAAACACCTGAAATCAAAGCGACCCAGGTTAAAGGCCGAGGCAAAATAAATAAACCAGAGGCCGCATGACTGCCTGCTATCTACTCTGAACAAGTATTGTTTCTTCTCAGAAAACTGGCTTAAGTGTCTTACTAAGCTTTAGACTTTGAGTTTCAGTGCACTCAATCTTAAATAAATTGGTCAAATTAAATAATAATTTGTAAAAAATAAACATTCTGCACAAATTCAATTATTTACTTTACCTGTGTGCATGAATCATTTCAGTCTTGATGGTTAGTGAACTATGTCAAAAGCACCATATCTATGAAACACTTGTATTTTGAATAGTGCAATGTTCCACAGAAATGATGCTGATGATAATTCTACACGATGATGAATTATTAGATATATTTCTAAATTCCATTTCCACCAACAATTCGGTTATTTCACTACCAGTTCACATGCTTCATACACAGTTGAAAATAACACTATTTCACTCAACAACCGTGACACATGTACTAAATTTTTCAACTTTTCGCAATTAAACTTGTCTTCTACTGTTATTGTTGTTGTTGTTCTTTTGAAAGTAGTTCGAAAGATGGCGACCATTAACCCAGAGATTGATTTATGAAATAAATCGTCTGCTGATCCAGAGTGAATAAGCAGTCTGATTCCAACGGTTTAAATAGGATTAAAGATATATAGTTATTTAAGGTTTCTTGCAATTTAAGTTAAAAACATCAGCTACTACCAAATATCAGTCAATGAATTTGAATGGACATATCTTTGCTTTAAAGGGGCCGTCCAACAGATAAAGCGTCGTATCGAAACAATATCTTGAGAAACTACGAGGATTGCTTATATAGCTAAAAATACATCCGCTTTAAACATGGGCTTGGATGGTCGAGTGGTCTAGGTGGGAGGCCTTTTTGCTCCAGGATTCCATGAATCCAGGGGTCAGTGGTTCGAGCCCTGTTGAGGGTTACTTTTTTATTTTTTTTATTGTATTATTGTTGCTTTATTGGAGATTTTTTTAGCTCAAATGTTTAAATTTATCAATATAAAGCATTTAAAGTATTTAATGACAAGCTTCAATACATGCTAAAATCTGTTGGACGGCCCCTTTAACTTAAATTAAACGAAATTTTGCAAACATGAATATTTCATAAAATACCTCTATTACATTAACTTTACAGCATGTCCACTAGAACTTTATTTGGTGACATTCCAGAAATAAATTGTACAGTTGGTACTGCATGTAAAGACTATTAATATGTTGAAATAGAAGAAACAATCAAAGCGCCGAAGGCACTGAGGTTGTTCGCTCTTTGAACGTATTTAATATTACTTACAGTCTTAGCACATGCATTTCGACTTTTTAACGTAGACCAATCGAACGGCCACGAAAATTCAAATACCAATGTAATTTACTTTTAATTGTTTACAGTGGTGAGGTTCTGAAAAAAAAAACATCAGGAAGGGAAATGGCATTTATTTACAATCTCTCATTTTATACAGGATTCACACACTCTACTTATTATTACAAAGATGAAAAAGAATCAACGTATATATAAAATGGCGCTAAGGAAAAGTCTGAGAGTATAACATAGAATAAACCTAAACATAATTATTATCATAAATGTATTGGTATCAAAGAGCATTGTACTAAATTCTCAATCAAACCAGATTAAAAAAATATTTTATAATTTTCGCTTAAAATAAAATTCTTCATTTAATAATTATATTTCCATTTCATGCTGATTCTTTTTCATGTTCCAAAACTAACGTGTATTTCCTCTGCTCTCCCACCCGTTACCAATATGTGTATGAACGTTACATAAACTGCAATGGTTAAGTCATCACCACTATTTGTATGAACGTAACAAATACTGCAATGGTTAAGTCGTATATAAAAATAAAGTGTCAATGGGTCAATACTTTCTCATCGGGTGCATTTATTCCGATTTAAATTTTTCATCATAAAAGAATACATGTACTGAGTTGCAAGTCTATATTTACTTACAGCATCCGGTCTGTTGCAACACGCACGCTTTTTATGCGTGTAACTTGACAGACGATAGCAACAATTTCGCACTCATATATAAAACACGTTTTTAGATGCGTACGAAGGAACTTTAATCAGCAAATATTAACACATGGCTATAGAAAAACGAAATATACATATATGAAATTAAATTGCTACCGCGTAGATTCTTTAAAGGTTATTGTTTTCACAACTTGCTTGCCATAAGGATTCAATTGCTCACCAATTTCTTATATCTTTTCATAAGTAACTATTGTTTACAGATAAAAGGTGTGAGTATGATGCCCGTCATTGTCTTTAATGTACTGGATTTATTACCGTTTTAAATCACGTAAATGGTAAAACTGTAATAATTTGACAATAATCTGTGGTACACGCTTTCTTCATTGACCGTCGTCAATACAAAATTAAACTCGCCAGTTAACCCCGCCTTCAAAAGCATTCTCGGAACCGATTGGATGGCGAAAATTACAGTTTGGCGACTAGACAGTAACTTGAGAATTTCTTGTGGCGCATCTGTGTCAGCACGCATTACTATAATGTGATTTGAATATTCGATAAGTTCGTCATACTGTATCTTATCAGTGGATTCTCTATTACCCTATGGGGCGGTTATGGTGATTAAGCGTTGAAAAAGGTACATAGTGTTCCTTTAAGTTTGTAATTCAGAAGTTTATTTACAGGTCATCGCCGAGTCATCACGACTACATTATGTGCAGACTTGCCTCTGTGACCTTTTAGGGGAAAATATTTAATTTTGAGCCAATTTAGGTCAAATTTAAATCGGCTGCCCAGGTATTGGCCAACGAACTAATTTTGATCCAGATAGACCAGTGCACGGTTACCAATGAGTACTTTATGTGCACTGGTAGAAAATTTATTGACAATTCATGTCTGGTTGCCCTTCAAATTACAAGGTTACTCCGCCATGGGAGTGCTGACAATTAAAACAAGATTTGTGTTTGTCAGAAACACAATGCCCCCTATTTCACCGCTTTGAAATACAAGGGCTGTTTGTAAAACATGCATGCCCCCCATATGGGCTGTCCGTTGTAGTGGCAGCCATTGTGTGAATACGTTTTTTGTCACTGTGACCTTGACCTTTGACCTAGTGACCTGAAAATCAATAGGAGTCATCTGCGAGTCATGATAAATGTACCTATGAAGTTTCATGATCCTAGGCGTAAGCGTTCTTGAGTTATCATCCGGAAGCAATTTTACTATTCCGGGTCGCCGTGACCTTGACCTTTGATCTGAAAATCAATATGGGTCATCTGCGAGTCATGATCAATGTACCTATGAAGTTTCATGATCCTAGCCCCAAGCGTTCTTGAGTTATCATCCGGAAACCACCTGGTGGACGGACCGACCGACAGACCGACCGACCGACAGACCGACCGACATGTGCAAAGCAATATACCCCTCTTCTTCGAAGGGGGCATAATAATTTCAATATATCATTTGGCAGGTTTAGAAATGAACTCCCTTTTAAAGCTTATTACTTCCCTTATATTGTATATTTTTACTTTTGACATTGAAGGATGACTTTGGGCTTTCACCACTCAAAATGTGCAGCTCCACGAGAAGTAAGAGATGTATGGAGAAATGAAAATTATTTTTTGAAATTTTTTACCCTTGACCTTAAAGGATGACCTTGACCTTGACTTTGCACCACTCAAAATGTGCAGCTCCACGAGACACACATGCATGCCAAATATGAAGTTGCTGTGTTCAATATTAAAAAAGGTATGATAAAACTTTAACGAGGGTTAAAGTTTTAGGAAAGAAAAATACAATGATATTTGACCTTTGACCTTGAAGGATGACCTTGACTTTTCACTACTCAAAATAAGCAGCTCCATAAGATACACATGCATGGTAAATATCAAGTTGCTATGTTCAATATTGCAAGTTATCAAACTTTAACCAAGGTTTAAGTTTTGGGACAGAATGACAGACAGACAGACAGGACAAAAACAATATACCCCCGATCTATCGATCCGGGGGCATAAAAAGACATTCCTGTCGCTCCTCTCGCGCTGCGCCGCTTTTATGGCCTCTCTTGACGCCACAAAGCCGTCGAACCGAAATCCAGAAAGGTTTCCCCAACACGTTGTGCGTACTGAGTACCGCCGTCCTGGGACACTTCAATGATCTTTATAGGGCCACCCCTTCGAAATCCCGGCCTGTACCTCTGCCCATGGCCCGCTCTGTCCGTCCTCTACGCTGCCACCTCCGCTGCCCCCGTCCCTCTTCCGGCGATGTAGTGATACCATTTTCCACCTAAGGCTAATAACCATTCCTTCTCTGGGAGTCAGCAAAGTCAGCGGTAGAGGACGGGCGGGTGGAGGGATGACAGTACTCACTTGATTAACAGAGCCGCCCGCAGAAATTTCCCTACCCGACCCTCCCCAGACGATGTAGTGAAACCACTATCCGCCTACGGACAATTAATGTTCCGCTTGGCGATTCTTCGGAGTATTCAAGAAAATTTTCTGCGGGTGACTCTCGCCCCGGTCGCCGACGTGAACGCTCTTTTGAGCTAGGGACTACTATAACATTTAAAGAGTAACCTAGATTTGTTTGACAATCGCCCTTTTCTTTTACATTTTCAACTTAAATCGCCAGCTGACAGGTTCAATCCCAAGTGGCGATTTTGTCGATCGGAAACGCTTAAATATAATATCCTGACTTTAAAATAAAGTTAAAAAAACGTTTTAAGAAATTAAATTAACCAAAAGGTTTAAATTGTTTTTGTCACCTATTAGTCGCATATTCACCGCATGAAATTACTGTGTTTTATAACTTTTAATAATCACGGTCCCTATACCACGTGACTTTTTAAGATCTGTGTGGGGAGTTAAATGTCAACAAAAGCACGACAAAGGTAAGATTTTTAAGGATAACTTTTTTAATATGTCATCATTTTCAATGGGATAAAGTGGAGAGCCCGCTCATTCATGAGAGTTTTCTATAGGTATCATGATTTTGTAAAACAAATGAATATTTTTTCAGTAAAGAGCAACGGCGCGTTTGAACGGTTAGAAAAAAGGTAGGATCAGTGTGGGGACATTATTTTATTATGACACAGAAACATCACCTCTCGTGAAATAAAGCAATAAACTTTATGGGCGGAGCTTACACTATATCATTTTGCATTCTTTTTTCAGGTTTCTTTCATATATTTATGAAAACAAAATCAAGAAAAATATTCTAACAGTAATATGATCTGTGTGGTATACGTGTTTAGAAGGATCTGTGTGGTATCCGTGTTTCTACAATTTACGGATAAATTGAGATAATAACGACAATATATATATTTTTTAATTAATTTCAATTATTTCAATACAACAATTACTACTACTACTACTACTACTACTACTACTATTACTACTACTTCTGCTACTACTACTACTAATACTACTGCTACTACTACTACTACTACTACTACTACTACTACTACTACTACTACTACTACTACTACTACAACTACTACTACTACAACTATTACTACTACTAGTAGTAGTAGTAATAGTAGTAGTGGTAGATCTATTATTATTATTTAAAAATTCATTCATTTCAGTAATCACCTATTTGGCACTAGTGAGCGGACAAGGGTTAAGGGAAGAAAAAATAGAGGAAACAGTTTCACGAAACAGGAATGCTATACAGAAGGGGACACTAGGAGTAAGGTGGGAGCGGGCGAGACGAAACGATAGCAAACTGTTGCCAACAATAAGATAATAACAACAATAATGCGGATAGACGAACACAATGGACATTTGAATTCTGACACAAATTCTGCAATAGAAATTGTGTCAAATATTACACAGGTTGACAAAAGGCAAAGGCGTGTTCTTTCCTGAGTAATACGTATGTTTTAAATTCAAATTTGGAATACACACTGATAAAACAGAATCCACCAGACGTATTGGCTTGTCATTTTGTTGTTATTTAAAGTTTAAGGTAAACGGTATGTTTATTAAAAACAAAATACTGGTCATGGTAGAAACATATATATATATATATATATATATATATATATATATATATATATATATATATATATATATGTGTGTGTGTGTGTGTTTGTGTATTTTTTTATATATGGAATTCATATTGTTGCATTAGTTTATTACATAGTATAGATATTGACAATCATTCGCCATGTGCTGGTGATAATGTCATGTTATAAATTATGTCGTTGTATTCAGTGTAACATGTGTATGCTTATCTTTAGCTTTAATTATTTTGAAGAGAATATAAAACGTAAATGAATAAATATTTTATTATATGATTATATATGTACGATTCTCCTCTTGTTTTGTGCAGCTCTGAAGAATGTCAAGACGTATTTCGAATTAAGGAGTATTGTATTGTATACACAACCACGTTGCATACATTGTTTACTGTCAATTACCACGGCCTAGAGTAATTATAAGCAGGCAGTTAATTATGTAAAGCAATCGTGAAAATCCCTAGTATTAGAAACCCTCACTGGCTGCTTATGATTATCGAACTAGCTCGTGACAGCGGTATTTAAAATTGAAACCAACGAAAAAACATCGCAAAACTTTTATTAAGTTATAATTAAAAATGAATCACAGATTCGATAATACAAATCACAGATGCGATTTATTAATGAATAACGTAAATCCAAATTATTGCACAGTTATTTGAGAATGATTTCAAACACACAAACGTACTAAACGAAACCTAAAGATTAATCAAATTCGGATAACTTTAGAATAATTTTGAAAAGTAAAGTAAAAGTAAAACAACGAATAAAATAACGTAAAACGATAATGAAGTTACACAGACAAACTGTAAACTATTATGATTTTTAGATGGTCGCTTTAGCGACCGTCTAATGTGCTTGATGTAAAATTCAGGTCGATACGGCCTGGGTATGATTAGCCCAATTCCCGCTTACACTACGCGCGAAGAAAGAGTTGTATAATTTATGCAAGAGGTTTGAGTTCTCCAATTATGTTTATTCACAAATGGAAACATTATATTAATTTCGTGTTAAATGCAATAGTTTCGAATGGTGTTTTATAGAAAAGAATAAAAAAAACAATGATCGTATTGCACGTGTCGCGGAGGAGATTGTTTATGAATGATTAAAATAGTCCACTTTCTGCTGCGTCTGCGTGACGTAGTATTTTCGCTCATCTCATTCATAAATCTGAGGCTGGCGATAAACAAAGGGGAGTCCGGGTGAGAATTACGCACTAGTATAAGGTTACGCTTGTTTATATTCACAGGTCTCAATTAATAACACGTTGACCACGAGTTCAACAATTATTACCGGGATACGATAGACAACATAAAAATGATTCATTATCGCTGAAACTGTTAAAAAACATTTAAATATAACAAGCATATTCTCTAAAAAATGTAGTCTTGCTGTTTTGAAATAAGGTTTGGAATTTTGGTTTCTAAATAACTTAATTAAA